>NC_056725.1:1580656-1939406 GCF_019279795.1 Protopterus annectens
CCTGACGTCAGTGCGCCAGGGGTATGTAAGATGCATCTGACGCCATTTTCTTCAGTCTTTCTTGCCGTGCGGTGCCCAAAGCAGAAGCAGTTCGCAAGTGCTGGTCGGCCGACTCCTGAGATTTTCAAAGTCGAATTTCAGATCCGAAGTCTTCAATAAAGCTAAGTACCCCATTGGGGAAACTTTTTTCTTGCCTCAGACCGATGTCAGAAAAAGTTAATAATTGTATTTCTTGTGGGAAGCAAATACGTCATAAGGACTTCCACTCTTACTGTATTCTATGTCTAGGCCCTGATCACGACGTCACTAGTTGTCGGTTTTGTGCTAGATTTAACAAACGCACTATAAAATGACATTTTGATTTTGCTTTGCACTACTTTGGCCGAAGGTTCAATTATACTATGCCGTCGGATCAATCGACAACTGCAATTCAAAAAAAACGCAAAGACAAGGATAAAGACAGGCATCCGAGGTCCAAAACCACTGACGAAACCTCTTCTAGGCCAGTCGCCGGTTCTCAGTGAGGCGCTTTCGCAGCCCCTGACATCCGCTACCTCAGAGCCACAGGCCGCCTCCGACTCCCACGTGGAGACAACTAGGCCTCTGGAAACTCAAGGTATTGGGCCTATAGAAACTAATCCCTCAGATGGGTCCGGAGCCGCTGAGCAGGCATCGGCTTCTGAGGGTGTTTTCAGACCTTCACAACTAACCATTAAAGCAACAGCCAAGACAAAAGTACCATTAAGAAAAAGAAGCAAGTACAGAATTCTCCTGGACAGTCCTCCATGCCTAAGAAACAGATGCTTAAAATGGCCGAAGACCTCATTACTCTAATCGGGGGTTCCCATCCCCCTCCTGAAAAAAGGCCTAGGCAGGATACAGACTGATTCCTCTGATCAGGTTTCCATTTCCTCTGAATCTTCTTCAGACCAGGGATACTCTCTACCCCACTATGAGGAATCTAATGCTGAAGACTCTATCCCTTCAGCCTCTCCTCCTGAGGATTATTCTTTTGGGGAAACTTTAAATACCATGATGGAGCATTTGCATTGGGAAAGTCAAGATTATTCAGAATCCAAGAAAAGGCTCAGGGATTTCCTTTTATTGCCTCAGCACAGGCCCCTGGCTATTCCGCCTGTGCTAGATGTTGTGGATGATGTGTTCTCTGAATCCAGCTGATGATCTGATTCTTTGCCCCCTGCACCAGCCAAGCCAGATACGTATTAGAGTCCCTGACTCACACAAGTTTCTTTATAAAAACCCTTCTGCTGATCCAGAAACTATTTACCAGGGTCCAAAAGGGGTTAAGGCTTCCATTGCAAAAAATCCAGTACCCTCTGACAGAGATTCTAGAGCTTTGGATAGATGGGGGAAGAAAGTTTACACTTCTGCAACTTTAGCAGTAAGGGCTTTAAATTGCCAGTTTCACATGCTTAAGTACCAACAATATTTAATGGCTCAGTTAAAACAGAAAATGCTTGCAAGCTCAGAAGCTCCTGACTGTAAAGAAATGCAGGATGTATTGCATGCAGTTGAACAGGTGGTAAAACATACTCTGCAATGTGGTTTTGATTCTTTAGAGGCCTCTTGTAGAGCCGCAGTTACAGGTTCTGTGATTCGAAGACATGCTTGGTTAAAAGAACAGAGTTTACCTGATCATGTTAAGGCAAAATTATTGGATGCTCCTTTACAGCATGATACCTTGTTTGGTGTTAAGGCAGAAGAGGTGTTAAAGAAAATGGAGGATAAAGCTAAATCCGTGCAAACAGTCAAGGATTTCTTACAGGTACAGCCACCTCGATTTAGCAGAAATTGGCCAACAAAGAATTGGTCCTTTCCAGTGTCAAACAGGCCACAGAGAGGCAGATACAGACGCCCAAGAGGCAGATCTCAACCCCAAGGCTCTAACAGACAACGACAGTGGGGCACCTCAACCCCAAAAGGAGATGAGGACAAGTCTCAACCTTACAAGAAACAGTCCCAATGACTTCCCCCTTCGTACGCCAAGCACTTCCCTTTTGGCAGCCCCCTTAGGGGGAAAACTAGCACTTTTTTCTCAAAACTAGCAATCACCCAAGACAAATGGGTTCTGAATATTGTGTCTCAAGGTTACAGGTTCCACTTTCACACTTTACCAAGGCTAAAAGGAATGCCAGACCTGCCACAAAAATCAATGGGCAGTGGCACAAAAACAAATTTCAGCCCTCATGGACATGAGAGCTATTCAAAAAGTACCACAACAGGAACAAGGACAAGGATTTTACTCAAGACTCATCCTGGTCCCCAGAAAGGACAAGGCCTGGAGGCCCATACTAGACCTTTCAACTCTAAATACTTACATGGATATTCCGAAATTCAAAATGTTGACATTACAGCAGCTGCTACCCATGCTGGGCAAGAAGGCTTGGCTTGTTACTCTAGACCTCAAAGAGGCATACCTGCATGTCCCTATCAGACAAAATTGCAGAAGATACCCCAGATTCAAAGCTGGTACAATGCACTACCAATTCTCTGCACTGCCCTTTGGCTTATCTACTGCGCCCAGGGTCTTTACAAAGTACCTGGCACCAGTAATTGCATTTTGCAGACAAAAAGGAATTCAAATATATCCATACCTGGACGACTGCCTCATTCAAGCAGAGACAAAGGACATTCTTCTAAAGCATCTGGCATTTGTAAAAAGGTTGCTAATTTCTCTAGGGTACACAGTAAACGAAAAGAAGTCAAAACTAGTGCCCTCACAACAAATTATATTCCTGGGTTTCAGCTTAAATACAACGGCCCAGATGGCTTATCTCACGCCAGACAAGTTCAACTAACTCAATATTTTCAATTACTGGCAAAACAGTTCCATTTCCCTGCAAGAAAAATTCTGCAGGCCCTGGGATTCATGGCATCCTGCATACTACTAATACCATATGCCAGACTGCATATGAGGAAATTACAATGGTACCTAAAAAGTGTTTGGACTCAACACTCTCACAGTTTAGAAGCAGTAATGCCAATGATTCCCTGCCTACAACAGGAGTTTCGATGGTGGGCACAAGCATGTCACCTAAACAAGGGTCAGCCTTTTACTCTACCCACAGCCAGGCAGACTCTAACAACAGATGCTTCGACTTATGCCTGGGGAGCACACATAGCAGGAAAATGCATTCAGGGCAAGTGGACCACAGACCAAATGCATCTTCACATCAATCAAAAAGAGATGTTGGCTGTTCAAAATGCCCTAACAGCTTTCAAGGACTTTCTGCATCCAGGACAATTATTATTAAAGACAGACAACACCACAGTAATGTGGTACATAAACAAGCAAGGGGGCACTCAATTCTTATCCCCTATGCAGGCAAGCCATGACCTTGTGGAACACAGCTCTAACGTATCAAGTTCATCTGCAAGCACAATTCCTGCCAGGAAAGAAAAATACTCTGGCAGACGATCTAAGCAGAAATATCATGGACCCTCACGAATGGAAATTGAATCCACAAATCTTCAGCATGGTAACACAAAAATGGGGATGCCCAGACATAGATCTTTTTGCCTCCCCACTGAATTGCCAACCACAAATATTCTACACAAGGACTTATCACACACAAGCATGGAAAGTGGATGCTCCCTCATTCAGCTGGAAAAACCTAAAAGTTTATGCCTTCCCACCTCTGCCTCTCCTTTCAGAGGTACTCCTAAAAGCCAGACAAGAAAAAAACACAGATGATCCTGATTGCTCCAGACTGGCCACGCCAGCACTGGTACCCAATCTTAAAGAACTTACTCAAGGCCCACCATGGATTTTGCCTCAAATTCCACACCTACTGACTCAACAAAACAATCAGATCCTGCACAGTCAGCTCAAAACCCTAAACCTGGCTGCATTGCAGATTCATTAGTCAAACAGACAACACCTCTCTCTAAAGCTGTTTTGGATGTCATTTTGGAGGCCAGGAGGCCTAGCACTAGGAAAGCTTACTCAGAAAAATGGAAGAGATTCTGCGCCAGGAACCAGGCTCAAAGCCTTGACCCTCTTGTCCCAAACATTCCTCAGATTTTACAATACTTAACTGAGATGCTGGACAAAGGCCTATCCTTCTCATCAATTAAGATCCACGCCTCTGCCATTTCAGCAGATTACAACACGGATCCTCCTTTATTCTCTCATCCCTTGCTAAAGCAGTACTTCAGAGGGGCAAAAAACATAAGACCGCCCCGGAGAGCACCAACACCAACTTGGGACCTCAATTTCATTTTGGAAGAACTGACCCTGCCACCTTTTGAGCCAGGCAATACAGCCAATCTAAAATTTTTATCATGGAAAACAGCTCTGCTCCTGGCAGTAACTTCAGCACGAAGAGTCTCAGAGCTACAGGCATTAATGGCAGTGGAACCTTTTATAATTTTTCATCAGGACAGGGTTTCTTTAAGGACAAACCCTACATTTATGCCAAAGGTGGTATCTAGTGTGGCTCTTGACCAAACCATCCATTTGCCAACTTTCTATCCAAACCCCCAGAATAAAGGGGAGAAACTTATGCAGTCTTTGGACATACACAGGCAGCTACACTTCTACTTGGACAAAACAAAAGCTTTTGGGAAAACTGAGCAACTGTTTGTAGCATATGCTGCAGGATCACAGGGCAAGGCTATCTCAAAGCAGACTATCTCCAAATGGATAGGACACTGTATTCGTTACTGCTACACACAGCATGGAAAATCAGTCCCTAATAACATTAGGCCACATTCCACCAGGGCGACAGCCACTTCAACAGCCTTTCTCAGAGGAGTACCTATCAAGGAAATTTTGGAGGCTGCAACTTGGAGTTCAGTGCTCACCTTTACCAGGCATTACCACTTGCCTCTTTACTCTAAACCCAGAGCAGGATTTGCCACTGCAGTTCTGCAGGGCCTCATAGCCAATCCTAACTCTTTATAGACCAGCCACCCAACCTTAGCTTTGGGATTCTACCCAAGTGTAATGACTGCAGCAGTGTAACATGATGAACATAGTACAGTTTTGTACCTACCATAAATGTAGATGTTCGAGAGTTCACACTGCTGCAGTCCAGGTTACCCTCCCTCCATCCCCTCTGTCCTAGCTGGACTTATCTATACCTTTCTATCCTATACAACCTTTGTGGTGTATTTGCTTGTAACTGAAGGTATTGTTTTTATTTTATATATATATTTTTTATTAGCAATATGTATTGCCTACCTACTTGGGGGCACCTGACATCTGGGGCAAGAAAAACTGAAGAAAATGGCGTCGGATGCATCTTATATACCCCTGGCGCACTGATGTCAGGGAAGAAGTGACAGCAACCAACGCCGGACCAAGACTTTGGAACTATGGCCAACTGCGGGACCACCTGATGGCAGGATAACCCAAGTGTAATGACTGCAGCAGTGTGAACACTCGAACATCTACATTTATAGTGGGTACAAAACTGTACTTTCTCACTACGTTTGAGGGGAGGTATGGTATTCATAACCAGAGAGTGTTTAGCAAAGCACTATTTAATGTGATTGAAATAAAACTGTGTTTTTCCTGTCTGTCCTAGCTTCCCAGAAGGCTGCTTGATATGCATCTAAAATAAATGTATTTGTACCTAAATGCATAACTAGTTACATTTCCATGAAACATGGACTGCTTTACCAAATACCCAGTCAAGGTCAGTAGGGCTTCATTAAGTGTTCACTGTTTGTGAAAACCTCCAGTAGTAACAAACGTGACTGGCAACATACAAAAGCCAATTCTAAACACACTTTTTCTGTTCCCATCCTTCTTTACAGGTAGTATTTCTTTATTTTTCATACAAGCTTTAGAATATTTGTCTCTGTAGTCATTCTTTGTTGTTTTCATTTGACAATTTTCAAATAACTTTGCAATATTTCTCTCTTTAAACCTGATGCATATATGAATTGTATATCTGGCTTACCAAAGTTACCCGGCTTCTACTAAAACAAAGGGATAAAGCATGGGACACTTGGCGTAACAACAAAACTAATACTAACAGGCAATTATTTCTTGAATTAAGAAATAAAGCAAAAAAACAAATAAGAATGGATAAGAAAACCCATTACTCCAATATACAAACTAAGCATAATTCTAACCCTCACAATTTTTGGGTAGCCCAAACAAAATTCTCCAACCTGGAAAAACAGGTACCCCACTCCAAAACATTGACACATCCACTAACAACATTGCAACACAATTCAATGAATATTTTACTTACTCAATTTTAAAGCTGTCAAGAAACTTTTCTCCCACAACCCTCCCAAATGTGACAAACTCCCCAACTAACCAAAACTACTTCTCCCTCCAACCAATCCAGACCAGTATAATCTTCAGATACCTGACCAAACTAAGAACCACCACCACCCTAGCAGCTGATAAACTCCCAGCAGAATACCTCCAGATTGCAGCCAAAGCTATCTCATACCCTGTCTCTCTAATTATTAACAGATCAGTCTCCTTGCAACAGGTTCCACACCTCTGGAAAATCTCATATATAATACCACTTCACAAAGGTGGAAACTCAACCAAGTTATCCAATTATTGTCTGATGGCTATCATGTCCCTACTGTCAAAAATCCTAGAAAAATGTATTCATTCCCAAATACAAAAATACCGTCTGTCCAACAAACTCCTAGCCAAAACTCAACATGGTTTTTGCCCTAGCCACAGCACCACCACTGTCCTTATTAGATTCACCAACCTCGTTAATCAACAGCAGAGTGTAGGAAATCTGGTATCCACTGTTTTTTTGGACCTCTCCAAAGCATTTGATACAGTCCCCATAACATACTATTAGCTGTACTCTCAGAGCTTAAACTAAATAACTCTGCACTCCTATGGTTTAAAGACTATATTTCTAATGGCTAGCAGGCCATTAAGTGGCATGACTCTCTATCCCCATTCTCTCTGTCACCTTAGGTGTGCCTCAAGGATCTATACTCGGACCCCTGCTCTTTACAATATTCACCAATATCTTCCATAAAGCCACCCTTCATACAAGCTTAGTCTACTATTTGGATGACTCCACCCTAATCTGCTCAGCCCCCCCCTCTCCAAAAAATAACCCAAGGATCCTTCACAGCCATTGAAACCCGATTACCAGACTCTCAATTAATACTAAACCCCAGAAAGACCCAGCTTACGTTCTTTTACCCCTCCAAAGCTATAGATCCCATTCCCCCTTTTAGAATTATTGCTTTGGAAAATACCCATATCACACCAGTCGCACAAACCAAGCTACTAGGGGTCATCATCAACCAAAACATGAAATTCAACAAGCACATAGCTCGAACCATAACAAAAACGCACAAAAAAACTAGACACACTACAGATACAAAAACTATCTGACTGCTAATAGTAAAACTATCATAGCAAGAACGCACCACATTACTCTACGCTTCTCCTGTTCTAGTCAACCTAAATAAAATTGGTCTAAGCAAATTATTCACTTGCTATAATCAAATAGCTAAATTTGCTAGAGTCTGCCTACAGATCTCACCATTGGCAAGCCCTTCAGAAACTGTCCTGGCTTGAATTACCAAACTTACTGACCCTAAATCAATTCACTCTAGCTCACCAAATTCTTGATCACCTCAACAAAAACCCAACTCTACATGGCCTAATTAACCATTACACCAATAACCATCAGCTAAGACCCACCAGCAAAGAGCTAATTGAAGTATCCAAATGCAGACACATCTCAAGAGATTACCTTTACTCTAGTACTATTGCAAAAATTTGGAACTCCCTCCCACTTGAAATCCGGATACAGACAGACTTAGCTTCAAAAATCAACTAAGATCCTATCTCACCAAATCATGGATATGTACATGCTGTGACCCTGGCTAACTCCTCCAAGCCCATTCTATTTCCATATCTTCTCTCTATCTAGAACTATAATTATATTTGTACAGTGTCCTCCTATAACTTCAAACTCGGTTAATTCCTTGTAAGTCAAACTATACCACTGTGCTACATAATGTTGTTATGGACAGTGATGTCTTGAATATTCTGAGCTTCTTCCTTGTACTACTAATACTCATGTAAGATTCTCAGACAATTTTGTATGTTTTTTTCCTCCAAATTGTGCAAGTTTTTGGCTTGATATATTGTATGGAGCTTTTCTCCCTGGGCCTCCGCTGAAAATGGGCAGCCCTGCCCAGTTCAACTTTCCTGGTAAGCAAATATAAAATAAAATAAATATTAACCAATCTTATAATTTCTCTTTCATTCATAAAGCATTCATTTTCATTACATTTTAACCAATACCATCATTCTAGCCATGAAATACAACTTCTGTATGACATAATATGATATTTCCATACCCAATATAAATAGGCCTATGCATCTGACTACTAGAACACATATTTTCCCATATTGTAAATCCCCAGTCCTATCAATTCAGTAGTAACAAATAAATAAAACTCTGTTTCCCTCAGGTCTGAAAAATACTATACTCTAAATATACTATTTAAAGTTAACTTTGTGCTAGTAAGCAAAAAGTCATTGTAGGAGCAGAAATCTCCTGTCTTAAATACACACACATATCTATCTATAACCATGTTTGTGTGTGTGTGTGTGTGTATACACACACATACACACACACACACACACACACACACACACACACACACACACACAAAGCTTTCTGGGCCTCTTTTATTAAATGATAATTTGCAGTTAAATAGTTGGATACTTTAAAGTCGGTCTTTTCTTGATCATTGCCTTTCCTTTTCTTCATTAAATTGTAATTACAGTCACCAGTCTGAAAAACTTTATAATTTGTATCTAAGCAAAGATATATTTTTTCTCATACGTTATTTCTTAAAAATAGTCTTTTAGAAAGCATAGGTATTCAGTAACCTCCATTTCATAAATGACATTCAAAATCTATTACATGCACTCTGCTTTTTCCACAACATACCAATTAGAAATATAAAAGGACGAACCAAAATATAAGGAGACCATGCTAGAGCATATACCAGGTCCTGGGGGACCAATACCCTTGTCATCCAAAAATAAAGCAATTTGGCAGCTGGGTTAGAGGATTAAGAGACTGTTAATGAGCTGCGTCCTGTGATCCAGTAATGTAAGGTTTGACTCCCTTAGCCTCCATTACTTAACTGTGTGACTCTGAGCAAGTCATTTAACCAGACACTGCTCCTGTACCGAATGTAAAAAAAGGTCTGTGGAGATCACTGCTCTACCCGAGAAAAACAAACAAAAAAAATAAATAAATCTGACCATTCTGGTTTGAGTTGTCTTTAATTGTTATGGAGGATGGCATAATGGTTCAGATGTTTACTTCACAGACACAAGGTACAGGGTTTGATTCTCACCTCTGAAAGGGAATTTGGCTAGGCTTAAAATGGCCCACAAAGGCAGCCAGCCTTGTACTTACCTCTGAACCTTTAAGCCTGTAAAGCCAAATGCTCCTGTTCTGATAACAGAAATGCTCTTATATCTTGAAATAAACAAATATCAACATTTTATCCATTACCTATTTTACTGTATTCCATCTTTTCACTGCAAACAAACCATTTACATTTATATTATTTATATTTATTTAGAATAATTAATCTTATATTTAAAGCCTGTGCTTACCAGCTTACCCTTAGACTTGCATTTTTTCCTTGACACCTGTAAGTCTGTGTTTGGTGCATTGTCTGATTTGTCCCAAAACGTCATGGAACCAGTTTCTCAGGGTGACCAAGAGCTTATGATGTTCATCGTGTTTCACTGTTGCAGTCATTACTGTAGGGTTCTCCCCTGCCGGCAGGCAGTCCTCAGTCGGCCAGAATCCCAAAGTCTGGGTCCGGCGTCGGCTGTTCAGCCATGCTCCCTGACGTCAGAGCACCAGGAGTGCAAAGCTGACAGCTGACGCCATGTTCTCCAGTCTTTCTTGCCGTGCGGTGATAGCAGTTCGCAAGTGCCGGTCGGCTGACTCCTGACAATTTTTTCTAAACAAACTTCAGTCCGAAGACTTTCTTCTCCTACTCAAAGCTAAGTACCCCCGTTGGGGAAACTTTTTTCTTGCTCCAGTCTGATGTCAGAAAAAGTTAATAATTGTATTTCATGTGGGAAGCAAATACCTCATAAGGATTTTCATTATTACTGTATTCCTTGCTTAGGCCCTGACCACGACGTAGCTAGTTGTCGGTTTTGTGCTAGATTCAATCAACGTACTATTAAACGAAGGTACGATTTTGCATTTCATAACTTCGGTAGGCGTTTTAATTACAAAATGTCGTCGGATACGGTTCCGGCTACCAGAGTTCACAAACGACGCAAGGACAAAGACAGGCCTCCGAGGTCCAAATCAGACGATATTGCACAAGCAGAGCCAGCTTCAGGTTCGGCCGTCGTCAGTGAGGCGCTTTTGCAGCCCCTGTCATCAGCCATTTCGGAACTGATAGCCGAAACGGACTCCCACAAGGAGCCAACTAGGCCTTTGAATATTTCTGTTGCAGGACCTTCGGACAATGCTCCTTCGGATGGGTCCGGAGCCGCTGTGCAGGTACCGGCTTCCGAAGGGGTTTTCAGGCCTACTCAGCTTCTAATAAAGGCAAAGCCAAAGACAAAGGCAAAGACTCCTTCCAAATCAAAGACTGCAGCCCAGGCCTCTTCTGATCCGGCTCCCAAGTCTCAGAAACAGTTACTTAAGATGGCGGAGGACTTACTATGATTAGGGGTTCACATCCCCCTCCAGATAAAAGGCCAAGGCAGGAAGTTTATTATGACTCCTCTGATCAGGCTTCTGTTTCTTCAGTTTCTTCTTCTGACCAGGAATATTCTTTCCCTCCTTTTGAGGATTCTGATGCTGAGGAATCCATTCCTTCAGCTTCTCCCCCTGAGGATTTCTCTTTTGGGGAAACTTTGCATGAAATGAGGGAACATTTCCACTGGGAAGGACAGGAGTATTCAGAATCTAAGAAAAGACTAAGAGATTTTCTTCTTCTTCCTCAGCATAGACCCTTGGCTATTCCTCCTATTTTGGATATTGTGGATGATGCTTTTTCGGAGGCTAACTTAACTCCTGATTCTTTTCCTCCAGCTCATGTTAAGCCAGACAGATACTATAGGGTTCCTGATTCCCACCAGTTTTTATACAAGAACCCTACTGCTGACCCTGAAACCATTTCTCAGGGTCCTAAGGGCATAAAGGCCGCTTCTGCTAAAAACCACATTCCCACTGAGAAGGATTCCAGATCTTTAGAAAGATGGGGCAAAAAAGTGTACACTTCTGCTACTTTATCTATTAGGGCTTTAAACTGTCAGTTTCATATGCTGAAATACCAGCAATTTCTCCTGTCTGTTCTAAAACAAAAGCTAACTTCCATTTCCACCTGTGCAGATGATAAGGAGCTACATGACTTAATGCATGCCACTGAACAAGTTGGGAAGCATGGTTTACACTGTGGATTTGATGCCTTGGAGGCTTCTTGTAGGGCTGCTGCCTGTGGCACAGTAATTAGAAGGCATGCATGGTTAAAGGAACAAAATTTGCCAGATCAAGTAAAAGCTAAATTATTGGATGCTCCTGTCCAGCATAATGTTTTGTTTGGATCTAAAGCTGAAGAGGTGATTAAAAAGATGGAGGACAAAGCAAAATCCTTGCAAACAGTTAAAGATTTCTTACAAGTACAGCCACCCAGATTTAGTAGGAATTGGCCTACAAAAAATTGGTCCTTTCCCAATTCAGACAGGCCTCAGAGGGGTAGATACAGACGCTCCCGAGGAAGGCCTCAAACGCAAGCCTCTTATAGACCAAGACAGTGGACTGCTTCCACCCCTAGGGGAGGAGAGGACAGGCACAAGCTCATCGGAAACAGACTCAGTGACTCCCTCTGTTGGGCTGCAGGAACTTCTTGCCTGGAAGCCCCTCTCGGAGGAAAACTTTCTCTTTTTCACCTAAATTGGACTCATATAACCCAAGACAAGTGGGTTCTGGATGTAGTTTCAAGAAGTTACAAATTCCATTTTCATACCCTACCAAGGCCAAGCGGATGGTCAGATCTTCCAAAACATCAGTGGTCAGAGGCCTTAAACCAGGTGGAAGCTCTCTTGGCTATGAAAGCCATAGAACTAGTTCCACTTTCAGAGATGGGACAAGGTTTTTACTCAAGGCTCTTTCTAGTCCCCAGGAAGCAAAATTCATGGAGACCCATTCTAGATCTGTCAGTCTTGAACACTTTTCTAGAGATACTAAAATTCAAGATGCTTACTCTACAGCAGCTACTTTGCTGACCAAAAATGCATGGATTGTAACTTTGGATTTAAAGGAGGCATATTTACACATTCCCATCAGGCAGGAACGCAGAAAATACCTCAGGTTCAAGGCCGGATCGAGACACTATCAATTCTCTGCGCTGCCCTTTGGATTGTCTACTGCGCCCAGGGTCTTCACCAAATGCCTGGCTCCAGTAGTAGCTTATTGCAGACTCAAGGGAATTCAAATTTACCCTTATCTGGATGACTGTCTTATTCAGGCAGACAGCAAGGATGTCTTACTCCAGCATCTAGAGTTTGTTCAGAATCTTCTCAAGTTCCTGGGATTCACTGTAAACATAAAAAGGTCAAATTTGACACCCTCACAACAGATAATTTTTCTGGCCGCTTCTCTAAACACAACAACCCAGATGGCATTTCTGACATGTGAAAAACAATTACAGCTGGCCTCAACTTTCAAAACCTTGTCAACTTTAACTCAGCTATCTGCAAGGAGATTCCTGCAGGCTTTGGGTTACATGGCCTCCTGCATCCTTCTCGTACCATATGCAAGACTACATATGAGGAAAATACAGTGGTACCTAAAATGTGTATGGTCTCAGCATTGCCACAGTTTAGACATACTGATCTCCGTCCTGCCTTGTCTTCAAAAGGAATTCCTTTGGTGGTCCAAGGCATGTACTCTAAACAAAGGAAAACCCTTCTGTCTGCCTCCTGCCACTCAGATACTGACCACGGACGCCTCAGATTATGCATGGGGAGCGCATTTTCAGGGCAACTGTCTGCAGGGCCTTTGGACAAAGGATCAGAAGCACCTGCATATCAATTTAAAGGAAATGTTAGCCGTTCAGAAAGCTCTATTGGCCTTCAGGAATCTTCTACAACCAGGACAACTACTGATACGGACAGACAACACCACAGATGTCCTTCAAGAATGCAACGGCAGTCATAACATGTGGGTTGTCCTGCCTCAGGCAGCCCTCGGTCAGCCAGATTCCAAAGTCTGGGTCCGGCGTCGGCTGGTGTCGCCTCCTCTCCGACGTCACAGCGGCTGGAGTATAAAGGCATCGGCCGACGCCATTTTCTTCAGTCTTTCTTGCCGTGCGGTGCCCGAAGCAGAAGCAGTTCGCAAGTGCCGGTCGGTCAGCTCCTGTATTGTACGATACCGAAGTCATCAAAAAAGCTAAGTACCCCGTTGGGGACCTTTTCTTGCCTCAGCCGATGTCAGAAATTACTGAAAAAGTTAACAATTGTATTTCTTGTGGTAAACAAATACCTCATAAGGATTTCCACTCTTACTGTCTACCTTGCCTGGGCCCAGACCACGACGTCTCGGCCTGTGTAGCCTGTGCTCGCTTCAACAAGCGCACTCTCAGGCGCCGGGCGGAGTTCGCTGAAGATTTTTTCGGCGATAATTTTGCCTACACCATGCCGTCGGAACTTCCGACATCGCAAACTCCCAAAAAGCGAAAAGACCGGGACCGACATCCTCGGCCCGCGTCTACCACCGACTCCACGCCAAAACCTAGCGCGAGTGCTCCGGTTCCCTCTGAGACGGTATTTCCACCGCTCCAGACCGAAGACACCGCATTACCGACGACTCCTATCACAGACATTTCTCCGACGCCAGTGGTAGATTTTCCTCCGGATACCGAAACCGAGGAAATGCCCGAGACCATTGCTGTAGACAAGGTCACTCCTGCACGTGGAGCTGCCAGGCCCCCCGATGGCCATGTCTATCAAGGCCTACACTAGGGCTAAGGCAGCCAGCAAAACTAAGCATATTACTTCTAAATCCTTACCTCAGCCGACTCCAGAGACACAAATTATGTCCATGGCTGATGATTTAATTTCCATGATTAGAGGTTCACAGGCCCATCCTGAAAGAGGATCCCAGCCTCCTCCTGATAAAAGGCCCCGGGTAGAACCCTCTGACCCTACTCCTTCAGATGAAGATTCTGAGGGCTCTGTCCACTCTGATAGCCAGGAAGAGCTCTTTCAAACCTATGAGGACTCGGATGCAGAAGATTCCATCCCCTCTGCCTCCCCTCCAGAGGATATTTCTTTTGGGGAAGTTCTGCACACCATGAGGGAACATTTCAAGTGGCAGGGCCAGGAATATTCTGATTCTAGGAAACGTCTTAGGACTTTCCTTAAGAAGCCTCAGCACAGGCCCTTGGCTATTCCGCCTGTACTTGATGTTCTGGATGATTTGTACTCTGACTCTAGTGCCAACCCTGATTCTCTCCCTCCTGCTCCAGCCAAGCCAAACAGGTATTACAGGGTCCCAGAAACTCATTCCCATTTATTCAGGGCCCATACTCCTGATTTGGAAACTATTTCACAAGGGCCTAAAGGAGTTCCAGCCTCCACCTCCAAAAATCCTTTGCCCTCCAACAGGGAAGCTAGGTCATTAGAGATGGGGTAAAAAGGTTTACACATCCACTACCTTATCTATGAGAGCTTTAAATTGCCTTTTTCATATGTTACAATATCAGGATTTTCTGTTAGAGGATTTACAAAAAACATTAGCCACTCCTGATCCTTTAGACAGGAAGACTTTGCAGGAAGCTGTACATAACACTCAGCAAGTAAGCAATCACTTCCTGCAGTGTGGGTATGATGCACTGGAAGCTTCATGTAGGGCAGCTATGACAGGGGCAGTCATTCGTAGACATGCTTGGTTAAAAGATCAACCTCTACCAGATCATGTAAAAGCAAAACTTCTGGATGCACCTTTGGAGAAGAACAAGCTTTTTGGTGCAAATGCTAAGGATGTGTTAAAGACCATCGAAGAAAAAGCAAAATCAGTTCAGACTGTGAAGGATTTCCTCCAGGTTCAAGCCCCCAGATTCAGTAGGAAATGGCCTTCAAAAAACTGGTCTTTTCCTAATCCAGAAAAGTTTCAAAGGGGTAAGAACAGACGTGGCCGAGGAAGAGGCCAATACAGAGGCCCTTACAGGGGACGACAATGGCAGCCAGGAAACCAAAGAAGTGACGCAGGGGTTTCACCTGCCCCACAAGCACAATCTCAATGACTTTCCTCTACTACCGCCTACCAGGGAACAACTAGAAGCTCCCTTGGGCGGGAAATTATCTCTGTTCGCAGAAAACTGGCACAGACTGACAAAGGACAAATGGATTTTGGACATTATAGACCGAGGGTACAGGTTTCATTTTCATACCTTACCAAGAAAACAAGGCATGCCAAACCTACCACAAAATCAGAGGGCAGAGGCTATCAAGCAAATCACTCTGCTTACTCAAATGAAAGCAATAGAAAGAGTTCCACAACAAGAACAAGACCAGGGGTTTTACTCAAGACTATTCCTTGTTCCAAGAAAAGAATCTCAATGGAGACCAATACTGGACTTGTCCGCATTAAACACATTTCTCATAGTACCAAAGTTCAAAATGCTGACTCTACAGCAACTCCTTCCCATGTTGGGCAAGGGGTCATGGCTGATTACTCTGGACCTCAAGGAGGCATACCTGCATGTCCCTATCAGACACAGCTGCAGAAGATACCTCAGATTTCTTGCAGGGCCAGAGCATTATCAATTCTCAGCATTGCCATTTGGCTTATCTACTGCGCCCAGAGTATTTACAAAATGCCTGGCTTCAGTAATTGCTCATTGCAGGCTCCAGGGTATACAAATTTACCCGTACCTGGACGACTGCCTCATACAAGCGGACGACAAATTGATGTTGACAAAAAACCTGGATTATGTCATACAATTACTTCAAGCTCTGGGATACACAGTCAACTTCCAAAAGTCAAGACTGCAGCCATCCCAGCAAATAATCTTCTTAGGAGCCAAACTAGACACAGCCTCTCAGATGGCTTACCTGACAGAAGACAAGCAAGAGAAGTTAACTCATTATTTCAAAGGTTTAGCAGAACTCACCCAGATGACTGCAAGGAGATTCCTGCAGGCCCTGGGTTACATGGCATCTTGCATTCTCCTGGTTCCATTAGCAAGACTACACATGAGAAAGCTTCACTGGTACCTAAAAAGCATTTGGTCTCAGCACAGCAACAACTTGGAGACAATCATTCCACTACTTCCATGCCTACAAAAGGAATTCCTATGGTGGGCCTCGGTGAGCCAGGCAAACACAGCTATGTCATTCAAAAAACCTCAGATAACACAGACCATGACTACAGACACCTCAGACCTTGGATCACATGGAAGGCAGGTGTATACAAGGACAATGGTCTCCAAAGGAAACACATCTGCATATAAACCAAAAGGAAATGCTGGCAGTAATGCATGCCATCGAGGCCTTTCAACTCCAACTCCAGCAAGGCCATTTACTGATACGGACAGACAACACCACTGTGATGTGGTACATAAACAAGCAAGGGGGCACCCACTCTTACCCCCTCTGCAGACTGACAATGCAGCTTTGGGAGAAATCACTGAACCTAAACATCCATTTACAATCCCAGTTTGTTCCAGGAAAAGACAACGTGTTGGCGGACAGCCTAAGCAGGAATTTCACAGATCCACACGAGTGGAGGTTACATCCGAAGGCCTTCAGACAACTCACTTCGACATGGGGCAAGCCAGAAGTGGACCTATTTGCCTCTCACCTCAACCATCTTCTACCAAAATTCTGCACAAGGACATACCATCCAAAAGCTTGGAAAACAGATGCCCTCTCATTCAACTGGAACTCCATAGCAATCTATGCATTCCCACCTCTGCCACTGATGACCTCCGTATTACTAAAGATCAAAGCAGAGAAACCCAAGGGAATCATAATAGCTCCGGACTGGCCAAGACAACACTGGTACCCACTACTACGGAGCATATGTCAAACCAGGAGGTGGGCCCTTCCTCAGTGGCCTCTACGTTTGACTCAACACAACTTCGAAACACTGCATCCAAATCTTCAGACACTACACCTAACAGCCTGGGAGATCCCATAAATAACTTCAGCTTATCTCTCTCCAAGGAAGTTCAGCGGATACTAACAGAGGCTCGAAGACCATCCACCAGAAAGGTCTACTTAGCAAAGTGGAAAAGATTCAGCAATTGGAATACCAGCAACGGACTTGATGCATCATTGTTGAACATCCCAATCATCTTGGAATATTTGGCAGATATGCTAAAGAACGGCCTCTCATATTCTTCCATAAAGATACATGCATCTGCTATTTCAGCTAGATACAACACTGATCCCCCTGTTTTTTCTCACCCCTTACTAAGGCAATTCCTCAGGGGAATCAAGAACATTAAGCCACCAAGAAAGGCCCCAGTGCCAGCCTGGGACCTCAATTTTGTTTTAGAAAAACTGACTCTACCTCCATTTGAGCCAGCAGCTTCAGTGGACTTGCAATTTCTCTCATGGAAGACAGCCTTCCTGCTGGCAATCACCTCAGCAAGAAGGGTTTCGGAGCTACAGGCCCTAATGGCAATACCACCCTTCATTATTTTTCACAGAGACAGGGTTTCATTAAGGACCAACCCTACTTTTATGCCAAAGGTGGTATCTAGGGTTTCTTTAAATCAAGCCATCCATCTGCCTGCTTTCTTCCCCAATCCTGAGAATAAGGGGGAAAGACTTTTGCATACCTTGGACATTCACAGACAACTTCGATACTACCTGGACAGAACCAAGGCCAGTAAGAAGTCTGAACAACTTTTTGTAGCTTACGCCCCTGCAGTCCAAGGAAAAGCAATTTCAAAACAGACTATTTCTAAATGGATTGGACATTGCATCAGATTCTGTTATTCCTTTCATGGAAAGACTGTTCCAGCCAATGTCAGACCACATTCCACCAGAGCTACAGCCACCTCTACAGCATTCTTAAGAGGGGTGCCTACCAAGGACATTCTAGAAGCTGCTACATGGAGCTCCGTGCATACATTCTCCAAACACTACAATCTCCCTCTATATTCCAGATCCAGAGCAGGCTTTGCTTCGGCAGTCCTGCAGGGTTTGATTGCCACTTCATCCCTTTCCTAGAGCATACCTCCTCCCCCAGCTAAGCTATGGTATTCTACCCACATGTTATGACTGCAGTTGCATTCTTGAAGGACATAGTACAGTTTTGTACCTACCATAAATGTAGATGTCCGATAGACATGCAACTGCAGTCGGATTTTCCCTCCCTCCATACCCCTCTATGCCTAGGGTCCACTCCTATCCCTGTTGTTCTTAGCTGGGGATATCTGTTATGGTGTATTTGTTTTATTGCTCATTTATTTGTTTGGAATCCTGTTTTTGTCTTCCAATTTGATTACAGCCTTCCTTGGAGGGCACCTGGCATCTGGGGCAAGAAACACTGAAGAAAATGGCGTCGGCCGATGCCTTTATACTCCAGCCGCTGTGACGTCGGAGAGGAGGCGACACCAGCCGACGCTGGACCCAGACTTTGGAATCTGGCCGACCGAGGGCTGCCTGAGGCAGGACAACCCACATGTTATGACTGCAGTTGCATGTCTATCGGACATCTACATTTATGGTAGGTACAAAACTGTACTTTATGTGGTACATAAACAAGCAAGGGGGATCTCATTCCTATCCCCTTTGCAGACTAGCCATGGATCTTTGGAACACAACTCTAGCTTGCAATCTGGATCTTCAAGCACAGTTTCTACCAGGGAAGCAAAACTTCCTGGCAGACAGTCTGAGCAGAAACCTTTCGGACCCACACGAATGGATGCTGGACACCAAAATTTTCAAGATGATTACTGCAGTCTGGGGATGTCCTCACATAGACCTCTTTGCATCCCACCTCAATCATCAACTACAGATTTTTTGCACCAGGACTTTCCACGAACAAGCTTGGAAAGTGGATGCACTATCATTCAGTTGGAGAAACCTCTCGGGATATGCCTTTCCACCTCTTCCTCTTCTTCCACGAGTATTATTAAAGATCAAACAGGACAAGCCCAAGATGATAATCTTGCTGGCCCCAAATTGGCCTCGACAGTTCTGGTACCCAACTCTGAAAAACCTTTGTCTGGAGCCCCCTTGGGTTTTACCACAGACTCCGAACCTTCTGTCCCAACACCAGGGTCAGGTTCTACATTCCCATGTCAAAACTCTCAGCCTGGTGGCCTGGTTAATCCAGGGTCTTTGAATCATTCTCTCCTACCCAAGCAGGTTATGGATGTCATTTTAGAAGCCAGACGTCCTAGCACTAGAAAATCGTATGCAGGAAAATGGAAAAGATTTTGTTCCTGGATGCAGGCTCAGGATTCTGATCCTCTTATTCCTAACATTCCTCAGATTTTACTTTACCTGACAGACCTCTTACATAAGGGTCTTTCTTTCTCTTCCATAAAGATGCATGCCTCTGCTATTTCTGCTCATTATAATACAGACCCTCCAGTCTTTTCCCACCAGCTCATGAGACAGTTTCCCAGAGGAGCTAAGAACTTAAGGCCCCCTAGATCTCCTGCCATTCCTGCTTGGGATCTCAACTATGTTTTGGAAAAGCTCACCTTACCTCCTTTTGAGCCTGCTGCCACATCTGACTCCAAGTTTTTATCTTGGAAGACAGCCATCCTGTTAGCTCTGACCTCTGCCAGGAGAGTTTCAGAGTTGCAAGCTCTTATGGCTGTAGAACCTTATATTATTTTTCATCAAGACAGGGTGTCTTTAAGGACTAATCCTACTTTCATGCCTAAGGTGGTTTCCAAAGTGGCTTTAAATCAAACTATTCACTTGCCAACTTTTTTCCCCACTCCTCAAAATAAAGGGGAAAGGATCTTACATTCCTTGGACGTACACAGACAACTACGTTTTTACCTGGACAGAACCAAGGACATCAGGAAATCAGAGCAATTTTTTTTTTTTTATGCTTCAAGTTCCCAAGGTAAAGCCATTTCAAAACAGACCATTTCTAAATGGATTGCTCATGGAATCAGATTTTGCTATTCACACCATGGAAAGCAAATCCCAGGAAGTATAAGGACTCACTCTACCAGAGCTGCTGCCACTTCTGCGGCCTTCCTCAGGGGAGTTCCTACCAAAGACATTTTGGAAGCTGCAACTTGGAGTTCAGTGCATAGTTTTTCCAAGCACTATAATCTTCCTCTCTACTCTAAGTCTAGGGCAGGCTTTGCTTCTGCAGTCTTGCAGGGCCTTATAGCCACCCCCTCTACTTTATGACCACCTCCCTTTCATTCTGCTTTGGGACTCTACCCTACAGTCATGACTGCAACAGTGAAACACGATGAACATAGTACAGTTGTGTACACTTACCATAAATGTAGATGTTAGAGTGTCTTCACTGTTGCAGTCTGGGTTTCCCTCCCTCCTGTCCCATCTTATTTTTTCTTTTGTGTGGTTCCTTTTTTCACCCTTCTTCTGAGGTGTATTTGCAAAGGGTATGGGACCTTAGTCATTTTGGAACTTCTGACATCTGGGGCAAGAAAAACTGGAGAACATGGCGTCGGCTGTCAGCTTTGTACTCCTGGTGCTCTGACGTCAGGGAGCATGGCTGAACAGCCGACGCCGGACCCAGACTTTGGGATTCTGGCTGACCGAGGACTGCCTGCCGGCAGGGGAGAATCCTACAGTCATGACTGCAACAGTGAAGACACTCGAACATCTACTTTTATGGTAATTGTACACAACTGTACTTTGCACTTTGTCATCAATATTAAGTTTATTTTAGGACAATCCACCCTAAATAAACAGTGTTCCAATATATAATACACTTTTTCTTGCCACTGCTTTTATCATTTCCCTCTTGCTGATGATCTGTACAAAATAAACTCTCTTAAAATGTCCAACATACCATATGAGAAATGTACCACAGATTGCCCTACACAAGGAACACAAAGGCTATCATTTACAAAATAAATAAATTTTAGTGTACTTTAACTATTTCCTCCAAACAAATAATCTCTTCCTAATTCCCAGTCAAAACTCTGCGGTACGTTCTTAGCTTTGGTTAAAGGATATTAAGAGTTTGAGAATGCTTAGATAATTCTGAAACTACATATTTTTATACAAAACCATTTAAAGCCCATATTTGTAATCTGCTTCTAGTTAAATGCAAATCACGCACAAAGAACTCTGACTATGATGCGTTTGCTTTCTTCTTTTTCAGATTTATTTATTACTGTCTGTATTGCATCCTCAGTGTCCAGTGGCAACTCATAAAGCTTCTGAAGAAAAGTAAACAATTTATTACTCTAACCCAAGGACTCCGAATACCCAATGTATAACGTATATTTGACCAAAAAGCATACATATCCTTGCAGCCCCCCATTACAAATTTCTGCATCACAGTTGGAATCAATGTCCTTTCAAAGGAACCTCTTGCTGTATCCCAGTAGGAGCAGGACCATTTCCCCAGTGTTCTAGAAATATTTCTCCTAGTCAGTATGAATTCCACTTGGGTCTCTCTGAAAATAGGTGCATCTAAGCTAGTCAAAAAATGGACATCGATAAAAAATAAAATTCTGCTCTGCACATATCCCTTACAAGAGATATTATATAAGTTCATTGATAAGCACCACAACTTTAATTCAGCTGTTAACAAAATGACTAACTGTGGATGCTCATTTATCTCTGTACCCAAGAGTAATGCAACTACACAGGAATTCAAAATAATTCACTCTGCCTTATTTTTTTTTTATTTTTAAATCAAATAACCAGCACTTTTAAAATTAATTACGAAACCTTTTCCCAGACTTAGAGTAGTTTATGTTTCAGAGTTTTTGGTATTAGTTAATGTGTTAATGAAATAATTACTGTAAAAGAAGTTATCAAAAACTAGCCCTGCTTGAACCTGGGTCTAAGAAAGCACATGTGAAAAGCAATGACATTGACTGCAGAGAGAGTGCTGAGTGTAGTAAATATTTCTATATGTTGTCAGGACACCAGATACTAATCCGTTGGCAGCCTTAAAAGCATAGACTGCCACAACAATGATCCCAGTTTTCTAATAAAAGGAGCAACAATGCTGGTTAGTGTAAATAACGCACACTTCTGACAGCAAAAAATTTATTTTTTGTATTTAAATGAAAATTGACAATTGGGACAACAGTGTTGTGTGAGTAAGTTGCACTCAGTGATCATAACACTGTCTTACCCCCACTCACACTTATGCAGCAACCCAGAATGTCAACACAAAACTATCATACATTGATGCAGTTAAGAAATCTCTATGCAGGCCTCCTAGAACTCTCACAGGTCAAGCATCAGCCAATGCCCAACAATGTACCTCCTCTATGCAACCCATCCTCAACAGATCATAACCAGCACACAGCACACACTAGCACAACTACAAAAACGGGTCATTCATTTGGCAAACAAAAGCCCTTGAAATAGCAAAGCCAAGACAATACAACTGGCAACAACCTGGTCGCACATGATTCCATAGTCAGAGACACAGCTGCTTCACTCACCAAACTGAGAAAAAAGACAAGGTGACAGCTGCCTCTCAGGTGCCAGTATCCACAATGTCACTAGGGCCCTAAAGTTCCTTCCCCATAGCGACATGTATAACCTGGCTATTGCATACACACGAGCGGCTTGAGACGCACCTCTTTGGATCATATGAAGAGGGACATGATGGAGCTCTCATATGTGAATCTGAAGTTAGTGTGAAGTTGACCTTGAGCAGTATCCTACCATAGCCAAAAACGATGCCACAATGCAATCCAAAGAGAACTGACTGTAATTATTGGCATAGTTATTGGTGCCATTCAAAGAGTATACAGTGTGTAGCAGGAGTAGATGATTGGCAGTCCTAACTGCTGTGCTAGGGATAGCCTGCACCTCTCCTCATGGCTTCTGTAGTGTTCTTTCTAGGCAAGGTCACTCTTCTCAAATTACCTACATAGCCAAAGAAAATGAAGACTACATAAAGGTAACACAGGTTAACACTTGACAACTAAAGAAGTAAACCCACTCCTTACAGGCATTCCTAACTCTTGAAAATACAGTTATCTATATAGTTATTGAAACATGGTTTCAAAATGGTGGTGGCACCCCTGCAGTACAGAGTTTCATTGTATGCAGCACTTTCAGGCACAATGCTAACAATGATGGTGTCATTAGAGGCATTATTCCTAAGACGTCAATTGACCTCCAGAACCTTAAGGCAGGACAATAATCTTGTACTTCTCCACATGCTTCTCATGGTAAGTAAACTCTGTACCCCTACCACACCCCCCTGCATCCTGCCCATAGCCCATGACATATAGCTGAACAAACTGACATATCTCTCTCTCTGTTGAGCTTACCCCTACTGTCTTAAGAATCTTCAACTATCCTTTCATTAACTGGAAAATGTATGCCACCACTAATGCACAATGATTCTTGGAGTATAGGTTTGTACTAAGCTAGGTACTCTTGTGGACCATTTATAGCAGTAACACAATAGCTGACATTTTACTTCTTTTCATTTCTTTATGCTGCCTGCCAAGTTTTGAACTGTGTTCTGGTAAAACCAAGACATTTAGCAATTCTGATAAAGGTGGCAAATTGATGGTTAATTCAGATTTTATCAGTAAAAGAGGAGCAGAACATTAAAAGAGGAAGTGAACTGAATATATGGCCACCTAATTTTCTTAAATGTATTGGCTTTTATTATCTGCCAGTTGTAATTGCAGTTTTTGGACCATGTATTCTTCAAGATACATAAATGTATGCAGGCTGAGCAGAAAATATTTTCGCTGAAATGTTTATATCTGGGAAGGGGGCATATGACAAGCATCTATAACATGCACTATTGAAGCTTAAATACATTTACATTTATTTTGCTTCCCATTCACATAACATTTCAGCAGTTGTTTCTTGATTAAAAGATAATTGTGTATTGCGATTGATTTAATGTGCTATATTCAAAAATATCACAATTTAAGCAATTTGAGTTTGCCAATTAATCTCTTGCAAATACTACACATGCATGTCCAAAAGCAGCTAATTGTCTCTTCAGGGACAAGGCAATAAAGAAACTGTTTCCAGTGATGAAATGAACCCTTTATTGCCGAAGAGAATCTAACAGCCTAGATACAAGTCTGTATTCCGTAAAATGTAGGGAGCTTGCCACCCTGCATAAAGCATGTTTTTTTTTTTTGGGGGGGGGGGGGGTGGTTCTAACAAATATTTTTAGATCTTTTTGGGATTGATGGTTTTGGCTTTCAAACATTTTTATGTTCAATGATACAACCCATTGAACAGCAACATTTCAAAAGGGAAAAAAAAAAACAGTACATCTGATTGAAAATCAGCTGATCACATGTACTGTTTTTTTTCAGTGTGAGATTGCAGTACAGTGGAGATTGGAGAATTTGCCCTTTTCCCACTGTAGTGTGATCTCAGAGTTGAGATATATATATATATATATATATATATATATATATATATATATATATATATATATGGGTCTACTTTGTTTCGTTGAATCTCATTTCATCCCGACCACATCGCTGAAAACACAAATTACTGAAAACTCATTTCACTGGATCTCATTTCACTTAACTGAACTTAGTATACATGGCACTGTGTAGAGGACTGTAAGGTAAGTAAAAGGTATTTGCCCTTTTCCCACTGTAGTGCAATCCTGGAGTTAGTATATAT
The DNA here is from genome assembly GCF_019279795.1 of Protopterus annectens. Classification (NCBI taxonomy): domain Eukaryota; kingdom Metazoa; phylum Chordata; order Ceratodontiformes; family Protopteridae; genus Protopterus; species Protopterus annectens. Next base: position 1,605,453 of record NC_056725.1, read on the forward strand.
AGTTAGGGAGGTATGAGGTGCACAGTCCCCCCACACTTGTTTGTTTTATATTGTATTTTACCAAAAACGTCAAAACAATACATTTTAAACAATAGACACGCATAGTTGCAACACCAATGACTCTCTCCAGAAGACAACATGTACTCATACTAAGGGGGGGGGGCTACGACTCCCACACACCCCAATACTAACCTATATCATACTAACCCAATACTAACTCCAAGATAGCACTACAGTGGAGAAAAGGGCATATACCTTTTACTTGCCTTACAGTACTCTACACAGTACCATATATAATAACTACAGTCCAGTGAAATGAGATTCAGTGAAATGAGTTCAGTAATTTGAGTTTTTTGGCGAAGTGGTTGAGGTGAAATGAAATGCAGTGAAATGACATTCAACGAAACAAAGTGGACCCATGTATGCTAGGTGTCCACTAGGTGTGATTTGAGGAGATTTTTCAATTGTGAGATAGACCTGTTAGAAGTTATTGGGGTTGGCAGTTTATTCTTAATTTTAGGAATATAATTAGAGAAGAGAGATTTCCCAGCAGACTTGTAATCTTAGGTGGTATCTAGAAGGTATTGGGTACTAGAGAGAATACATCAAGCTGTGGTGTATGGTTGAATAAGTTTGTGAAGAGAAGGGATTTTTATCAGGCTGGTGAAGATTATTGTTGGCCAAGATTAGTTGATTAAAGTGTAGAATCTGCAGGAATTCAAGCCATTTAAGCTGTTTTAGTGATGTACAGTGATGGGATCTGTGTAAAGCTCCAGTGGCAAATCTTGCTATTTTATTATCGCAAGATTCCAGTTAGTTAAGGTCCATTTTGTGGAGCTTGGTTAATACTGGGGAGGCATAGAAGAGGGTTGATAGGTGGTGTGTGCAGGCTGTAGTAGCTATTGTGTTGTTTGTAAGAAATTATTTATTTCTATATAGGAGACCTATTTTCTTGTGAACCTTTTTGATGGCTTGTGCTATGTAAATATCGAATTTCAAGTTGTCAGTTTCATCTCCAAGCAGTTTAGTGTGAATGCTTGGGGTGATCATAGTTTTGCTCCTGGAGAAGATAGTAAAGGACTGGGAAGATGAGGGGAATTTAGTTGGGCTAAAAAGAAGCTTAGTTTTGTTGGGATTTAGAATTAGCTGGGAGAAAGTGAGCCAGGTCTCTACTGACAGAAAGGAATCTTTGGTTTTGGTGTGGAGGTCTTCTAGTGTGGGGGCAGAACATATTAGGGTGGAGTTGTCCGTATACTGTACTACAGAGGCTTGTGTTGTGGAGGTGCTGAGGTGATTAGTGAAAAGAGAGAATAGTAGTGGTCCAAGGATTGAGCCTTGTGGAACCCCAAAGGAGACTGGAAGAAGAGGGGAGAAACATGTCACACCTATCTTAAGCACATTAGAATGTCATTCATCTAGTGATAATAAAGGAATTATAATTACTGAGCAAGTAAACAAGCATACACACCTCAGTCCTTCAGACTGCAGTAAATAAAATGATTTAACAATACTTAAGGGTAGGCCACCTATAATCATAGTATGTATTTCAGATGATAACACAGCAGCTTATCTTCTGAGAAAACTGTTTACACCAAGTCATCAGTAAATGTATACTTTTTATCTGGGATTCCAGCTTTGCAGTCATTGATGTGCACTTACCAGGAAGATCAAGGTTGCTGCATGCCAGGGATTTCTACTTTTCCCAAGCTGAAATGACTTTAGAGTTGGTATAGATAGATATAAGTGTAAATAGATATTTGTGTGTGTGTGTGTGTGTTCAACTAACTCTGGGCAAAACTGCAATCCATATTGTAGCTTGCTACAGATCCCCCACCATGCCCCAGGATTCCCACTCCTCTTTTCTTGATATAATAGAGAATGTCAGGGTCCAACCTAGCACCTTAATATTGGACGATTTCAACTACCCCACCATTAACTGGGAAATCTATTCTTGTACCAACTCCTTTCCTCAATGCTTCCTAGAATTCATAAACTCCAATGCCCAGGATCAACTTGTCCACACCCCTACCAGGGGCAATAATATCCTAGACCTAGTAATTACCAACATGAGTGACAGGTGCTCCACACCTGAAGTTAACTCCTCACCCCCCCCCATTAAGGAAACCACTGTAAAAACCTTCTCCAAAACCAACTTCATACTTCTTAAGGCAGAAGTGGCCAACTTCACGACACCCATGCAGATGGACAATATAGTGTGGAGGAACTCCCTGGTCAGCCTCAGCAAAAGCTGAGATCCCTCATAAAATCCTCCAAAGTGATCTATGAAAACAAGATTGCCACTGACTAAAAGGATAACCACAAAGCATTCTACAGCTATGTCAAGAATCTCAATGGGAACACCCAGATCTGCTCTGAGTTACAGCACAACGGCACAAAAATCACGGAAACCAACTGATATCACCAACATCCTGGCTGATAGGTTCGGTGCCAACTTTACACCCCTCACCCCCTGAAGAGCCCATATCCATACTGGAAGAATGCAATACCCCTGCAATTACAACAGAACAAGTGAAAACTGCACTATCAAAAGCCAAGAACACAGTATCCATGGGACCGGACAATAGCCCTGGCTGCGTTCTACATGAACTTCAGAATGAACTAGCCCCCCCCACCTAAGCACCATGTTCAATCATTGCCTCTTGACAGGCTTTGTACCCACTGAATGGTGCACGGCAACATTTGTACCACTCCACAAAGGGGGAGCCACCACAGACCCCAGAAACTATCGCCCTATTAGCCTGATGAGTCTGGTCTGCAAGGCCATGGAATGTATCATCATGGAACTCATAAACAAGGATAGTGGTAACCTCCAAACTCTGCACCCCTCCCAGTTCGGGTTTGTGAAGGGCAAATCATGTCTCTTGAACCTGATCGACTTCTTTGAAACAGTCACCAAAGCTGTGGACGAGGGTAAGGCAGTTCACACAGCCTATCTCAACCTTGCCAAGGCTTTCAACACCATCCCCCATTCTGGTATCATAGAGAAAGTCACCAAATTGGGTATAAATCCATATTTCACAAGATGGGTTGCCAACTGGCTCACTGACAGAACCCACACTGTAAAAATTGCGGACTTCAAATCTGACTCCAAATCTGTGATAAGTGGAATACCACAGGGTTCAGTCTTGGGTCCCCTCCTGTTTGGGATTTACTTCTCTGAAGTACAGGCCAACACAGAGGGCCTCTGGCTGGCAAATCTTGCAGATGACTACAAATTGGGTGCCATGCTCGAGTCCCCAAACAATGTGGACATCCTGCAAAAGGGCCTCACTGAGACTGATGCCTGGTGTCAGAGCCATGTCCTCAAGCTCAATGCCAAAAAGTGCATTGTCATCCCCTTTGGTAAAAACCCAGTATGCATGAACTACCACATAGGCAACAGTTCACTTAACACTGAAGGCGTGATAAGTGACCTTGGGACTCTAGTGGACAGTAGCCTCTCCTTTGATAATCACATCGCCACAGTAGTTAGGAAATCCTTCTATGTGGCACACCTTATCATGAAAGGGATCTCATCCAGGAAAAAAGAGGTCACTGTCCCCCTCTACTCGGCTCTCATCAGACCCATTATAGAGTACAACGCCCCATTTGGAATGTACTTTACAAGGCATCTGCAACAGCTGGAGAGGCCACAAAAATACCTCACAGAGGATTATGGGACTCGAACAGTTATCCTATTCTGACCACCTCAAAACATTAGTGCTTTACTCTATAGCATATCACCTACTCCGAGGTGATCTCTGCCTAACATATAAAGCTATGTCAAACCCAGAGCTATTGGGCATGCTAAACCTAAGGAAATCCCAATCCCTCAGAGCCACAGCCTCTAGAGACCAAAACCTCATAGGTAGGTACTAGGCTATCGGCCCTGTGGCCTATACAAGCCCAGCCAAAAAGGTACCATGGCTTTTGCCACCCAAGAAAATTATTTTCCTGTGCATCTGTTGAGCAGAGCCACAGAAGTGATCCCTGGGGTGAATTTCCTATTTCCCATCCAATCATCAAGATTCTTCTTGAAGAGTGCTAATGAGGAGCTTTGTTTGATATAGATAGGTAGTTTATTCCAGAGTATGGGAAGTCTCTGGGACAGGAATCTATCCCTCCGGCATGTTCTGTTTATTGTGGTGACAAGTTTTAGGTCCCTAGAGCGTGTAGCTCGGAGGGATTGGGATTTCTTTAAGTGGAGCATGTCCAACAGCTCTGGGTTTGACATAGCTTTGTATATTAGGCAGAGATCCCCTCTGAGTAGGTGATATGCAACGGAGTAAAGCTGGAGTTTTTTGAGACTGTCTTCGTAGGGCATCTGTTTGAGGCCGATAATCCTCTTTGTGAGGTATTTCTGCGGCCTTTCCAGTTGTTGTAGATGTCTTGTGAGGCACAGACCAAAAGGGGTGTTGTACTCTATAATGGGTCTAATGAGTGATTAGTAGAGGGGAACAATGACCTCTTTTTTTCTGGATGATAACCCTTTTGTGATGAGTGTGCCACATAGAAGGATTTCCTGACTACTGTGGCAATGTGATTATCAAAGGAGAGACTACTGTCCAACTGTGTCCCAAGGTCTCTTATCACACTTTCAGTGTTAAGTATACTACCGCCTATGTTGTAGTTCATGGGTACAGAGTTTTTACCAAAGGGGATGACAATGCACTTTTTGGCATTGAGCTTGAGGCCATGGCTTTGACACCAGGCATCTGTCTCAGTGAGGCCCTTTTGTAGGATGTCCACATCATTAGGAGTTTCGATTATGGCTCCTAGTTTGCAGTCATCTGCAAACTTCATTAGCCAAAGACCTTCTGTGTTAGTCTGTACTTCAGAGAAGTAGATACCAAACAGGAGAGGACCCAGGACTGAACCCTGTGGTACTCCACTTGTCACTGGTCTGAAGTCGGATTTGGAGTGTGCTACTTTCACAGTGTGGGTTCTGTCAGTGAGCCAGTTGGCAACCCATCTTGTGACAGGGATTTATACCTAGTTTAGTGAGTTCATCTATAATTCCAGAGTGGGGGATGGTGTCAAAAGCCTTGGCAAGATCTAGATAGGCTGTGTGAACCACCTTACCCTTGTATACGGCTTTGGTGACTGCTTCAAAGAAGTCAATCAGGTTTAGAAGACATGATCTGCCTTTTACAAACCCGAACTGGGTGGGGTCCAGAGTTTGGAGATTACCAATGTCTTTGTTTATAAGTTCCATGATGATACGTTCCATGGCCTTGCAGACAAGGCTCATCAGGCTAATGGGGCAGTAATTCCCAGGGTCCATGGTGGCTTCCCCTTGTGGAGTGGGATAACCGTCACTGTGCACCATTCAGCGGGCACAAAGCCTGAGGTGAGGCTATGATTGAGCATGGTACTTAGATGGGGTGCCAGTTCATTCTGTAGTTCATGTAGAACGCAGCACGGGGTGCCAGTTCATTCTGTAGTTCATGTAGAATGCAGCCTGGGATGTTGTCTGGTCCCATGGATGCTGTGTTCTTGGCTTTGGAGAGTGTGGTTTTTGCCTGTGTAGCTGTGATTACAGGAACTTTGCATTCTTCCGGTATAGAGATGTACTCTTTAGGGGGTGAGAGGGGGGTAAAGTTAGCACTGAACCTATCTGCCAGGATGTTGGCAATATCAGTTGGGTCTGTATATTTACTGCCATTGTGCTGTAACTCAGAGCAGATCTGAGTGTTGCCATTGAGATTCTTGACATAGCTATAGAAAGCTTTGTGGTTGTCTTTAGAATCAGTGGCGATTTTGTTTTCGTAACTAGCTTTGGAGGATTTTATCAGAGATCGCCGCTTCTTACTGAGGCTGACTAGGGAGCTCCTCCACTCATGGGATTTTACTCTCTTTTGCAACAGTTTCTTCCTTCTGTTGTACAGTTTGTTTATGGCAGGGGACCACCAGATTGGCTTCCTTTTTTTGGAGGATAGCTTCTTGGTTCTGTTTGGAATAGCACGATCCATGCACTCGTGTAAGTGCTTATAAAGTGCAATTGTGTAAGATTCAGTAGTCGTAACTGTATTGTCCATTTGCATGGCTGTCATGAAGTTCACCACTTCTGTCTTAAGAAGCATAAAGTTGGCTTTGGAGATTTTTTTTACCGTGGTTTCCTTAATGGGGCGTGGGGGCAGGATGTGGTTATCTAGGGTAATTAGCTTTTGGTCGGACCAGATCAATGAGGCGTTGACTTCAGGTGTGGAGCACCGGTCACTCATGCTGGTAATGACTAGATCTAGGATATTGTTGCCCCTGGTGGGGGTGTGGATAAGCTGATCCAGGGCATTGGAGATCATGAATTCCAGAAAGTGGTGAGCGAAGGAGTTGGTACATGAGTAGTTTTCCCAGTTAATGGTGGGGTAGTTGAAATCGCCCATTATTAGGGTGTTTGGTTGAACCCTAATATTTTCCAGTACATCAAGAAAAGAGGAGTGGGAATCCTGGGGCATGGTGGGGGATCTGTAGCAAGCTGCCATTTGGATTGCAGTTTTGCCCAGAGTTAGTTGCACTTGGATAACCTTGACTGCATTATGCTGAGCAACTAGGCTGGAGGTGTGGATATCCTTAATGAATATGGACACACCTCCACCTTTGGTGTTCCGGTCCAGGTTACATGGCTGAAAAGTGTGGTATGAGTTATAGCCTAGTAGTGCAGGGGTGCTCTTTGGAGCCTTGAACCAGGACTCAGTCATTGCACAGATATCGATGTTCTTCATTTTAAGGAGTTCCTTGAGTGAGTGCATTTTGAGATTTAGACTTCTAGCATTGAGTAGCATCCCCCTCAGTTTTAGCTTGCCTGTTCCTGTTACGGTGGTGAATTTGTAATTTGAACCTTGCCTAAAAAATGCACTATAGGGGTGGCAAGAACCTTAGCCAGTATCCGGAATCCCAGGGGTGACAGGTGCAGGCCATCTCTGGCAAAGCATCATGGTCTGTCAACCATGGCATCCCAGGCAGACAGATACTGGATCCCTTTAGAATGACACCAGAAGAATATGTAAATCAGATGTTAACTGTTGGTCATCACCACAATTAACAGAACTTGCTGGAAGGATAGATTCCTGTCCCAGAGACTTCCCATGCTCTGGAACAAGCTACCTATCTATGTCAAGCAGAGTACTTCACTAGCACTCTTCGAGAAAAATCTTGATGAGTGTTGGGTAATAGGAAATTCACTTCAGTGGCCCTGCTAGACAGGGTGCAGGTAAATAGCAGCCTTAGGTGGCAAAAGCCAGGGAACCTTGTTGGCTAGGCTTACATAGGCTCTAGGGCCGATGGCCTAGTACCTACCTATGAATACTTAACATACAGCAGTAAAATTGTAATATGAAAATACTTTGAGAACTAAAATACATTTAAAATAATGACTTTGTCCCTCATGGATAGGACAACATATAAATATCTTGCTTGTCTCTGGTTATTCATAGTTAAAATAAAAGGGAAAAAAATTCATGGGGGAGTCCTGGTAAGTCCCTATGAACACATGAGCCTATACTGGTGTCACTGTGACACTGTATCATATCAACTATTCCTTCAAAGATTGGTTACTGCCAATATCATCAAAAGTACTATAGACTGGTTAAGTAGATATTATATAACAGATCATAATCTATAAAGTGGCAAACATATTTCTTCTTCAAACCCATAACAAAAGGTATCCCACAAGTTTCAATTCTAGGTCCATTTCTATATAACATAATTAAGGAAATGTATAAAAGTATGCTTAACTCTTTCTTAGTATAATATGCAGATGACACCATCATAATATGTGCAGTTAAAACAACAAATTAATTTAAAAGTACTACACAACTATCAGCACATTGAGGAATATTTAAAAGACTCCCAGTTAATAGTAAATAAAAAGAAGACTAAACTTCTACTGTTTATTCTATCTTCCTTACAAAAGCACACTGATAAAATTTTAAGATCCCTTCAATAACAAACCCACTATTGAACAGGTGTCCACAATAAAATTACTAAGCGTTATCATTCACCAACAGTTAACATCTGATTTACATATTGACTTTGTTATATTAACGCACAAACAAAAAACAGGAATGTTACATAAAGCAAAATCTTATCTAACTGACTTTCTCATCACACAACAACTATTTCACTCTTGCCTCCTACCCTCTTTTATTCTTTATCACTTCTGGTCAACTCTCCAACCCCCCCCAAAAACAAATAAAAGCATCATAAGCTAGAAAAAAATCTACAACAAAGTAGCCAAATTTACAGCTAATCTTCCAAATAGCATTGTGATGCCTGTGCACTAGCCCAGTAATCAAGGAGCCACAATCCTCACCACTAGCACCTGTGAGGGGCGTCCACATTGGGAGGATAACAAGTATACACACAGTAAAATACAATTTCCCTTAAGAGCACACAGAGATCACAGTCAGTCTGAGGCTGGTTTTGACCTTTCTCTCCAGATCCCCAATAAGACTCCCCACTGGCACAGCTATAGGGTACAGATCTCAGCTGAGTGGTCAAGCCAAAACCTCCAGCACCCTCTCTGTCCAACCAGTGCTTCGTGTCCCTGCCCAAGTAGCTGAGACACACATACTTTGAGATATGAATTATATACAAACACACAGACACTCCAGGCGAAGGCTGGCACAGGTTCTCCAGCTATGCCCCCTTCTGCCCAGATATAAGGTAGTACTGACTGCCACCAACCACCCTCATCAGCCACTATAAAGGCCCTTACCAAAGGGTGTCCAATTCTACTATGCAATGTTATCACTATCCAATTGGTAAGTGTGGCTAAGACTTGAAGGCTATTTAGGAGTGGCCTATACAATGTCACCAAATACATGAAAGTACTCTTGAGAGCTTAAATATCTCTACACACAAACCAGCCACAGTTAAAAGGTTTAAAACATTTAATAATAAAAACACAAGACACTACTTGTCAATTCAACACAGTGATAGAGAGTTCAGAAATCACAGGAAAATACTTTAAAACAATATTGTAGGACAGTCTGACATAAATATAGAAAACAGCTAGACTAATCTGGCTATATTTCTATCTCTAAGAGAAATACTAAGATCTAAATAACTTTACTTACAGAGCAAGGCACAGTGCTGGTGAGTTAACAGGTCTGAAGACAAATACAAGATGCTATCTTTACTTTCTGAGATAGCCCTTAAATTGATAATACACATTACTGCTGAGTCATTTCAGATTACATCATTCTTGTCACCTCTACTTAAGTTCCCAGGCTCTCAGAACTTAAAATTTAACTTTTCTTTTTGTAATCTGAATCTAGCAGGAAGTCACATCAATAAAAGACACTTTACATGTGAAACCTAGTAATTATCTCTGTCTTAGGACAATAGAAAGAATTTCCTAGCCCAGACATCCTGTCTCCTAGCTTGAGATCAAACAGTCATAAAATGCTTCACTCATCAGCTTTCTTCCAGGAGGGTGGACTGTGGTTACGTTTTTGAAGCTCAACACACAACACAGTTTTCTTTACATCTGTGAAACTAGCCTGTGGATCATATTAATATTTACAAGGACATAGAATTATTTATAAAATTCTGTCTGGCTGGGCTGGCAGCCTTCACAAGACTATGCCATTTTCTGCTTCTAGACCAACTAGACTATCTTGATCTACAAAATATGAAATTATTCATAGTATAAAACACTATCCACAAAAGTATACTGCAATACACAAACTTGTACAAACTTACAATCTTCTAACTCCTTTAAGATCACAACAAGAAAACCTACCACCCATAACCAAATCTGTGCAGTTAAAATAATCAATGTAACTAAATATCAGAATTCAGTACCAATAGACATAATATCCAAAGATAACATGAAATCATCTACCCAACAACTAAAACACTGTTTAACAAACAACAAATGCTGTCCATGTATACTGCATTGACATGCAATCCCCAAAATTACCTTTACCTCTCTATTAATTTTTATAGCGCCTTCTTCCTCTTGTCACACCTATTTTATTAACTTAATCTCTTAAGTTAAGCTAACTGCTTTTTTATACTCCCACTACCATCTTTCATCATCTCCATCATATATTCTCACCTTCTGTTACCATTACATTCTCATTTCACATTTTACTGTCTACTAAGATGGTAGTTTCAGTGTAGTTGAATGTATATACAGTATATGCAAATGTACTTGCAGGAACTCTTCAGTTTCTACTCTATATAGTAAAAGGTTCTCTATCTCTAATTTGGCCAATAAATATAAACATAGTTGAGTTTAACTACTTAATGCATGGCTGTATAATTTACATTGAAAACTTTCATTTTTTTGTTCTATTGTTTGTCATTTTACTTGACTTCTATCATATGAAGCATTATATTTTATGTTCCTTAGTTATTATGGCCATCCATCCTCAACCACTTTTCCCATTTTACACATGGGGTCTGGGTGTTGCTTCCTTAGTGATAATCATCTTGAGCCAAGGTTTACACTGCCAAGTGGCTAGCCCTGTTCATTCGCATCACTTGCTCGCACACACACTCATCTAAGGCCAATTTACAGTGTCCAATACACCAACTGCATGTCTTTAGAATGTGAGAGGAAACCAGAGCACCTAGAGGAAACCAATGTGACAACAGGGAGGACATGCAGATTCCACACAGAAGACACCCCAGCCGAGAATCTAACCAGAGAAGCTTTTGCTGTGAGGAGACATGTATTGTATATGATTGTATCTATGTAATGTACTCTTATTTTCACTTCTGGAGCTTTTGACCTCAGAAAGCCACTGGTGTATTAGAAGTATGTAATGTCCACGCTCATTCTCTCACTGAGGTATTCTGCACTAACTATAGACGGCAGAGCTCTGCATCATAAACACGGGTATAACAGTAATTCAATTTGGATGGCGCCCAGGCATATTCATTTAATAGAAACTATAGACGGCAGAGCTCTGCATCATAAACACGGGTATTACAGTAATTCAATTTGGATGGCGCCCAGGCATATTCATTTAATAGAATCATACTAGGAATAAAATGAACCAAGAGAAGATCAGACTCAAAGTTTAGCCAGCATATTAATGAGCAAATATTTGCATATTTTTATTTTATGTTAGCTGCAACAACTTACAGGCTTGCAAATGAAGTATATTCCACTACATCAGCAATCAGTAATTGTCTGACATCTAATATTTTATCCAAAGAAATCAATACACCATAGTGTTTAAACCTCAGCTTGAGGGGTACACAATGTACAGAAAGTACTGGACAATGTTAAGATCAAGTAAGTGCACACAGTGTTCTCAGCTGTCAGGACATGAAGAAGGAATATAATGGTAAATTCTTTTTGCAGAGATTATCATCTGAATCTCCTGGTGCAGTACAAAAAATATTAAGAAAAATAAAGAAGGCTTGTGTATTTGCTCTTGTCTTCTGCTTGAACTTAATGTTGCAACATCAAGCAAAGATTTTGACTTATGAAAGAGGTGGCAGAAAAATTAGAAATATCTACCAATGAAAACAAAACTAATATCTTTCGGCTTTTCCTTGTTAGGGGTCACCACAGTGGAACTCTGGTCTGCTAATGATTGGCAGTGGATTTTTACGGTGCTGAGGTGCCAGCCCGACACCCAACCTTCAAAGAACGCACACCATTCATACACGCACCTACCTGCATGTCTTTAAATGTCACTCAACTGCGGGGAGGACCCCCCCCCCGGTCGAGCGACGTTTAAAGACATGCAGGTAAAGCAGAGGTTATAACAGATCTACATGAATATGAGTCTCTGCCATGTGATCATATATTTCCAATGCTTGAAACACAAAAAGGGCAAACCACTCACAGGGCTGGTGTTAGTATTTTCAGGCTACACCAGCAAATTTCAAGTTGAGGGTCCCTAGGAACTTCCAGTCTAAGTATCATCCTGTCAATGTCAGCTCCCCCCCAAGCAGCCTTTTATTTCATGCTGCAAACTTTTAGGTCTTTGGGGAGTGCAGGCCATCACACTCCTAGAATATCAAACTGCCTGAATGTTCTGTGATATATTTTATGCCTTACATTTGAAATGTAATTACCTGTTAGCTAATTTATTTACTGATACCCAGAAGAATAATGTATGTGTCCTGCCATTATTAGATGTGTGCAGAGATAAAAATCAGTGATATTTTTGCATATATACACACACACACACACACACACACACACACACACCATAGCGGTACTAGTTTTGTAATTATTTCAGCAAATGGCAGCACACTGTACAACACTGGCACTGCCCCAGATCAGTAACTATTGTTCAACAGTCATCAAACAGCAGGAGGGTTAAGTCACTTTTATTTACCTCACTGAGGAGTAATGCATACCTGTGACTGTTCCTGATTTCACAGACCTTCTCTGATTTCGCTCATAGTTTTTCCCTGTCCTTCATAAAAAGTTTGATTCAGGATTACAGTTGGTTGATAAATCTAGGCATGAGAGTATTATACTTTTTATTGTCCAAAAATGCATGTTGATGACAAAGGTGTTATTCTATTAACTTTTTAAGTGAATTAAAGTAATGTTTAAAATGCGTTCATGATTTTGAACCTTTATTCTGCTAATAGTTTGGCATTGCACAAAAATCTTCAGCAAAAAATTGAGTGTTATAATATCTGGTGTCCTGCCAGTTTTTATAAATTCCCTTAAAATGAAAACAATCCCTTGAAGATCGAAAGCAAAAGTTCTTAAAATGCAAGGTTTGCACTAAGATCAGTCAGTCTGGGCTGCTGATCTCTTTATTGCTTACTTTGCTCATGTTCATTATCAGCTTTATCCTAAGATCATTATCACAGCCCCGGTCAAGTTAAAGAGGATATTCAGAAAATTGATAAATTTTTTCTCTTCATTTTTCATCAACCAACAACAGCTTTTGTGGGACCCCCACACAGTCAAGGCTGATTAAGGGGGCCCCCTGCAGCCACTGGTATTGCAGGTATCTAAAGCTAGCTATGTGGTTAGTTTTAGTGAAGAGAATGTCCACCACCAAGATTCAACTAAGCCAGGGGCACTATGTCAGTGGTAAAATATTTAATGGAACTGTGAAACCTGTTGTGATGATGTGAGGTGTTGTAAGCTATGCCAGGACAAGTAGGGCAGTGGATGTGTAACATATGCCAACATAGCTATCTGGAATTTTGTAAAAAATTACGTGTCATTTTTATATCAAACTGGTTTGTACAGATACTTGTGTTTAAAATGTATCTGTAAAGTTGCTTGTGTTAAAAATGTACCAACAGTGGGTCCTGACTGCATTATAACTGTTTAAATGTATATGTTTAAACAGAGGATACTGGAAGATAACAGGCTTAATCTCAATTCACTTGACTTTGAAAATATTCTGAAATTAAATTTCTGGGACTAGGCCATAATGATTGTATCTTGAAGAAATCCAAAAAGAGAAATATATGGTAACCCTTGAAGTATCAGAAAAATCCAGTATGCAACCTATACTGGGTCCAAAACAAACCAAGAAGAAACTCCGCAGTGTAGAGGGTGTGATGTTCACTTCCTAAATTATGTCACTTAATAAAAATCAAACTGTACAATATAGCTTTAAAATACGTGCTACAAAATAATCAAATAGAAATTTGATTATTATGACTATTTACAGACACCTTCCCCACAGTTGCCTAAATTCTTTGGAATCCCTAAGCTACATAAAAATATAGAAAACTCTCCTTGCTTGCCAGGGCTTGCAAGCGGGAGGTCCCTGACCGAAGCTACTGCCATCTACCTGGATTTTTTGTTAAAACTTTTGGCTGAGAAGAACATCTCGCACATAAAAGACTCTAATAATTTTTTAAGGAAAATAAAAATGTTACATTTGATGCTGACAGTATTTTATATTGAATCATTATATACTGCACTTCCACATAATTATTGTATTGACTGATTCTTACATGAAAAACAATAGCACACCAGCACAACATGAAAGACCGATAGACCTTTACTGTCACACTGTTTGTAAAGCTTTTTAGCTAGTTTCACTGTGTGAAAGGTATTAACTGGAATTATTCTCTATTTGTTGAGCATCTGTTTGTTTGTTCTGATTTCCTGCCAAGGAGTGTATCATATAACTGATTTGTTTGCAGTTAAAAGCATTCTGTAGAGTCTCCTTGCTCCTTTATCTGTTTAAAAACTTTTGTTTTGTGGCTCACTGCTGTTTTTCTGCTGTGATAAACATTTCTGTAGTGTTTACCGTCTAAAAGCGTGTAGGCTAGTAGCTGTGCTATTGTTCCCCACCCTCACTCCCTGTTGGTGTTACACTTGGTGGCTTTGCAGTTGCCTGCCCCTACTGTAAATTGATTTGGCACACTCCTCCCAGTCTAGTGTCATTAGTTCATTCTACCTAATACAGAGAGAACATTTGAGAAGGCCAACCCACTTAGTTTCCTAACTTTGAATTATTTTCTGCTTCTCCTTTCTCCCTTTCCTTTACCAAAAAAAAAAACTTTGCTAGAATCTCCCTGTGTTATGCTTCTCAGCTGATAAGTATATTTTTTGGCACTTTTTAACTGTAACAAAAAAAATTCTAAGCTTGCTTCCTGCCTTTCCTGTAACTAGCCTAGTCCAGATACAGATTTGCTATATCCAGGACTGTCTGTAAGCTTCTGAGCCCCCCCCAAAGCTTTTCTGCGTTGGAGGGAAGCCTTCTAGCTTATTAGTGGGAGTGGTAAACACTAGGTAGCCTAGCCTATCTACCACATAAGGAGTGGTTTCTAGCCCAGAAATTGTAGTTTATTGGCCGTTTGGGCAGTTTTTCTATCTCTTTCAACTTTCTTGTTTAACTTATTCCCTCCAGTAGAGTTCATTTAAGTGTGCACCTGTAACTCCCAGTGGGTGTGGCTTCGGCCTCGACAAAATGAAGTTATGACCTTACAGTTCTACCAAATACTGACAGAGGTCATATAGCCATACAATTGTGTTTGCCATCATGCATGCTTCAATATAAAATATTATGATACTTGTATGTAGCATGGTTTTGGAAATATTAATGCAAATATGAACAGGTAGTATTTGCTGCCTAGAAGCACAGTAGGAGGTAACTGCAGAAACGCCTGGAGACGTCACTTGGCTGTAATGAGTTAAAAGCCCACATTTGCGCTCTTTCCTCCTTTCCTGTAACTAGTCTAGTCCAGATACAGATTTGCTGTATCCAGGACAGTTTGTAAGTTTCTGAGCCCCCCAAGCCTTTTTGTATTGGAGGGAAGACTTCTAGCTTATCTACCACAAGAGGAGTGGTTTCTGGCCCAGAATGTAGTTTATTGGCCATCTGGGCAGTTTTTCCATCTCTTTCAACTTTTTGATTTAAAAGCCTGTGTTTGTGCTGGTTTCCCACCTTTCCTGCAACCAGTCTAGTCCAGATACAGATTTACTGTATCCAGTACTGTTTGCAAACTTCTGAGTGGTGCCAAAGTCTGCTCTTCAATTTTTTCCCCTTAGACCTGCTAGTTCTCTCCTGCACTTTTACTAGCTTATTAGTCTAGCACTTTACCAGGCTTCTTGTAGCAATTATTGTAGCACACAAAAGTGCTACCAGCACTAAACATTCTACAAGGAAACAGCTCCAGTACTTATTATTAATGCCCACCCCTCCAGACATTTTTAAAGGTCAGTTCCCTGTGCTTTCTCCTATCAACTTGGTGAACTTGGGCATCCTGATGCAATGTAGCAACTGCCTCATGTACACTGACAACCCTCTCCTCTTACCTCCCAGCACTCAGACTTGTGAGAGATGCACTTATATATCCAAATTGGAAACCATGCACTTGCCAGCCAAGACCGGAATAGCTGGTCAAGAGGAGAAGGTCAGCACTTGCACCACACCACATGGAACGCACAGCCCTCC
Organism: Protopterus annectens; assembly: GCF_019279795.1. NCBI lineage: Eukaryota > Metazoa > Chordata > Ceratodontiformes > Protopteridae > Protopterus > Protopterus annectens. The sequence goes on from NC_056725.1 coordinate 1,621,307, forward strand.
AGAACACACACCAGCACTGCCTTCACATAAAAACACAAACCACACACACACCTTCATGAAGGTTCTCAATAAAAATCTACCCAAACAGCAGAGACCTCCAAGGCAGAAATGCACTCGACTACCACAACACAACACAACACTAATCAAGAGACACATAACTATGCTAAACAGTGTGCCATTCAACCAAAGCCCCTAAGGCAAAACAGCATGCCCAACACACTAGTCATAGGTGACTTGATAGTGAGGCACACTGATGTCCCACTCACTAGGTTGAATAAGGAGAAAGTAATAGTCAGCAGCCTGTCAGGTGCCAGGATCTGCAACATAGCGCATGCACTTAGGTCCCTCAACAACAGATAAAAATATGACTCTGTCATTATTCATGTGGGTGTGAATGACCTGAGACGTACCTCCCTGGACTACATGAAAACAAACATGGGGGAGCTCTCGGAATATGTAGCCCAGGCGGGTGTGACCCTAGCCCTGAGCAGCATCCTACCATCACACAGAATGATACCACAGTATGAGCAGAAAATTATTGATTTCAACAATTGGCTAAGTTTCTGGTGTCATTCTAAGGGGATCTAGTATCTGTCTGTCTGGGATGACATGATTGACAGACCCCAGTGCTTTGCCAGACATGGCCTGCATCTGTCACCCCTGGGCTTCCGGATACTGGCCAAGGCTCTTGCTACCTCTATAGTGCTTTTTTTAGGTGGTGTTCCAAAGCAAACCAAATGAAAGAAATCCAAACCAAGGCAAATAGCGTACTAAAAATTTATTGTCCGCTTTCGTCCAGTAGACTTCATCAGAATAACAGCATACTAAAAACTCAAGCTTTAAATACACTTCTAACAAATAATTAGAACATAATTGACAATTAAAAAACTGGTAAATTACCTCTCATTAAACCTACAGTGTCAAGTTTCAAGTGAAAAAGAAAGTAGTATCACTACTCTTATTAATGTAAAGTTTACGGTATTTCAAAAAACATTTAACATTAATAGTTTCATTTAAACCGGGAGGCATATCTGATTTTAACTTAATCTGCCAGATAGTCTCCCTTTGTTCTAAATAATTTTTAAAATCACCACACCTTAAATCAGTACAGCAAACTTCTAAAACTGAAAATAAAAACTTCTGGAAGGTGGAACAATTCACAGAATGTTTGTACAAGGCATTGGTATTATCCTTGTTCTTAATACTATAAAGGTGTTCCCTGATCCTGGTTTTTAAACACCTGGTTGTCATCCCCACATAAAAGGCAGGACAGGCAGTACAAAAACTGATGTAAACAACCCCCTGGGTGTTGCGATTGACAAAACCAGGCACTGTCAATGTTCTGTCTAAAGTCTCTACCTTAATGTAGGGACCCTCAGAGATATACCTACACATATTGCACTGATGGCATCGGTGCATTCCCTTTTTATCAGTCCTAGTAACAACATGCTCAGTGTGGTGGTATTCCAAAGCTTTCTTTAAACTAAAATTATTCCTAAAAACAAAACAAGGTTTGTCCCCCAGCACTTGATAAATATCTAAATTACCTTTAATAACTCTCCAATTTTTTTCTATTAAAGCTTTAATACGTTGACTATCAACGCTCATGTCCAGGGAGCAAATTGAATTAACATTAAAATCATCACGTTTTAACTGAACATTAGTGCCAGTGTTCACCATAGATGTCACATTTAACAAAGCCGGATAGTGTGTAGAACGCTTAGAAAAAATGTCATTACGTGTCTGTTCAAGTGACTGTTTACTATACCCCCTTTCAAAATATATAGAAATAATAAAATCAAGTTCCTGTATTAAATCATTCTCTCTAGATGTCATACGACAGGCCCTAATAAACTGTCCTCTAGGGATATTGTTTAAAGTGTGCCTTGGATGATTACTGAGAAAATGTAGGTACCCGTTCGTAAAAGTTGCTTTACAGTGAATACAACTGTGGAACCTACCATCAACGATGTCCCAGCACACAGAAACATCAAGAAAGCTCACTTTTAACCCAACTTGGCCTTTGGTAAATTTAATGTAACTAGAAAGAGAATTGATCTCAGACATGAAGGCATCAACAGTTTCAAATCCGCCTTCAATAATGAAAAATAAATCATCCACAAAACGACAAAAAAAAAGAAATATGAAATAACTCTGCAAGGTGCGGAATGAATTCATGCTCCCACCAAGCCATAACAAGATTCGCATAAGCGGATGCTGCAGGAGAGCCCATCACAACACCCTTCTTTTGCATATAATATGTCTTCCCAAAAAGAAAAAAATTATTATACAATATGATATCTAAAAACCTACAAATTGTAGAAATAGCATTGTTACTCAGATTAGTATTGTTCTTAAAAAGATAACTTCGTATGGCTTCAACACCTTCTTCATGTGGAATGCACGTATACAGTGAAACAACATCAATGGTAAAAATGATGTGTTTCTGAGGATCGAAAATTTGCTTCTGTGCATATAAATTTACTTTGTTTAAGAAATGCCAAGAGTCTCTAATATACGATGTTTCGTTGCCCAATAGGGGTGCGAAAACAGCATCAATAACCAAAGACACACCTTCAGTAATAGAATGTGGAGAGGAAACAATGGGCCTAAATGGGGGATCTAATAAACACTTGTGAGATTTAGGAATACCAAAAATAACACCAATCCTAGCTTCATGTACTACACAGAACTCATAAACTTCAAAACTGATGTCTCCTGACATTAAAGCTTCATATAAATGGTAGTGAATCAAACGCTGCCTTCGTAGAATCTCATGAAGAGTAATTTCTTCATATTCATCTAAATTGTTTAAAATTTCTAACATCTTAGTTTTGTATTTGTCCTGCTCCATAATAACAATATTACCCCCCTTGTCACTTTTCATAAACCTAAATTTTTGGTTCAAAGCTTTCAGATGATTGAAAGCCTTTCTTTCTTCTGTCGTCAAGTTGTGATAAACATGTGATTTAACTTGCAACATGTGTTTAACATCTTGTATAGAAAGTTCCTCAAAAACCCTAATAGTATGATGTAACCTCGGGGTGTAACGAGGGTTTAACTAAAACTTTATCAGTTTCAGACACATTGTTCATGACATAAGACAAATTTAACTTTCTAGTAAACTTCTTTATGTCAATGACTGTTCTACTGTAATTGGTCCTCGCACTGGGAACAAAATTTAATCCATATTTCAAAATTTTCAACTCAACGTCAGAAAAAACATTATCAGTTAAATTAATAATACTAAAACTGTCAGTGACATTGGTTAAGTTTCGTCCCCCGATGAGTTGGAACCTAAAAAGGTTCTGCTTCTCGTAAGTACAGTTTTCTTGTTCAAAAAATTCTTTTTGTTGTAAAAAGAAGAAGAAGCAGAGGTAGTCGTGGAATTACTGCCCGTTTTGGTTTTAACCTTGACAGAAATGTCATTGTTGTCATCATGCAAGGAAATATCATTATTAGTTGGTTCAACATGACTATCTCCTGAACCAAGGTCAACTCGTTCACTACCTAGAGACAAGCTGTCACAGTGAGGTGTATTGATAGTAACAGGTGGATCAATTTGGTTGTCATGACCGTCACTGTTCTTTTTTAACAAATATTTATTGCCAGAAAGAATAGCAGACACACCGGTACTTAAAGCACATTGATTGCTGTTATTCACAGTGGGTGCTTTATAGTAATTGTTATTTTTATTGTTAATAACAAAATAGTCATAGGCAGATTTATTTTCATATGAAGTAATGTCCCGCATAAGTTTTTGCTGTTTCCTGTTAATTACTTCAGACGAATGTTGGTCACCTTCGTTGGCCAAATATTCAAATAATTCGTCAAAACTATCAGAATTAATATGAATTTTCAAATGTGACTCGATAGTAACAATCTCATCTCTAAGACAACTCATCTTGGTTAAATTGTTATCAATGAGCAATTTCAAAAATCGCAGGCCAGCATCATTAAAAAAGGATACTAAAGAGTCAAACAAGGGGTGCCCAAGATGAACACCATTAGGACATTTAAAAAATCGAAGCCCTTTAGGGACAATGTTGAGCTCGATACAATGCAAAAAATAACAGTTCTCAAGGTCTAATGACCTGTACCTTTTAAGAAGTCTCAACAACTGTTCTCGTTTGTCGTTCACACTGTTGTTATAATTTGGTAATTTTCGACCTCTACGGGCACTACCAAACGGGTTCTCAACACGGTCTAAAAAATGCTCAACAGTCTTCCGGGAGCCAGCAGTGGTAGCAGCAACCTTTTCACGGTGTTTGTTTACCCTCTGTTCTTTCGCCGGTTCCGGGATAGAGCGCAAATCGATTACAGTATCTAGTTCATGAAACAGTCCAACAGGACTAGAGGCATTCGCCCCAATAACACGTTCACTTTCACTGGCTTTTTTAACCAAAAATTTCAAGGAACTTTGTATATCAACAAGCGTTGCCAACAACCGACTGTTCACAATCATAGTATCAGAGCTAGGTGTAGCGTGAACAGATAAATTGAGTAAAGGATCTTCGGCTGCCTCAGTCATGGTACCGGCAGTACCAAACAAGGAAACAAGTAAAATGCCAAACCAAACAGAACAAGTCCAAAACCACAAAGGAGGCAGTGAATTGAAGAAATCCAAACCAAATCAAATTAAAGAAATCCAAACCAAGGCAAATAGCGTACTAAAAATTTCTTGATGTTTCTTTGTGCTGGGACATCGTTGATGGTAGATTCCATGGTTGTATTCACCGTAAAGCAACTTTTATGAACGGGTACCTACATTTTCTCAGTAATCATCCAAGGCACACTTTAAACAATATCCCTAGAGGACAGTTTATTAGGGCCTGTTGTATGACATCTAGAGAGAATGATTTAATACAGGAACTTGATTTTATTATTTCTATGTTTTTTGAAAGGGGGTATAGTAAACAGTCACTTGAACAGACACGTAATGACATTTTTTCTAAGCGTTCTACACACTATCCGGCTTTGTTAAATGTGAAATCTATGGTGAACGTTGGCACTAATGTTCAGTTAAAACGTGATGATTTTAATGTTAATTCAATTTGCTCCCTGGACATGAGCGTTGATAGTCAACGTATTAAAGCTTTAATAGAAAAAAATTGGAGAGTTATTAAAGGTAATTTAGATATTTATCAAGTGCTGGGGGACAAACCTTGTTTTGTTTTTAGGAATAATTTTAGTTTAAAGAAAGCTTTGGAATACCACCACACCGAGCATGTTGTTACTAGGACTGATAAAAAGGGCATGCACCGATGCCATCAGTGCTATATGTGTAGGTATATCTCTGAGGGGTCCCTACATTAAGGTAGAGACTTTAGACAGAACATTGACAGTGCCTGGTTTTGTCAATTGCAACACCCAGGGGGTTGTTTACATCAGTTTTTGTACTGCCTGTCCTGCCTTTTATGTGGGGATGACAACCAGGTGTTTAAAAACCAGGATCAGGGAACACCTTTATAGTATTAAGAACAAGGATAATACCAATGCCTTGTACATTCTGTGAATTGTTCCACCTTCCAGAAGTTTTTATTTTCAGTTTTAGAAGTTTGCTGTACTGATTTAAGGTGTGGTAATTTTAAAAATTATTTAGAACAAAGGGAGACTATCTGGCAGATTAAGTTAAAATCAGATATGCCTCCCGGTTTAAATGAAACTATTAATGTTAAATGTTTTTTGAAATACCGTAAACTTTACATTAATAAGAGTAGTGATACTACTTTCTTTTTCACTTGAAACTTGACACTGTAGTTTTAATGAGAGGTAATTTACCAGTTTTTTAATTGTCAATTATGTGCTAATTATTTGTTAGAAGTGTATTTAAAGCTTGAGTTTTTAGTATGCTGTTATTCTGATGAAGTCTACTGGATGAAAGCGGACAATAAATGTTTAGTATGCTATTTGCCTTGGTTTGGATTTCTTTCATTTGGTTTGGTTTGGATTTCTTCAATTCGCTGCCTCCTTTGTGGTTTTGGACTTGTTCTGTTTGGTTTGGCATTTTACTTGTTTCCTTGTGTTGTGTTCCAAAGGCCAAATTACCACCATAACAGCTACAAACAAATGCAATCTGAGGGTCATGCTACTCAATGCTAGAAGTCTAAATCTCAAAATGCACTCACTCGAAGCACTCCTTAAAATGGAGAACATCGACATTTGTGCTGTAACAGAGACCTGGTTCAAGGCAGCAGAAAGCACCCCTGCACTACCAGGCTATAAGTCATTCAAAACCTTTTGGCCCCAGAACTTGGACTGAAGCTCCATAGGTGATGGTGTTTCTATATTCATAAAGGATGCACACACCTCCAGACTGGTAGCCCAACATAACGCATCTGAGATACTTCAGGTGCAGCTAACATTGGGTAAGACAGTGATTCAGATCATAGCCTGCTATAGGTCCCCAACCATGTCCCAAGACTCACACTCCACATTCCTGAGCACCCTGGAGAATATTAGAGTCCAACCTAACACTCTCATACTGGGCAACTTCAACTACCCCACCATTAACAGGGAGAACTACTCATGTATCAATACACTTGCCCAATGTTTCCTGGAATTCATTAATTCCAATATCCTGGACCAGATCATTCTTACCCCCACTAGAAGTAGCAACATCCTTGACCTGGTCATTACTAACATGGGTGACTGTTGCTCTACACCAATAGTCAACTCTTCCCTGGTTAGATCCAACCACAAATAAATCACCTTGGACATCCACATCCTTCCCACCACCCCCCGCAAGGGTAACCACCATGAAAAACTTCTCCAAAGCTAACTTTGGGGTCCTAAAAACAGAGGTGGCTAACTTCATGGCACCCATGCAAATGGAGATCAGTTGCATGACCGCCGAATCATACACCAATGCACTGTATGAATAAGTACACAAATGCTTGGATCTCACCATACCCGGTAGAACCAAGGTTCTCTTCACCAAAAAAAGGAAGCCAATCTGGTGGTCCTCTGCCATAAACAAACTCTACAACAGAAGGAGGAAAGTGATGCGGAGTAAGGTGAAGTCCAAAGACTGGAAAAACTCCCTTATCAGCCTCAACAGAAAGTTGAGATTCCTCATCAAATCCTCTAAAGGTAGCTATGAAAACAGAATTGCAGCAAATAGTAAAGACAACCATAAGGCCTTCTATAGTTATGTAAAGAATCTCCACGGCAATACCCAGATTTGCTGTGAGCTACTGCACAATGGTACCTCCTACACTGAGCCAACAGATATTGCCAATATACTGGCTGACAGATTCAGTGCCAACTTTACCCCCCCCCCCAAGGGACCAGTCACAATACCAGTAGATTGTCAGGCATCCAGTATTACTGCTGCACAGATTAAAACAGCACTATCCAAGGCCAAGAATACAGCTTGTATGGGACCTGACAATATCCCTGGCTGTGTTCTGCATGAACTACACAGTGAACTGGCACCTCACCTGTGTGCCCTGTTCAATCACAGCCTCACCTCAGGCTTTGTCCCTACTGAATGGTGCACTGCTACAGTCATCCCTCTCCACAGAGGAGGAGTGACTACAGGCCTTGGGAACTATTGCCCCATTAGCCTGACAAATCTGATATGCAAAGCTATGGAATGCATCATCATGGGCCTAATAAACAAGGATATAGTGAATCTCCAAACTCTGGATCCCACACAGTTTGGTTTTGTGAAGGGTAGATCATGCCTACTCAACTTGGTTGACTTCTTTGAGTCAGTCACCAGAGCTATGGATGAAGGCAAGATGGTTCATACAGCCTACCTTGAGCTGGCCAAGGCCTTTGATACCATTCCCCACTCAGGAATAATAGAAAAACTCACTAAGCTAGGCATCAACCCCTATATCACTAGGTGGGTTGCAAACTGGCTCACAGGTAGAACCAGCAGTGTGAAAGTAGCTGCCTCCAAGTCAGACTGCTGACTAGTCACATGTGGAGTCCCACAGGGTACGGTCCTGGGTCCTCTCCTGTTTGGTATCTACTTCTCTGAAGTCCAGGCCAACACGAAGGGACTCTGGCTGACAACGTTTGCAGATTTCTGCAAGTTGGGAGCTATTATTAACTCCCCAAGTGATGTTGATATCCTACAGAAAGGCCTCACTGAGATCAACAACTGGTGTCAGAACCATGGCCTTAAGCTCAGTGCCAAAAAGTGTGTAGTCATCCCCTTTGGGAAAAACATGGTTCCCATGAATTACCACATCAATGGTAGTCCACTGAACACAGAAGGTGTTAGAGATCTGGGAACACAGGTTGACAGCAACCTCTCCTTTGACCACCACATTGGCACTGTGATCAGAAAGTCCTTGTATGTGACACATCTCATTACTAAGGGTTTTGCATCCAGGAAGAAAGAGGTCATTGTCTCTCTCTACTCTTCCCTCATGAGGCCAATCATTGAGTACAATGCCCCAATTGGCATGTACCTCACTAAACACCTGCAACAACTGGAGAGGCCGCAAAAGTACCTCACAAAGAGAATCCTAGGCCTTAAACATTTGTCCTATATGGACAGACTCAAAAAACTCCAACTATTCTCTCTCTCATATCACCTACTTAGAGGCAATCTCTGCTTGACTTACAAAGCCATGTCTAACCCAGCTCTGTTAGAAATGCTACATCTAAAGAAATCCCAATTCCTCCGCACCACACGTTCCAGAGACCTCAACCTCATTACCACAATCAACAGAACATGCTGGAGGGACAGGTTCATAACCCAGAGACTGCCCATGCTGTGGAATAGACTTTCCATACATGTCAATCAGAGCACCTCACTGGCCCTCTTCAACAGAAATCTTGATGAGTGGATGGGAAACAGAAAATTCACCCCAGGGATCACTCCAGTGGCTTTACTCAACAGAGGCACTGGGAACTAAGGTCGGGTGGCACAATGCCAGGGTAATCCTATGGGCTAGGCTTGTAAAGGCTACAGGGCCATTAGCCTAGTACTCACCTATGAACCTATGAACCTATATGGTGCTTATGTACAATTTCCTTAATTTTAATGGAAATTATTATAAACAAATGCTATGAGAGCAGCTATGGCCCCTAGCCTAGCCAACATAGCCCTAAGCAAGTGGGAGGAGGATTTTTTTTTTATATAACTACAGTGAATACATGCAACACATCATGGTGCATCTGCACTTTATTGACAATATTTTTTGTGTGGAAAGGAGACAGCACAAAATTAGAAGACTTTATCAGCTACTTGAATCAAACCACCAGCTTTCTGCATTCACCTCTTCCCAAAGCCTCAACTCAGCAGTCTTCTTAGATATGTAGATTACTAAAGACTTGGACCAAAGTAAAATGGACAGAGATCTTTACAGAAAACCTACCAGAATAAACATCCTGCTACGTAATAAGAGTCTCCACTCCACCAGGATGAAATATAATGTTGATAAGTCCCAGGGCTATAAGTTGGCTAGGATCACCACAAAAATGGAACCCTTCCTTAAGAATCTAAATTAACTTAAAAATTATTTTTTGGTGAGGAGATCCGAAAGCAATATGTTAAGAAGCATTTTGGAACCTATAATTACAATAAAAAGTACAAATGCACCAGCACTTAACAGGCCTTATAGAAGGGTGTTAAAGAAATCTATGGACAACAACTCTAAAGAGAGTTGTATCTTGACTTTTACTGTTGACATCGTTAATGTTATTAGAGAGAATCTGGCCATAATTACTGAAAGCTCATATTTAATGGACATCCTTGGAGAAGCTCCTTCCTTAGTGTACAGGAAAGCCAGGAACATCAGGAGTTGAGGTGAAGGTAGGCCCAGACCACAGGTTACATGCACCAATAATTGTGGAGCCAACTGTTTCTCTTGTCAGCACATACAGGAGGGAGACATGTTTTTTTTTGCTGGTATTTAAAGAAAATGATTAAAACCAATGCAGGGGGCAACTGTAACTCAGTGCAGGTGGTTTATAGGGCTAGCTGGAATGACTGTGAAGCATTTAATGTGAAGGAAATGCTCAACAGACTTAAAAGATGGATTTCTGACCATCTTTCTGACATTAGAGCTAAGTGCAAGAATAATGCACTGGCTCGGCACCTGCATCTACACAAAAGACACAATGGCTTTAAATTTCAAATTATTGACCATGTGGACCTTTTGTAACTGTAAGGAGACATCCCTAATCTTTTAGAAAAATGTGAACTACTGTGGCAGCTGAAACTGAACTCTTAGAAAATGAGAGCTTAATTATTATTGCTCCATATAAAGCATACTAGATCTCAGAAAACTGCCCCACTGTTTAAAAGACTGATATGGGACTGATTAATGCTGACATTACTTGCCTATATTGTGTTTAGAAATAAGTATCAAACACTGTTTACTTCTTTTAGCACTAACTTACAGTGTTATAAAGTTCATACTTTAGGTGTCTTATGTATACATTATTCATGTTTGATGGTTCCACATTAAATGCTACTTTAGATTTTAAGCTGTATACTTTTCTTACATTTTTTCCTTATAGGCAGTGAAAGTCTGAGTGCATACAATGTGCATGGGATAATTTTTTTTCTTTTTTTCTGTGCTAAAGGTTGCAATTACTCTTGAGTACAGTCTTACACTCTCAAACGAATTGCTTTCTTAGTTAGATGCCACACTTTAACAGACCCCTATGGTCTTAGTATTTATTTTTAACATGTATCACTGCATTTCCAGCTTAGCATTTATTTTTATTATTTTTATATTATGTTTTTTTTCATCCTACTTAAGTTTTCAGTTGTATATCTATACACATATTATGATTTGATTTTGACACACAAACCTGATGAAGTATTTTTGATACAAAAGCAATCTTTGTTAAAAGTTGCATATTTATTATTTATTCTGGTAGATGTCTATTGGTAGATCTTTTTGGTAGTCAGTCATTTTTAGTTAGTTTGTTTCTTAATCAATAAAGCTTTGATTAGTTGCTTAGCCTATACAATGTGTTAATAAACTGGTTCTTAGATAATATAATTTGTCTCTAGCTTTCTAGATTCAGTTTTAGCACAATCTCTGATTAAAAAAACAGAATACTTTCTGACCAACAGATGAAAGTTTATCAATAGCCTGCAAGTTCTGTTGGAAAAACAGTATACTTCAACACTTCAGCATGTATCCACCTTATATTTTTAAGAACATTTTGAAAAGCCATTTTGTTAGAACCTCAAGACTCCATACAGATGATATTGAGAACTTGCAGGCTATTGATTAAATACTACAAGCTGTTCATTTTATTGTTAGATCTGAAGATGCACTAACATGTGAAAGTGTTTATCTTTTGTCTGTTTTGTACCTAGTTTTATTAAAGTATAGCAAAGTTTTATGATAGCTGCCATGTTGGTCAGATTCATATTTTTTCTGTTTTTTGATACTTATGATGCTTGCTTTTCTTTTTTTATCATCTATAACAATCTCTGATTACATTATGGTGTTAAAGGGGAAGGGGTATTTGGTTAAAGGAATGATTTTAATGTTTTTTTTGCACTTAACAGAGCCACCCTCTGTAACTACTCATTTGCTCCAAACAACCTGATTATATATAAGGAATGTTTTTGATGCTTTTCATTATACTCAACAAGGATTACTTGTCTGTGTGTTTCAGTAAAGGATATTCCATTTTTAACTCAACTGCGGACTACTTACTATTTTTTTTATTATTTTCTAGTATATATTTTAAAGTTATTTTTTACAGTTTAATTTTTATTAAGTCAACTAAGTGCATAACATAATTTAGGAAGTGAACATCACAGCCTCTACACCGCAAAGTTTCTTCTTGGTATATTTCAGTTCTTAATGCAGCCAGAGACAAAAAGTCTATATTAGAAAGCTTTCTCCATTGTCTTTTGGGGTGAACTAATTGCTACTCTGGAAGGGTGGGGGGTTGAAATTATTTTATGACTTCCAGGAGCTGCAGCAGATCTTAGCAAGGCTCTCTTTGTGTGTATTATTGACATATATGTGCTAAATCCTCTCAGCTTCTAGCATGGGAACCAGAAGTCAGAAGACCAGATGTATGAAGGATCTCTCACCTACTTCATCTTGCCTTACTCTAGTGAGTAACCAGGGAATAATAATTCTTTAGATCAGTCAGGAAAATATAGTGAGATTATTTAAGTATTGTTTCTTCTGTAACTGTGTGAACCTGTCCACCTGTGTTATTTTTATTATTTCCTGTGGTTGAAACTCTGGTGTTTACTATAAATAGATATATAACATTTTCATGTTCTTTTCTTATTTATTATTAAATGTATTTAGACTTTTCATTGTGGCTGGTCTTTTAGAAAATATTTTTATCTCTGAGAATACTTGTGTATATTTGGTGACCACTCTGGCTGCTCCTGAAAGCCTTGCTGTTGGCCAAACTACCATTTGTATTAATATTAACTTCACTCAGCATAACTGGATACTCTTGCAAGAGTCTTAGAGTAGCTGGCTTTGGAGTGTCTGGCCATGGTGTGACTACCTTATAGTCTGGGCAGAAGGGGGTAATAGCTAGTAAATCTGTGCCAGCCTTTCCCAGGTGTGTGTGTGTGTGTGTGTGTGTGTCTGTCTGTGTGTAAAACGCAGATCTCCAAGAGTGTGTGTGTAAAACGCAGATCTCCAAGAGTGTGTGTGTGTGTGTCATCTGCTTGGAGCAGGGACATGAAGTACTGGTTTCTCAGAGATGGTGCTGGAGGACATGGCTTGGACACTTAGCTGAGAACTCACCTCTACAGCTGTGCAAGTGGGGAGTCCCACTGCAGCCCTGGAGAGAGAGAAAGAGATCCAGACCCCAGAGTGTGTTTCCTGTGTGCTGTTAAGGGAAATTGTGATGGATGCAAGGAGCTGCATCTGGAAAAACTCCTTTTGTAAAGCAAGTATAGTAGCCTGATGCCTTCAAATTCAAGACCTGGCTGGGGAGGTGTGACATGTCCACATTAGCCAAAAAGGTACATTGCGAACATCTTCCACATATGTAAGTTCCTTCTCCACCACAGTACCATCCCCATTGGGTTTTCTCTTCTCCAGTATGTCTTTGAGGTTATAATCTCTCCTGTAATTGTATTGTAAATGCTTATTGAATACCTCAAGTCTATTGGGCATTCTTTTAAATATGTCACAAATACTATTAATGGCCTTCTTTACCCTTTGCAAAAGGAGTGATTTATCTTGCCTACTGCAATGCCTGCTGGGCCTTTTATGTGGGTAAAACTGAGAGAAATCTGAGGTCCTGGACATATGAACATATGTGACATTAGCTGAAGAAAAGACATGAATGTTCTGTTTAGGCATGTTCTCCAATGCAGTGGAGCTGATTTTAAATTTTGGGTCCTTGACTGTGTTAAATATGATGATAGGGGTGGTGACTGGGAAACCAGGCTTGAATTTAGGGAACTGATGTGGCAATTAAGCCTGGATGCCTGTGTTTTCCCAGGACTTAATCAAATTTCTATTGTACCAGCCCTTAAATTGAGAACAGTTAAATTGAAGTGAGTTATATATTTTTTACACCAATATTTACTATAATTGTGGTTGTTTCATAATGTATGTACTTTTTAAATGTTTTTTGTACAAGATTTTATTTTATTTTCCTGTCTTATTTGTGTAATTGATTGACACGATTTTGAACCAATGAATGCAGTTGGTTGACTGTTTAAATGTATAGGAATCAGATTTTTTGATTCTGATAAGGTTTCCTGTTTTGTAGACGAAAGCTCTAAATCTAACTGTCTTTTGGAAGTGAAATTTTATCCTGGAGTTTCGTTTATTGTGGAGGGACAGCCTTTATTAGTACCTGCATTCTGAAGGACTTTGGATTTATCAGTTGTATGTTTCCTTTGGTTAGTCCATTGTGTGTTACAAGCTTCATGCACACATGTCAATCCTAATGCTAATATCTGCTTTACTACCAGGTTAGGTGTAATGCTGGTTATTAACATAACTTTTGTGAAGATTCATGCACATATTCCCATACTATGTATTTGTTAACTGTGTATAAATAACCTAGAAAGGGGAATTAATTAGATGGAAGTTAATTTGTATAATAGCCACCAAACATAGTTAACAAATATGTTATAGTCTAAGACAAGAAGAAAAATACAGACATCACATGTGTATATATGTGTGTGTGTGTGTGTATATATATATATATATATATATATATATATATATATATATATATATACATATATATATATATATATATATATATATATATATATATATATATATGTGTGTGTGTGTGTGTGTGTATGTATATATATATATATATATATATATATATATATATATATATAGGGGGTGGGTGGTTGGCATAATGGTTAAGGCGTTCACCTTGCAGACACAAGGTGCAGGGTTTGATTCTCACATGGGGTAACTGGCTAGGCTTAAAATGGCCCACAAGGGCAATTAGCCTAGCACGAACCTATATATATATATATATATATATATATACAGTGTGTACCCGTGTGTACGTATGTGTGTGTGTGTATATATATATATATATATATATATATATACTAAAAGACTGAAGGATGGAATCCCCCCCCCCCCTTATCCACTGTTGTGCGATCTTAGAGTTGGTATATATAATTAGCAGGGGGTGTGGGGGCGCACCGCTGTATTAAAAATGTTTTCAGTATTTTGGGATTCAGTCTTCTGAAGTAGACCTATGTATATATAAATGTGTATTTATTTTATTTATTAATTTGCATTTCTTTACCAGGAGATCTACTGAGCCAGGGTGAGCCCATTTTCAGTAGAGGCCCATGGAGAAAAGCTCCAAAAACAAACATGATAAAGCTACAGAATCAAAATATAGAAATCAAGCAGCGATGGTACAGAACACATTACAGAATAGATAATACAGTAAAATAGATAAAACCTAACATCTGTATAACTAGTATTAAGTATGCAAGCCAAACAAGAATACAATTGATGACATGGGATAATAACAAATGTGTGAACAGTACAGTATTGCAGTTTTGCAGTAGAGAGGGAAAAGTAGAGAGCAGCAGATTAAAGATTCTGAAAGTAAGGTATAGCCTTAGAGCTATTGCTATACAGGCAAGATTGTGTGGCTGGGAGGTACATGTTGGACTTAGTAAGTTGGAAGCACTGAATGTATATATGAGGAGTCTAAGCCATAAGTGAGATGGGGAGGAAAAGTAGGAAGGCTAGGAATATTGTTTTTTTTTTTTATAGTCAGTGCTGGTACATGTACATAGCCAATGGGAGAACAGGTGTTGTCAGTGAAGTCTTAAAGCATTCAGGGTTGCTAGTAAACCTAATTGAAGGAGGGAGAGCATTCCATACTTTTGGTATAGCGTATGGGTAATGCATTTGACCGGCAGAAAGATTAGGTTTTACTACATTAAGGAGCACCTGATTGACTGATCACAGAGATCTATTTGGGTGATACATGGTGAACAGAGAGGAGAAAGCAGTACAGCTAAAAGGCTTATAGATTAGCATATGAGCTGTGGTTAGTTGCAGGTATGTTAGATGTTGGGGAAGTTCTAGCCAGTTTAGATGTTGGAGTGATATGCATTGGTGGGAGGAGTCTTTGGCGCTGGTTACAAATTTTGCTGTTTTATTGTAGCACGAGTCCAGTTTGGATTTAAGAGAGGATTGTATATTAGTAAGGAGAGGTGCACCATAGAGCAGGGATGCAAATATAAAGGAAGAGGCAAGGGATAGTCTTGCTGCATAGGTAAGGAACTGTTTGTGCCTTTACAGGATGCCTAGTTTTTGAATTTTTTTTATGTTTGTGTTGATATGCTGGCTGAAAGTTAGTTGTTCATCTATGATAACCCCTAGAAGTTTGGTATATGGGACTGCTTCAATGCAAGTGTTATTGAGTGAGTTGATGGTAAATTCATTTTTGGTTAGGGGTGGTGTTTTTTGGGGGGTGAATAACATACGTTTGGTTTTATTAGCACTTAGGGCTAAATGGTTATTATACATCCAGGTTTCAGTGGAGGTGAAGGCATTTTGGGGGAGTGTAAGTAGTTCTGAAGCAGACTTGGCCATGCAGATGATGGTGGAGTCATCTGCATATTGGATAACATTATCGGTTATGCTGGTATGGAAATCATTAATGAAAATGCTGAAGAGCAGTGGACCTAGTATGGACTCTTGTGGGACTCTACTATTGATGCTGAGGAAAGGAGAGAGGGATCGGTGCCATCTGGTTGGTTGCTCTTGATCTGTAAAGTAGTTGGAAAACCAGGCTAGGGTCGGGGGAGATATGCCTAAATTGGAGAGTTTGGTCAGAAGAAGCAGGTGGGAGACAGTATCAAATGCCTTAGAATGGTCAAGAAAGAGTGAGGAGACAAGGTATCCTGACTCGCGAGCATGATTAACTGTGTCCAAGAACGATATAAGAGCAGTGGTGGTGCTATGATTAGGCCTAAACCCATGTTGGGTTGGGGAGAGGAGGTTGTGGTGTAGTAGGTAGTTAAGTAGTTGGCTATGGATATATTTTTTCTAGAATTTTGGAGATGGGAGAGAGGATGGCAGTTGGATGGAAGTTAGATGTATCATTATTTTTCCACCTTTGTGGAGAGGAAGGATAAATTTCTTTTTCCAAATTGTGGGAAATTTTATGTATTTATTACATTTGTTTACCGGGTAGTGTCCGACTGGGCCAGGGGCCCATTTTCAGCAGAGACCCAGGGAAAAAAGCTGCACAGTATTTCAAAAACAAACAATGTTTACAAATAATACAGACATACAATATGACTGAGCAATACAGGCAATAGTACAAACTAAGTAATTATAAGACAAATACTACAAATGAGGGTAGTAGTTATGATGAGAACTAGGAGAGAAGTGGGTTTGTAGTTATCCAGGGGTGTGACAAGAGCACAACCAATGATTAGTGAGATGTTTCTTTAGGAGTGCTTTGAACTGATTATGAGATTGAAGGACTCTTGAATGGATCTGTTTAGTAATATACTAATGGGATAGGCTGGGTCTATATTAGAACATCGAAGTTTCAAAACGTCGAATGTTCTAATATCGAACCCTATTCAGTGAAAGCTGAAAACATCGAACATACAGAACAGCGAATTTTTTCCTAGGGGAAAAAATTTGCTGTTCCAAAACACATACACACAACACAAGCATGCCAAACAAACAGCAATCCACACACATACACCTAAAATCTTACACCTAACCCTACATTAAACTACACACACACCACTAACTATCCACTTACCTTAACCCAAATCCCAATCCTAAGTTCTGTCACTATCGCACACTCACCTACCTGCCCTAACCCTCACGTCCACACAATCGCACACTTACCTGACCCGTGCCCTAACCCTAACTCACCTATCCGGCCCTAACCCTCACGTCCACACAATCGCACACATACCTAACCCATGGCCTAACCCTAACTCACCTAACCCACCCTAACCCTCACGTCCACACAATTGCACACATACCTAACCTGTACCTTAATCCTAACTAACCTAACCCGCACTCAACAGCACACTTACCTGAACCTGACCTGTAACTTTCCACCACAGCGCTGAAAATACCGAAGCAACAGAAATGGACAACTGAATTCTTTACCTAGGAAAAAATTTGGTTTTCTGTCGCTTCGATATTTTCAGCTTTCGCTGAATAGGGTTCGATATTAGAACATTTGAAGTTTTGAAACTTCGATGTTCTAATATAGACCTGGATAGGCTATAGTGTCTGCTGATTTTTGGAGGAATTCTGGTTGTAAGCTATCTGGAACATTTGATCCAGGTTCAAGTTTAAGCAGGAGTTTCTTTATGGGTACGAGAGAGAAGTTTGATCTTGTTGTACCAGATGGGTCTGGCAGCAGTGGGTTGATTAGTAAGAAGTTGGTAATTAGATTGACTATACTGTTTTTAAAGAATGAGTTAAAAGTGAGGCAGTTTCAGCTGGGGCCATGTCTGGATCAGATATATAATACACACACACCAAAAAGTCCAACACACAAAATAAATCCTCCATTTCCAGTTTATTGTGATAAATCCACATGTGGTTAAACGTAACCAGCCAAGCAAAGCAGACCGGTTTCGCCCACTGGCATCATCATCAGTGCAATAAGGACACACACCCCTTTTATATTTAAATTTAGATTTCTCTGTTTCTATCAGAAGTGCTACACAACTCAGCTAAGGAAGTTGCCACATTCAGGGCTTTTGTCCCTTTACTCAACTGCAGTAATCTCCAAATTGCTTCAATTCAGAACAGTGCATGGGTGGGGGGATTGCCTTTTACAAGAAAGTACTGACCTACTTTTTGATGAATGAACTTGACTTTGGTCAAGTGATTTGGATCTGTATGTGTGGGGAAGGGTAGTGTGTGTGTGTGTGTGTGTGTGTGTGTGTGTGTGTGTGTGTGTGTGTGTGTATGTGTATGTGCGTGCCTGTGTGTGTGCGTGTGTGTATGTGTGCGCTCATGTGTCTTTATGTGCAGATATGTGTTCCATGCAGCTATAAGGAATAGCTTATATACACTCTAGAAGCTGATGGAGGCTGGGAGTAGGGAAGACCCTTCACAAGAAATAAAAGTGGAAATGATTCCTTACTTACAGATTTCAGACATTACCGATAAAAATGCAACCCATCATTTTAAAATGAAGGCTTTTAGAAGTACAATACATTCAGAAGAAAAAATGCTGCAGTAGACATGCAGTTAAAAAAATATCAAACCAGGTAACTTGTAAATGGAGTAGATGTGAGTAGGGAGTGCAGTAACTGATAAATGGAGTAGGTGTGAGTAGGGAGTGCAGTAACTGATAAATGGAGTAAGTGTGAGTAGGGATTGCAGTAACTGATAAACGGAGTAGGTATGAGTAGGGAGTGCAGTGCTGCCAGCACAAAGAAACAAAGGCAAGAGCAAGTTGGTAAAATGACCTCCATCTGAAAGAGATTGGCTGGCCAGCCAGAAATGAAGAAACCTCTTCAAACAACTGCAACAAAAGTGCTGTGCACATATTTGGTCCCTATAATATGTTTTAGAATGCAGGTTAAATAGCAGTACAGTACCCATGGGTAGGATACCAATGTCTACATGTTTAGTTTTTTTATATGTCGTATTTTAAATAAGTGTTCAACTACAAACACTACAGGTTACGAACAGTAACCATCACTGCCGTATAAGTACATTTGTATAGGCATTGTAAAAGTAGTTGTTTATTCCTATTTACCTTGGCCATATGAGTTAGGTTTAATGCTTTGTATCTTTAAGTGACAGTATTCATGGTGTGTGTGTGTGTGTGTGTGTGTGTGTGTGTGTGTGTGTGTGTGTGTGTGTGTGTGTGCATTTCCAACAAATGCAAAGAAAAGTGCTGAAGTTACTTAATAAATACTTCACAAGTTCTTAAATTCAAATAAAAATTATAAAAATTATTTAAAACTGAGACAAAACTGTGTAGTTAGCACTAAATTATTACATTTCATTGTAAACAAAACAAAAAGACTTTGTATATTGAAAAACTATAATATTTCTGAGAGATACACTGGAAATTTGATACAAACTTTTGCAAGCTGGGGAAATTTGTCTTTTTCGGTAAATTTCAGTTACTAGTTAGTAACTGTACTGCCTGGATGTCAGTAATGAAGAAATTTAGGGAACATAAAAGAAAATTATCCACAAAAAAGGTGGGGAGAAAACACTGGTTCGGAAGACTCCTGCAGCTATTCAGCAAAAAAGCAGTTCAAGCTCCAGCTTTGGTGCAAGATATGACTTCCAGTAGTCTAGAGGAAAAAATAAGTCAAATGTGCTCATAGCTGATTGAAATAAATGAAAAAATGAATATATCAACTCAAATAAAACAAGACTGGAAACAATGGAAGAAGATTTAAAAAGATATTCAGATAAGCTGATAAAACTGAAAAAAATCAGAGATTGAAATGAAGAAAAGGCTGGCCGAGTATGAGAATGCCTATGAAGAGAGGTTTCAAAAAATGGTAGAATTAGAGGACAGAGCAGGTAGGGAAAACCTGAGATTTTCTTCTGAAGCAGAGAAAATGGAAGGAACAGACTGTATTATGGCATTCCACAACAGGAGCTGTTATTTGAAAGGGCACGTTGTGTTTATGCTACAAACCTGGCTATGAGAAAGCAGCCAAGACCTCTAACAGTAAAGATGTAATCCTGCCAGCAGACTTTATTCTAAAAAAATGAAGGACAAGTACTAAAAACAGTAGAGTATTTGTGGAAAATGATTACTTACTGTACACCAGGCAGAAGAGAAATACATTTATTCCAGTGATGAGGGAATGTCGAGAGGCAGTGTGAGATTCAAGCAGCTGTATCCAGCTATCTTCAGAATATTTTTTTTCCTGGAGAATCCATTATTTTTTGATGCAGAACTGGCTAAGGAGGCAATACAAAAGTCTGTCAAACAAAAAATGAGTGATCAAGTAGAAGAGGACTCTGCTTCTTATTCTTCTGATAATAAAGCTCATAGAGAGACATTGGCAGTGAAACATTTTCCAATGTTCCAAAGGAAAATGCTTGAGAGATAGATATAAGCATAGATGTTAACTACAAAACACTTTTTTCATATCATCTTTAAATGTAAATAGTCTCACAAATATATACAAAAAAGAAATAGTAGTGAACTATGTCAAGAAATGCGGCTTGCAAATAGCTATGCTACAGGAGACACATTTGGAAAGAACTGAGAGTGTGATTGGATAAGAAAGGACTTCAGGATGGTTATTCAGCAGAATATCTGGGATAAAGGAAAAGGGGAGTACTTATATTAATTGCTAGAGGAGCTCCAATTGTGATAGAAGAAGGAAAAGCAAAAGATAACAATGGTATATGTGTGGTAGTAAGAGGCTACAGGCAAGGGAAGAGGATCACACAGGAACGTATATTCCACCTAAAACTACTACAGTGCAGCTTAAGAAAGTTTTGGGGGAAATAATCAACTTTCAGCAGGGAATATTACTTATAGGTGGGGACTGGAATTTGGTTTGCAACAGTGAGAATGTGTCTCGGGGAGTCTAGAAGGGAAATATAACAAAAGACGGTGCATTTTTGAAGAAATTAATGAAAATATTTGGTATGGAAGATGCAAATTCAGTAGTCGGAGCTCAAAGAGAATTTACATGTCATTCTCCAAGGTACAAAAACTGGGCTAGACTAGACAGAAATTGTATTTCACAGGAACATGTGCATTTCTTTGAAACTCTTGATACACATCCAATAACTATTTCAGATCATGCGTCAATAACTAAATAAAAATTCAAGGTAATTAAATAAAAATGAGACACTGGCATTTCTCCACCTATCTGTTAAACAAAGAGGAATTTAAAGAATGAGTAGTGGAAATTATTCACGAGTTTAGAGAACATATAGATTTCTTCAGAAAATATAGGTAGGGAGTAGAATAAAATGAAGGTAAAGTTTAAAAATGGGGTAAAATGTATTTATTTATTGACATTTGTTGACCTGGTTTGCCCAGCTGGGCCAAAGACCCATTTTCAGTGGAGACCTGAGCAGAAAAGCTCCAGTTACAGATAGTTTACAATGTATAACAGTTCAGTTTAACAATACATCAAATTTCAGTTTAAAATACATAGAAATTCACAGTGTAAGGTACAAAAATTAGGAAGGTACATCGGATCAGGAGATACATACACAATAGTGGTAATTTTTTTTTTTTTTTTGGTACATGTTCAGCAATACAGCTGTCTGCACAATTCATACAATTATTGAAGTTGTGGAATTTTGTATGTGTTAATTAAGTAGTATTTTAGGGACAGTACAAGTGTGAGGTGTGAAAGATGAAAATACATGTATAATGTGGAAAGGGGTTGGAGGTGGTATATTAAGATGCTAAGGCAATATGAGGGAAAAATCAGAAAAGATTAGGATAAAGTTGCTGGTTTGAGGTTCGGAGTGTGCAAGTGGGAGTATATGTGGATACTAAGGAGGAGAGTGCAGGGCAGGAGGATGGTTTGTAGAGTATGGAGTGAGTGATTTGAAATTGTGATAGAAGGAGTTGTTATGGAAGTTCAAGCCATTGTAGAGAGTTTATTGCAAGGCAATGGTGTGAGTTATAAGGGGAGTTTGTGACAAATCTTGCTATTTTGTGGTATGTTTGTTGGAGTGTGGCCAGGGTAGTGAACTGAATGTTAGGACTGGGATGGTATAGAGAAGGGTGGGCAGAAGAAGAGCTTGTGCCAGGGAAAGTCTAGCATTACAAGTTAAGAATTTTATGTTGCGATAAAGCAAACCCAGTTTTTGGTGATTTTTTTATGCTTTGGAGGATAAGTAAGTTAAATTTAAGTTTGTCGTCAATGATGGTACCTAGAAGCTTTGTGTGGGAGTCAGGTTGTATGATAGTGTTATTGGAGGATGTGATGACAAAGGTAAATTTAAGGTGAGAGAGAGAGAATGAGGGAGGAATAGCAGGAGTTTGTTTTTTGGGGGTTTAGGATAAGTAAATCATCATACAGCCACTTTTCAATGGATAGAAATGTGTCTTGGGTAAGAGTGTGAAGGTCAAGAGATATTGCTGGAAGTGCAGATAAGAGTTGAGTCATCAGCATATTGAATTAGGGCAGATTGTTTGCAGGAAGTATGAAGTTCATTAGTAAAGATGTTGAACAGGAGAGGACACAAGATGGAACCTTGGGGTACACCGGATGTCACTGGAAGGAAGGGTGAGCAGGAGAAGAGCCATCGACCAGATTGTTGTCTATGAGATAGGTAGCGAGAGAAAAAGGCTAGCACAGAAGCAGATAGATTGAGGTTAACGAAGTAAGACTGAAGTAAAGAATGAGAGACCGTGTCAAAGGCTTTGGAGAGGTTGAGGAAAAGACAGGATATGAGTTGGCTACAGTATGCGTAAATGATAGTAGGGCTATAGCAGTGCTGTGGTCAGGCAGGAAGCCATATTGAGTGGGTGTGAGAAGGTTTTGCTGGAGTAGATAGTTCAGAAGCTGTGTAAGTATATATTTTTTGAGTATAGGAGAGGATGGCAATTGGTCTAAAGTTAGATGGGTCAGTTGATTTCCCCCCATTATGCAGGAGGATGGTGAAGAAGGATTTTCAAATTTCTGGCACTGTTGCTTCTTGAATAGATCTATTGATTAATAGGGATAATGGGTAGGCTATGGATTAAGTGACTAGTTTGAGGAAAGTGGGTGGGAGATTGTCAGAAGAGGGAGAGCAGGGTTTAAGCTTCAGTAGGAGTGATTTAATGTAGGAAGTAGGAACTGGTTGAAAGGTGAAAAGGTTATTGTGAGGGCTGGGAGGGGTAGAGGGGGTATTTGTGTTGGGGTTAGAAAATAAAAGAAAAAGGGATATGATTAAGAAGTAACACGCATTATTTTGAGGACTGGCAAAGGTATTGCAGAAAAGGGGGAATCTCACAGAACAAGAGTAAGAAGCACAACTGCAGAGTGCTAAAGAGAAAATAAGGGAGTACCTGGACAATATTCATGAGTTTAGAAAGACTGCTGTTAAGCAACAATTTTTTTTGATAACTCCAGAAAACAAAAGCTTTTAGCAGAAAGTCTCAGGCAACAGAAACTGGAAAGGGTTGTTGCCAAGCTTAGGGAGCCTATAAAAAGGAAAATAACAAGAGAGCATGTATAGGTATTAGAAACATTTCAGAAATTTATGAAAATCTATATAAAGCAGAGAAATGTGGAAATCAAGAAAAAGTACACATAGAAATATTTATGGAAGAATTAAATATGCCAAGGTTAGAGGTAGATGAAGCTCAATTATTAACAGTTAGAATAGAAGGAGATGATATACAAATGGTGATGTATAACCAATCTACAGGAAAGTCTCCAGGAATAGCTGGTATTTGTATGGATATTTGTTAGGTAAGTGAGAAGAACATAATACAGGTCTAGAAGGTTTTGTTTAACAGCATTTTAAAGGGAGGAGCAGCACCAACATCACTGAAGAAAGCTCTGGTGGATGTAATACCTAAAGATGGTAAAGAACCATCTGATCCAACTCCATAGAGGCCCTTTTTGATTCTAAACCATGATTATAAAGTGTTAACGTCTATAATGGCTGAACAAATGGCAAAGGTGTTGACAAAACCAATAGATATAGATCAATGTGGTTTTGTAGAGAGGAGACAAAACACTTGGCAACATTAATGATTCAGAAGGAAGCAGAATGTGAGAAAATACCACTGTTGTTGGGGAGTCTTGATGCAGAGAAAACATTCAACAGTGTAAGCTGAGATTTTATGAGTAGGGCAACTGAAACACTTACATTCCCTGACACAATAATGCTGTTAATTAGGAGGATATATGAAGGATATAATATAACGTCCCCTGCTATCACTAGGGAATAGGTCTTTAATGCTCTCTCTAAAGCCAACAACACTGTATCAATGGGCCCAGATAATATTCCAGGATGCCATCTAAATAGCATGAAACATGGCCTATCAGGCCCTCTGGAATTGCTGTTTAACGGTAGACTCCAAACAGGCTTCATGCCTCATGAATGAAGAACAGCAACAGCCATCCTTCTGCACAAAGATAGACCATCAACAGACCCTGGAAACTACAGACCGATAAGTCTCACTAGTCTTATATGCAAAGCAATGGAAAGACTTCCCATGGAAATGATCTGTAACAACATAGGAAACCTCCAGACATTGGACCCAATCCTATTTGATTTCATCAAGGGCAGGTCATGCCTATTCAACCTGGTGGACTTCTTTGAGAAGGTCACAAAAGCAATGGATGAACGCAAAATGGTTCACACTGCCCACTTTGACTTGGCCAAGGCATTTGACACAATAACCCATTCAGGCATTGTTGACAAACTCAAGAGGTTTGGTACAAATCCCTATGTCACGGGTGGATAGACAGCTGGCTTACAGACAGGACCCAGGAAGTAAGAACTGGGGAGTCCATCTGTACAAAGATACCAGTCACAAGTGGATTCCTTTGTGGATCAGTCTTGGGACTGCTGCTTTTTGGCATTTACTTCTCTGTAGTCAAGGCCAATTTCAATGGCCTCTGGTTGACTAAATTATTAGGAGCTGTCATTGAACCCCCCCCCCCCACCACCACTGACACAAAAGTTCTCCAGGAAGGGCTGACACAGACAAATAACTGGTGTGAGAGCCATGAACTAAAATTAAATGCCAAGAAATGCATATTGGTATCCTTTGGGAAGCCATCTATTCCAGGTAACTATCATATTGACAACATACCCCTAACAGCTGACCCCGTAGTCAGGGACTTGGGGACACACACAGACAGTAATCTAACCTTTGACCATCATGTGTCTACAGTAGTGAGGAAATTATTTTATGGTGTGCAACTTATAAACAAAGGTATGGCAAATAGGTCTAAGGAAGTCATTGTTCCACTGTATTTGGATTCATCAGACCTGTCATTGAGTACAATATCCCCTTTGGTACTTACCTAACCAAACATATCCAACAGCTGGAACATCCACAGAGGTTCCTCACTAAAAGAATACAGGGTGTAAGTAACATGTCCTATGCAGACCACCTCAAGGTCCTATCCCTGTAGTCTGTCTCCTACAGGCTGTTGGAGGAGATCTATGCCTGGCATACAATGCATTGTCAGATCCCACTTTGATGGACCTCTTGCATATCTGCAAAACAAGCACAGGAATTACCCATTCTATAGACTTAAACCTAGCCTGTGATATAAACAGGACCTGCTAGAGAGGCAAGTATGTATCCCAGAGACTATCCCTTCTCTGGAACAGGCTCCACATCTACGTGAAGGAGAGTTGCTCCCTAGCCCAATTCAAGTGCAACTTGGACAACTGGATGAGAAATAGGAAATTCATCCCTGGTTTGTCACCTATGTCTCCAATGGACACAGACAGCCTGTAAATGGTTCATTACCCAGATCACTGCTTGTAAATGTTTCATCTCCCAACCCCTCACTTACACTTATCAAGGGTATGAGAACTTGTCATAAATTTGGGATGCATGACTAGGCTTAAAAAGGCCCTTGTGGTTGTTAGCCTAGTAAATACCTATGAAAATATGAAGTATATGAGGTGAAAATTAAGTGTGTGGGGGGGTCCTCTCTGATAAGTTCTGTTTGAACAGAGGAACAAGGCAGGGGTGTCCTCTTTCCCTTTCTTGTTTGCATTATATTTAGAACCACTGGCAAAGAAAATAAGGGACACCAAAATTCAAGGATATAATTGGTACAGTAATCAATAAAAGTTGGCTTTATTTGCAGATGACATTATTTTGTACCTGATAATACCAGAAAAGGATATTTCAGTGTTGTGGAACATTCTGAGACAGTTTCAAGTAATTTCAGAATAGAAAATTAATGAAGATAAAACAAGGATAATAACTGTAAACCATGTACCCAGACACAGATTGTTTCAGCAATACCCACATTTTAGGGACATGATAAAATAAAGTATTTAGGAGTATGGGTTAAAAAGTATTCTGTTATGGTAGCTAAGGATATGTGGAAAGAGACTAAACAAAAGATAACACAAAAGCTGAGAAATTGGAAACTTTGTTTCATGGATATATATGGCAAAATACAAGCAGTGAAAATGTTTTAGTCACTTAGTTTTATACACAGGTCAGTCATATTCTTTACTCAACCAGAGAAGTCATGAATAGCAATTAACATAAAGCTGAAGGATTTTATATGGTTGGGGAAGATGGCATGAGTCAAGTGGGATAAGTTGATCATTTCCATTAAAACAAGGTTGAGATTACCTGATTTAAAGGGATATTTGAGAGCTACACAGTTAAGGCTCCTATACATGGCACAAGTAGAAAGCTATCATTCAAGATGGAAAGGATAACAATGATTCTGAAATGGGGTAGGGGGAGCTCAAGAAATAAGGAGAGACTGGGATTTTGGATGTAGATTCTGAAGATAATAGCCATACTGAATATTATATTAATAAAGTAGCAGAAAGTATTCTAAGAACTAAGCCAACGTGGGAATGGAGAAAGGCGATTCTGCCAATAGGGATGACTAGAATTAGGGATAGATACAGAGAATAGACACTAGGGGACTGGAATTTACTGATATAATCAGTGGGATTCATCAACGCATTTTCTCCATGCAGGAACAGTGTAGCTGTTCCTGCACAGAAAATGGCCGCCGCGCGATCCAGCAAACAGCCGATCTGAAGTGCACGAGCGTGCCTACACTGTTCCTGCATGGATATGGCTGCAGAATGCTAATTACCTCATTTGCTGGTGAAAACCATGCAAATGGGGTGAATTAGCGATTCACCAAGCAGCCAGGTATCTGTGCAGGAACAGAGTTATTTGTAGAAATGTATTTGGTTACTAACCATTTCTAATTGTTTACATTAGCTAAATGGGTTTGCACAGCTTGCACCCAGTCTAAAACAAAACAAAAAAAAAACGGAACTAACTGGACTGTTTACATTTGGCCATTGGGTTTGTGCAGTGCACCTTGGGGCTTAAAAGGGGAGGAAATGGGAAGGAAAAAAGAAAAAAAAAAAGGAAAAATAGCAGCATTAAAGCAATCGAGTACAAATAACATAGCTGGCAGGTGGAATGCATCATAGTCAGCCCAGTCATATAGGCAGCATCTGCAGCACAACCGTATAAAGCATGGAAATACCTTACATTCTGTTTTTTTCCCACAAACTCTGCACCTTTGGTGTATACATGCAGGGGAATTTTAACTGGAAAAATGTTAGGGACTGCCATTGCTTTGATCCATCAGTATGTGCTAGAGGCTTATGATGGAGAGGAGGATAATGCTGACAACCACCACAGACCAAGGAGGAGGAGAAGAGTGTTCAGACCCAGGATAACTTACCAGGGTCTACATGGTGGAGATAGTAGAGCGCTACAGGGTGGGCAGAGATGTATTTCAGCAAATCACTGAGCTGTGCCGGCCTCAACCCGGCTAGAACCAACAGAGGGGAACCCATCCCAGTTGATACCAAGGTATGTGTAGCCTTAAGAATTCTAGCTACAGGTACTTTCCAAAGACCTACTGGGGACATTATGGGGGTTTCACAGGCATCTGCATCCAGGGTACTCCACCAGTTCCTGGATGCCATGCTACCACAAGCCAGTGAGCGCATTTAATTCCCCAACACCTGTGAGAAGAGGACCGGCAATATGCATCTCTTCCATCGTGTAGCAGAATACTCGGAGGTACTGGGTGCCGTAGACTGCATGAACATCCACATCAAAACACCACCTGATGAACAGGGTAGGGTTTACATAAACCACAAGGGATTCCTCTCCATCAACCACCAGATCATGTGCAATGCCCAGGGCATTATCATGAATGTGTGTGCTGGCAGCCCTGGAAGCTATCATGACTCCCACATTTGGCATTCATCACAGCTGTACCAGGAATTTACTAGTGGGTTCATCACATATGGCCATCTAGTGGGGGATGCTGGCTATGCACTGGAGCCATGGATGATGACACCCATCAGAATTGCACACACACCCACACAAGAACATCATAATGATGCACACACACCAACCAGGATCATTATAGAGCATGTGTTTGGGATGCTCAAGTCACGATTCTGCTGCCTTGACATATCTGGTGGAGCCTTGCAGTACTCTCCAGCCACATGTGCACACATGTTCATAGTATGCGCCATCCTACACAATATGATCCTGCGGAAACAGCTGCAGCAGGAACAGCACAGGTAAGGGCCACACAGACTACCACCATTGCCAAGGTCCCCACAGGCATAGAGGGACTCGCAGGAGGAGGCATGCCCAGTATGCTCAGGCTTTGGCAAAGAGGCAACATATAGCACACACACTGACACTGCAGAGACACCAGGGACTGACACCTCTCTCTGACTCGCACACACAGTAAAATGGATGACACACACATCACATTACCTCTAACTTACCAAGTACAGGCAGTGTACTGTGTGTATCCAACATAGGCAGCCCTCAAGCACCGTCCTCACGACTGCCACAAGCAAGGGAATGGGGTGGCCTACTGGGATAGCAGCACACAACTGACAGCTATGTGGGACACCAGGAAATGTCTGGCCAAAGCTGGCCTCCACACATTATGCAGTAGTACCCAAGGTGGCAAATCCCACTGCAGTATATGAGTGGGGACAACTAACTGGGGGGGTCATAGGTCAAAGGCATGAATGTCAGTGTGGAGGGGTCCCATAACCACCCCTCACACCCACACAGCAAGTCCAGCTGTAGAAAACCACAGAGAAATGTCTGGGAAAGGCACACAAGTGGCAGCAATGTTGAATTAACCCCTTACAGACTCACACAGTGATAGCACAGCAGGACCCACAGTTACAGTAAGGCTATGAAGGGTAAGAAGTCTGAAACTCAAATGTATGCCAGTACAATCTGACCTGGGCTTTTTACTGACATGCCTCTAGTCCCCAAGACAGGGCACAATAGTATGGTAAATGGAACCAAAATGTAAAGCAAATATCAGCACAGTCTGTGCAAATGTGTACAGTTGATAGGTGTGTCTCCCCCTCATACACCCACACAAATGCCGTAACATGTATGTTTGCAGGGAAATAGCAGCATAGCACACACTGACAGGGCTGCACCAGTACACATGAAAACATGTTGTCTGTCCACAATATGCAGGGGTCAATGAGCAATGTGCATGTGTGGTTAATACTGTCTGGATCTGGCCAGCACATTCTCCTGGCAGTTGTCTCGTACTGCTCTGCCACTGACATACCTGGAAGTCACAGTGCTATGTGGAATATTCTACACATATTAGTAACATCTTGAAGGATGTGTAGCAGAGGTGCCAAGGCTTTTGTGAATATAAGTGCTTTGTGGTACTGTTGCCAGTGGTCATTCTTAATAATCCTTTTTTCTTATGTTTGCTTTTACATATAATGGACATGCCTGCACAGCTGAATGCATTCTGTACCCACACCCATAACTCCTAACCTCTGATAGCAAGATGTCTGGACAAGGGCAGAAATAAAAGTGGAACAAAGGCGCAATGATAGGCATGTGTTGTAAATATCGCCCTTACATACTGAGAAAGTTGGTAGGGTGAGGGGTTTGCAGTAGCAGGAATTGTCTGACGGTTATGTATTCTGAAACAGTAATGTCTGTATTATTTTGTAACATCACACTTCAATTATATGCAACTAACTTGCCATAAGAACACACATTTACATAGAAAGTGCTACTGTACAAATTTGTTTATGTGATTTAAATATAATAATAAAAAATATAATAATAAAAAACTTCTCATACAAACTCAGCTAAAGCTCCTCCAAACTCATGCTGTAACATTGATAACAAATAAAATTTTAGACAGACAATATACAACATATAAACACTTCATTAACTATACAAATCCCTAAAAATTGATGAAATCCTTAAAAATAAATTAAGTTATTGCTAATCTGTGTGAATATACTAATTAATTTATTAGTGATTTGAATATATATTAAATATTAAATGTTAAACCTAAGTATATTAGTTATATTAATATATTATGGGGTAATAATGTGCAAAATAATATGTAAATAGTCAGCTCCTATAACACCTTAAATAATATTAGTATAATATATAAAAACCCTTTTACATGACAGTACTTGAATATATATATGAATTAATGTCAACATTATATATTTAATAAATGTTAAAATATTCGTACAAAGTATATTTGATATATTTGAATAAAATATGTAAATATATAAATATATGAATATATATATGAACAAAAATGTGTTAAAAATATGTTAAAAAACTAGTGATGAGGTTGTATATAAAACCTTTTAGGTTCTTATATGATTCAACAAGTTCAAAAAATCAAAAAATTCAATAAGTTGACCTACTTTATTATAAATAGATATTCAATAGAAAGAATGTATTATAAAAATTAATTAAATATAACTTTAAATTTCACTTTATCTAGTCAACAAAGGTTTTATGGCAATAGTATCATTTAGTCCTGGTAATGTGGCAGCATCTGTATATAGCTGCCACCAAATCTCTTTGTAACTTAATGCATCCTTAATATTGCCCCCTTTAGGATCAGATTTAATGTGTTCAATAATAGCAAATTTGAATCTATGTTGGTCACCATTGCTTTCAACATGTCTGTACAAAGCATTGTTTAGATCTTTCTTTCTAATACAGTATGAATGGTCGTAAATTCTTTTTTGAAAGCCCTCTCAGTTTTGCCAACATAGTATGCTGGACATACATCACATTTAGCAATATAAACTACATTCATTGTATTACAATTCCCCTTGGCTAATCTAATTACTGTCTTATTACTATTGCCTAAAACTAGTTCTATGTGACACATAATAAATCTACATTGATTGCAATTACCACACATTAAATCTGATCCTAAAGGGGGCAATATTAAGGATGCATTAAGTTACAAAGAGATTTGGTGGCAGCTATATACAGATGCTGCCACATTACCAGGACTAAATGATACTATTGCCATAAAACCTTTGTTGACTAGATAAAGTGACATTTAAAGTTATATTTAATTAATTTTCACAATACATTCTTTCTATTGAATATCTATTTATAATAACGTACGTCAACTTATTGTATTTTTTGATTTTTTGAATTTTTTGAACTTGTTGAATCATATAAGAACCTAAAAGGTTTTATATACAACCTCATCACTAGTTTTTAACATATTTTTAACACATTTTTGTTCATATATATATTCATATATTTATATATTTACATATTTTTATTCAAATATATCAAATATACTTTGTACGAATATTTTAACATTTATTAAATATATAATGTTGACATTAATTCATATATATATTCAAGTACTGTCAAGTAAAAGGGTTTTTATATATTATACTAATATTATTTAAGGTGTTATAGGAGCTGACTATTTACATATTATTTTGCACATTATTACCCCATAATATATTAATATAGCTAATATACTTAGGTTTAACATTTAATATTTAATATATATTCAAATCACTAATAAATTAATTAGTATATTCACACAGATTAGCAATAACTTAATTTATTTTTAAGGATTTCATCAATTTTTAGGGATTTGTATAGTTAATGAAGTGTTTATATGTTGTATATTGTCTGTTTAAAATTTTATTTGTTATCAATGTTACAGCATGAGTTTGGAGGAGGTTTAGCTGAGTTTGTATGAGAAGTTTTTTATTATTATATTTTTATTATTATATTTAAATCACATAAACAAATTTGTACAGTAGCACTTTAAATACAAATGTTATGTCAGACTAGATTCGCGCCTAAAAGTTTATTTAAAATGGCGTACAAATCAACTGAATGAGTTCTGAAGAAGCCTATAATTGATAGGTGAAAGCGCTAAACTCGTATGTCATTTGTGTATTTTGCAGTTTCATGTTTTATTGTTTTCAATAAACGTCTACTGTGGTCGTCTTATACTGTGTTTCCTCATTAGTTGCGTGAGAAGATAGCACAGTATCGTCATATTTTGGTTGTTTTTTCCTCGCAACACTTTCGTTCTGCAGTTGTCATGGAGGGGAAAACAGTGCAGCCGACCACAGACAAGGACGATACACCTAACGGAACCAACGACGGAACCCGTTCTGGGGAGTTGGCTGAACTCAGAGGTGAATTGAAACAATTATCCAACACGCTAACCTCCTTCATGTTAAAAGTGGAGCATGAATTTAAAACTCTTAGTTCCGGTTGTGTTCGCGACACGAACACTGTCAACACAAAGAGTAAGGACACTAGCAAAGTTATTAAGGAGCAGACAGCTTTTAACATCAAAGACACAGCTAAATTGTGTCCTTCTAGTTCTAGCGGGCACAATGATCGCATGTTCAATAGTAATACTAGTGTCCGTTCTACTCTTGATACTCAGCCTGGTGAAAGTGGAGCGGCATTTAAACGCAAAACCACTAATACTTCAACTAGCCGGCTCAATTCTACTTCGGAAAGTTTTTCCGAAGGTATATTTTCTACTAAGCATAAAAATACCTCAGTGGACAGTGCCGACATCGATTTACCAGCTGGTCAGTGTGCGAAACCTACTATGGAAGGTAACAGAATGGATTCTACGGGTTTTACATTTGACTTTTCCACATACGATTTTGAAGAGGAAGATGATATCATGTTGCGTACTGGGACTAAACACAAGCGTGTTAAGACCTACGCTCATTCAGTGGGTGCTTCCATGGCTAACAAAGGTACTGAATTTAAATCTAACACGTACAAAAAGACTAAGGAGGACAATAGCAACAGTTATAATTTGAATAATTTTTTATGCAGTGACTGTAATTTTGATGATTTCAACAAGGGGAAGGAAGGGTTCCCCATTAAAAAAGGAGTTTATAACTTAGCTTTAAAGGACAAAATTTATAAGATGGGTAACATAATGTGCAAACTGGAAAATATAAAAATTGAAAATGCCTATTTACACAAATGTTTAATTTTAAAGGTAGTCCCAATGGGACTACGTTTTTTTAAAGTACCATTAGGTATTGAAATTAATGAGAGTGTTATGAAAGATTTTAATGAATTCTTTGATGAGTGTGGTTTCAAGTTCATGAAGATGTTAATCAAGTATAATGACGAACTATTATTACAACTTATAAATGAGGTTGAGAAATTGAATGTTGAGATAGAAGGTGATTTACTTTTTGATGAATGGAATAATCTATACCGTAAACAATTTACGATTGTTGAAAAGAAATCCAAATTGGTTCATGAAAGAAAATGTAAGAAAATTAATAGAGACATTGTACAGTACAAAGACAATAGAGTATACAGATGGAATATTGAAAGGGGTAATAAGATCAACAAGCCTTTGGAGTACGACCATCAGTTTTATAGACAAGAGGGTGGGAACAGTGTAGTAGGGGCACAACATTTAGAAGAAGTGAATTTTGAACACTATGATAATCAGGAGTGGCACAAACAAAATTTTCAGAGGAATTGGAACCCTCAGTACTGGAAGAAAGCAGGAAACGGGGGGGGGAATTACAACAGTGGTCAGAATCAACAACAAATGAGATACAGGGGGACCAAATGGAATTGATATCCAATATTAACAACCTAAGGAAAGATGACATAGAGACAAAAGTTTCCAAGAAGGATAATGGGAAAAACAATTTTGGTGAGTTTAAAATTTACAATTTTACCAATTTTAAAGTTGATGATGTCCATTATAAGTTATTATCCAGAGGTATGAAATTCATCCCCACCCCCAAATATGGTTTGGTTGACCATTTAATTGAAACCAAACTATATACACGTAAACTTAATTTATCTGTTATGTTTCAGAATAGTAATAAAAACAAACAAGCAATAGAAGGGGATGTTTATTTGTTAAAACCTAAAAGTACATTTGTTCCGTACATGAATCCTGTGGTCGAGCTTTTTGAAAAACAAGTCCACAGAGACCTTTACAAACTGGCCGATACGGTGAAGAATATTAAAAACAGGGACAATTTGTCCAAAGAAGAAAGAATTGAGTTGAACAATTTGAGAAATAACAACAATATACGTATCATGAAGCCTGACAAGGGAGGGGGGATTGTTATATATGATCAAATGGAATATATGTCCAAATTACATGCCATCCTCACTGAAACAGGCAATTATACAACGGTATCATTGAATGAAATCAGTATTGCCTATCAGAGGATTGGTTCTTATTTGGAAGAATTTTGGATCGACAATCGTATAAACAATGATTTATACAATTACTTAAAGGTGCTATATCCAAAAATGGCGTCACTGGTGGGTATCCCAAAAATACATAAAGACCCAGTCAACCCTCCATTCAGGCCAATAGTGTCAGGCACCAAGGCAAAAACTTTTCCATTAGGGAAATTGGTTGATGTTTGGCTCAAAGATATATACAAGGGTATTCCCCACCTATTAAAAGATTCTTGGGATTTTTTAAGAAAATTTCCCACACTTATTGACACCAGTAATCTTTATTATGTGACTATTGACGTCATCGACCTATTCTCCTGTATACCCAGTGGACAAGGTTTACAAATGTTTTGTGAAAGTATTAGAAAATACACCAACTTTGATTGGGACAAAATATGTCTGATCTTGGACTGTATGTCTCTAGTTTTGGAGAATAATTTTATATTATTCGAAGGAGAATATTTTAAACAATGCAAGGGGGTGGCAATGGGGTCAGCTAGTGCCCCAATTTATGCCAACCTTGTTATGCTGTATTGGGAGGACAAAATTCTTTTTAAGAGTGTATATGTTTCACATATCTCCCATTACACCAGATTTCTGGACGACATTTATATTTTATGGAAAGGGAATATTGATGAACTGAATGAGTTTATCACCTTTATCAATAACAGTAGTGATTTCTTGAAATTCACTTATACTATTAGTAAGGAAGGCCTACCTTATCTTGATACTATTGTTTCGAATGATGAGAAAGGTTTCAAATCTAATATTTATAGAAAGAACACTTTCTCTAATGATTATCTACAATATGATAGCAATCACCCTAGGAAGATGTTGCGTAACATTTTTAAGGGGCAACTTTTTAGAGCGGCCAGAATGACATCAAGATATGAAGATATGATTGCCGAGGTTGAACATATAACTAAAATGTTTATAGAGAGAAAATATAATAAAACAATGTTACATGATGTTCAACAGTTTGTGATTTCTCAGAGGGAAACTAAATATCATCCTATTTTAGGTGTTTGCCTTCCGATAGTACATGGGATTGAATCAAACTCTATAAGTAAATACAAAATGGCTTGTATATTGCCTTATACCCCATTTGTTAACATAGTTAAGGAAATTTTGTTCAAACATTGGGGAATTTTTTCAGTGAATCCTGAGTTATCACGTATATTAGGTGAAAAACCTCTTATTGTTTACAAAATGTCACAGAATTTGAAAAAATTTTAGAAATTGGTAATACAACTAATTCTAGGGGTGGAGAAAGTGGAGTATTTACTTCCACTAAAAAATGTGGCAATTGCAATCAATGTAGATTTATTATGTGTCACACAGAACTAGTTTTAGGCAATAGTAATAAGACAGTAATTAGATTAGCCAAGGGGAATTGTAATACAATGAATGTAGTTTATATTGCTAAATGTGATGTATGTCCAGCATACTATGTTGGCAAAACTGAGAGGGCTTTCAAAAAAAGAATTTATGACCATTCGTACTGTATTAGAAAGAAAGATCTAAACAATGCTTTGTACAGACATGTTGAAAGCAATGGTGACCAACATAGATTCAAATTTGCTATTATTGAACACATTAAATCTGATCCTAAAGGGGGCAATATTAAGGATGCATTAAGTTACAAAGAGATTTGGTGGCAGCTATATACAGATGCTGCCACATTACCAGGACTAAATGATACTATTGCCATAAAACCTTTGTTGACTAGATAAAGTGACATTTAAAGTTATATTTAATTAATTTTTATAATACATTCTTTCTATTGAATATCTATTTATAATAAAGTAGGTCAACTTATTGAATTTTTTGATTTTTTGAATTTTTTGAATTTTTTGAACTTGTTGAATCATATAAGAACCTAAAAGGTTTTATATACAACCTCATCACTAGTTTTTTAACATATTTTTAACACATTTTTGTTCATATTATATATATTCATATATTTATATATTTACATATTTTTATTCAAATATATCAAATATACTTTGTACGAATATTTTAACATTTATTAAATATTTAATGTTGACATTAATTCATATATATATTCAAGTACTGTCAAGTAAAAGGGTTTTTATATATTATACTAATATTATTTAAGGTGTTATAGGAGCTGACTATTTACATATTATTTTGCACATTATTACCCCATAATATATTAATATAGCTAATATACTTAGGTTTAACATTTAATATTTAATATATATTCAAATCACTAATAAATTAATTAGTATATTCACACAGATTAGCAATAACTTAATTTATTTTTAAGGATTTCATCAATTTTTAGGGATTTGTATAGTTAATGAAGTGTTTATATGTTGTATATTGTCTGTTTAAAATTTTATTTGTTATCAATGTTACAGCATGAGTTTGGAGGAGGTTTAGCTGAGTTTGTATGAGAAGTTTTTTATTATTATATTTTTTATTATTATATTTAAATCACATAAACAAATTTGTACAGTAGCACTTTAAATACAAATGTTATGTCAGACTAGATTCGCGCCTAAAAGTTTATTTAAAATGGCGTACAAATCAACTGAATGAGTTCTGAAGAAGCCTATAATTGATAGGTGAAAGCGCTAAACTCGTATGTCATTTGTGTATTTTGCAGTTTCATGTTTTATTGTTTTCAATAAACGTCTACTGTGGTCGTCTTATACTGTGTTTCCTCATTAGTTGCGTGAGAAGATAGCACAGTATCGTCATATTTTGGTTGTTTTTTCCTCGCAACACTTTCGTTCTGCAGTTGTCATGGAGGGGAAAACAGTGCAGCCGACCACAGACAAGGACGATACACCTAACGGAACCAATGACGGAACCCGTTCTGGGGAGTTGGCTGAACTCAGAGGTGAATTGAAACAATTATCCAACACGCTAACCTCCTTCATGTTAAAAGTGGAGCATGAATTTAAAACTCTTAGTTCCGGTTGTGTTCGCGACACGAACACTGTCAACACAAAGAGTAAGGCACTAGCAAAGTTATTAAGGAGCAGACAGCTTTTAACATCAAAGACACAGCTAAATTGTGTCCTTCTAGTTCTAGCGGGCACAATGATCGCATGTTCAATAGTAATACTAGTGTCCGTTCTACTCTTGATACTCAGCCTGGTGAAAGTGGAGCGGCATTTAAACGCAAAACCACTAATACTTCAACTAGCCGGCTCAATTCTACTTCGGAAAGTTTTTCCGAAGGTATATTTTCTACTAAGCATAAAAATACCTCAGTGGACAGTGCCGACATCGATTTACCAGCTGGTCAGTGTGCGAAACCTACAATGGAAGGTAACAGAATGGATTCTACAGGTTTTACATTTGACTTTTCCATATACGATTTTGAAGAGGAAGATGATATCATGTTGCGTACTGGGACTAAACACAAGCGTGTTAAGCCTGTTAAGACCTACGCTCATTCAGTGGGTGCTTCCATGGCTAACAAAGGTACTGAATTTAAATCTAACACGTACAAAAGACTAAGGAGGACAATAGCAACAGTTATAATTTGAATAAGTTTTTATGCAGTGACTGTAATTTTGATGATTTCAACAAGGGGAAGGAAGGGTTCCCCATTAAAAAAGGTGTTTATAACTTAGCTTTAAAGGACAAAATTTATAAGATGGGTAACATAATGTGCAAACTGGACAATATAAAATTGAAAATGCCTATTTACACAAATGTTTAATTTTAAAGGTAGTCCCAATGGGACTACGTTTTTTTAAAGTACCATTAGGTATTGAAATTAATGAGAGTGTTATGAAAGATTTTAATGAATTCTTTGATGAGTGTGGTTTCAAGTTCATGAAGATGTTAATCAAGTATAATGACGAACTATTATTACAACTTATAAATGAGGTTGAGAAATTGAATGTTGAGATAGAAGGTGATTTACTTTTTGATGAATGGAATAATCTATATCGTAAACAATTTACGATTGTTGAAAAGAAATCCAAATTGGTTCATGAAAGAAAATGTAAGAAAATTAATAGAGTCATTGTACAGTACAAAGACAATAGAGTATACAGATGGAATATTGAAAGGGGTAATAAGATCAACAAGCCTTTGGAGTACGACCATCAGTTTTATAGACAAGAGGGTGGGAACAGTGTAGTAGGGGCACAACATTTAGAAGAAGTGAATTTTGAACACTATGATAATCAGGAGTGGCACAAACAAAATTTTCAGAGGAATTGGAACCCTCAGTACTGGAAGAAAGCAGGAAACAGAGGGGGGGAATTACAACAGTGGTCAGAATCAACAACAAATGAGATACAGGGGGACCAAATGGAATTGATATCCAATATTAACAACCTAAGGAAAGATGACATAGAGACAAAAATTTCCAAGAAGGATAATGGGAAAAACAATTTTGGTGAGTTTAAAATTTACAATTTTAAAGTTGATGATGTCCATTATAAGTTATTATCCAGAGGTATGAAATTCATCCCCACCCCAAAATATGGTTTGGTTGACCATTTAATTGAAACCAAACTATATACACGTAAACTTAATTTATCTGTTATGTTTCAGAATAGTAATAAAAACAAACAAGCAATAGAAGGGGATGTTTATTTGTTAAAACCTAAAAGTACATTTGTTCCGTACATGAATCCTGTGGTCGAGCTTTTTGAAAAACAAGTCCACAGAGACCTTTACAAACTGGCCGATACAGTGAAGAATATTAAAAACAGGGACAATTTGTCCAAAGAAGAAAGAGTTGAGTTGAACAATTTGAGAAATAACAATAATATACGTATCATGAAGCCTGACAAGGGAGGGGGGATTGTTATATATGATCAAATGGAATATATGTCCAAATTACACGCCATCCTCACTGAAACAGGCAATTATACAATGGTATCATTGAATGAAATCAATATTGCCTATCAGAGGAT
This sequence comes from Protopterus annectens, assembly GCF_019279795.1. Lineage (NCBI taxonomy): Eukaryota > Metazoa > Chordata > Ceratodontiformes > Protopteridae > Protopterus > Protopterus annectens. The sequence goes on from NC_056725.1 coordinate 1,660,825, forward strand.
TGGTTCTTATTTGGAAGAATTCTGGATCGACAATTGTATAAACAATGATTTATACAATTACTTAAAGGTGCTATATCCAAAAATGGCGTCACTGGTGCGTATCCCAAAAATACATAAAGACCCAGTCAACCCTCCATTCAGGCCAATAGTGTCAGGCACCAAGGCAAAAACTTTTCCATTAGGGAAATTGGTTGATGTTTGGCTCAAAGATATATACAAGGGTATTCCCCACCTATTAAAAGATTCTTGGGATTTTTTAAGAAAATTTCCCACACTTATTGACACCAGTAATCTTTATTATGTGACTATTGACGTCATCGACCTATTCTCCTGTATACCCAGTGGACAAGGTTTACAAATGTTTTGTGAAAGTATTAGAAAATACACCAACTTTGATTGGGACAAAATATGTCTGATCTTGGACTGTATGTCTCTAGTTTTGGAGAATAATTTTATATTATTCGAAGGAGAATATTTTAAACAATGCAAGGGGGTGGCAATGGGGTCAGCTAGTGCCCCAATTTATGCCAACCTTGTTATGCTGTATTGGGAGGAAGAAATTCTTTTTAAGAGTGTATATGTTTCACATATCTCCCATTACACCAGCTTTCTGGACGACATTTATATTTTATGGAAAGGGAATATTGATGAACTGAATGAGTTTATCACCTTTATCAATAACAGTAGTGATTTCTTGAAATTCACTTATACTATTAGTAAGGAAGGCCTACCTTATCTTTATACTATTGTTTCGAATGATGAGAAAGGTTTCAAATCTAATATTTATAGAAAGAACACTTTTTCTAATGATTATCTACAATATGATAGCAATCACCCTAGGAAGATGTTGCGTAACATTTTTAAGGGGCAACTTATTAGAGTGGCCAGAATGACATCAAGATATGAAGATATGATTGCCGAGGTTGAACATATAACCAAAATGTTTACTGAGAGAAAATATAATAAAACAATGTTACATGATGTTCAGCAGTTTGTGATTTCTCAGAGGGAAACTAAATATCACCCTATTTTAGGTGTTTGCCTTCCGACAGTACATGAGATTGAATCAAACTCTATAAGTAAATACAAAATGGCTTGTATTTTGCCTTATACCCCGTTTGTTAACATAGTTAAGGAAATTTTGTTTAAACATTGGGGAATTTTTTCAGTGAATCCTGAGTTATCACGCATATTAGGTGAAAAACCTCTTATTGTTTACAAAATGTCACATAATTTGAAAAAAAAAATTAGAAATTGGTAATACAACTAATTCTAGGAGTGGAGAAAGTGGAGTGTTCACTTCCACTAAAAAATGTGGTAATTGCAATCAATGTAGATTTATTATGTGTCACATAGAACTAGTTTTAGGCAATAGTAATAAGACAGTAATTAGATTAGCCAAGGGGAATTGTAATACAACGAATGTAGTTTATATTGCTAAATGTGATGTATGTCCAGCATACTATGTTGGCAAAACTGAGAGGGCTTTCAAAAAAAGAATTTACGACCATTCATACTGTATTAGAAAGAAAGATCTAAACAATGCTTTGTACAGACATGTTGAAAGCAATGGTGACCAACATAGATTCAAATTTGCTATTATTGAACACATTAAATCTGATCCTAAAGGGGGCAATATTAAGGATGCATTAAGTTACAAAGAGATTTGGTGGCAGCTATATACAGATGCTGCCACATTACCAGGACTAAATGATACTATTGCCATAAAACCTTTGTTGACTAGATAAAGTGCCATTTAAAGTTATATTTAATTAATTTTTATAATACATTCTTTCTATTGAATATCTATTTATAATAAAGTAGGTCAACTTATTGAATTTTTTGATTTTTTGAATTTTTTGAATTTTTTGAACTTGTTGAATCATATAGGAACCTAAAAGGTTTTATATACAACCTCATCACTAGTTTTTTAACATATTTTTAACACATTTTTGTTCATATATATATATATTCATATATTTATATATTTACATATTTTTATTCAAATATATCAAATATACTTTGTACGAATATTTTAACATTTATTAAATATTTAATGTTGACATTAATTCATATATATATTCAAGTACTGTCAAGTAAAAGGGTTTTTATATATTATACTAATATTATTTAAGGTGTTATAGGAGCTGACTATTTACATACAATTTTGCACATTATTACCCTATAATATATTAATATAGCTAATATACTTAGTTTTAACATTTAACGTTTAATATATATTCGAATCATTAATAAATTAATTAGTATATTCACACAGATTAGTAACAACTTAATCTGTTTATTTTTAACGAATTCATCAATTTTTAGAGATTTGTATAGTAAATGAAGTGTTTATATGTTGTATATTGTCAATTTAAAATTTTATTTGTTATCAATGTTTATAGCATGAGTCTGGAGGAGGTTTAGCTGAGTTTGTTTGAGAAGTTTTTTATTATTATATTTAAATCACATAAACAAATTTGTACAGTAGCACTTTAAATACAAATGTTATGTCAGACTAGATTCGCGCCTAAAAGTTTATTTAAAACTGTGTATAAATCAACTGAATGAGTTCTGAAGAAGCCTATAATGGATAGGTGAAAGCGCTAAACTCGTATGTTATTTTTTTCTTATGCAGTTTCATGTTTTATTGTTTTCAATAAACGTCTACTGTGGTCGTCATACTGTGTTTCCTCATTAGTTGCGTGAGAAGATAGCACAGTATCGTCATATTTTGGTTGTTTTTTCCTCGCAACACTTTCGTTCTGCAGTTGTCATGGAGGGGAAAACAGTGCAGCCGACCACAGACAAGGACGATACACCTAACGGAACCAACGACGGAACCCGTTCTGGGGAGTTGGCTGAACTCAGAGGTGAATTGAAACAATTATCCAACACGCTAACTTCCTTCATGTTAAAAGTGGAGCATGAATTTAAAACTCTTAGTTCCGGTTGTGTTCGCGACACGAACACTGTCAACACAAAGAGTAAGGACACTAGCAAAGTTATTAAGGAGCAGACAGCTTTTAACATCAAAGACACAGCTAAATTGTGTCCTTCTAGTTCTAGTGGGCACAATGATCGCATGTTCAATAGTAATACTAGTGTCCGTTCTACTCTTGATACTCAGCCTGGTGAAAGTGGAGCGGCATTTAAACGCAAAACCACTAATACTTCAACTAGCCGGCTCAATTCTACTTCGGAAAGTTTTTCCGAAGGTATATTTTCTACTAAGCATAAAAATACCTCAGTGGACAGTGCCGACATCGATTTACCAGCTGGTCAGTGTGCGAAACCTACTATGGAAGGTAACAGAATGGATTCTACAGGTTTTACATTTGACTTTTCCATATACGATTTTGAAGAGGAAGATGATATCATGTTGCGTACTGGGACTAAACACAAGCGTGTTAAGCCTGTTAAGACCTACGCTCATTCAGTGGGTGCTTCCATGGCTAACAAAGGTACTGAATTTAAATCTAACACGTACAAAAAGACTAAGGAGGACAATAGCAACAGTTATAATTTGAATAAGTTTTTATGCAGTGACTGTAATTTTGATGATTTCAACAAGGGGAAGGAAGGGTTCCCCATTAAAAAAGGTGTTTATAACTTAGCTTTAAAGGACAAAATTTATAAGATGGGTAACATAATGTGCAAACTGGACAATATAAAAATTGAAAATGCCTATTTACACAAATGTTTAATTTTAAAGGTAGTCCCAATGGGACTACGTTTTTTTAAAGTACCATTAGGTATTGAAATTAATGAGAGTGTTATGAAAGATTTTAATGAATTCTTTGATGAGTGTGGTTTCAAGTTCATGAAGATGTTAATCAAGTATAATGACGAACTATTATTACAACTTATAAATGAGGTTGAGAAATTGAATGTTGAGATAGAAGGTGATTTACTTTTTGATGAATGGAATAATCTATATTGTAAACAATTTACGATTGTTGAAAAGAAATCCAAATTGGTTCATGAAAGAAAATGTAAGAAAATTAATAGAGGCATTGTACAGTACAAAGACAATAGAGTATACAGATGGAATATTGAAAGGGGTAATAAGATCAACAAGCCTTTGGAGTACGACCATCAGTTTTATAGACAAGAGGGTGGGAACAGTGTAGTAGGGGCACAACATTTAGAAGAAGTGAATTTTGAACACTATGATAATCAGGAGTGGCACAAACAAAATTTTCAGAGGAATTGGAACCCTCAGTACTGGAAGAAAGCAGGAAACAGAGGGGGGGAATTACAACAGTGGTCAGAATCAACAACAAATGAGATACAGAGGGACCAAATGGAATTGATATCCAATATTAACAACCTAAGGAAAGATGACATAGAGACAAAAATTTCCAAGAAGGATAATGGGGAAAACAATTTTGGTGAGTTTAAAATTTACAATTTTACCAATTTTAAAGTTGATGATGTCCATTATAAGTTATTATCCAGAGGTATGAAATTCATCCCCACCCCAAAATATGGTTTGGTTGACCATTTAATTGAAACCAAACTATATACACATAAACTTAATTTATCTGTTATGTTTCAGAATAGTAATAAAAACAAACAAGCAATAGAAGGGGATGTTTATTTGTTAAAACCTAAAAGTACATTTGTTCCGTACATGAATCCTGTGGTCGAGCTTTTTGAAAAACAAGTCCACAGAGACCTTTACAAACTGGCCAATACGGTGAAGAATATTAAAAACAGGGACAATTTGTCCAAAGAAGAAAGAGTTGAGTTGAACAATTTGAGAAATAACAATAATATACGTATCATGAAGCCTGACAAGGGAGGGGGGATTGTTATATATGATCAAATGGAATATATGTCCAAATTACACGCCATCCTCACTGAAACAGGCAATTATACAATGGTATCATTGAATGAAATCAATATTGCCTATCAGAGGATTGGTTCTTATTTGGAAGAATTCTGGATCGACAATCGTATAAACAATGATTTATACAATTACTTAAAGGTGCTATATCCAAAAATGGCGTCACTGGTGGGTATCCCAAAAATACATAAAGACCCAGTCAGCCCTCCATTCAGGCCAATAGTGTCAGGCACCAAGGCAAAAACTTTTCCATTAGGGAAATTGGTTGATGTTTGGCTCAAAGATATATACAAGGGTATTCCCCACCTATTAAAAGATTCTTGGGATTTTTTAAGAAAATTTCCCACACTTATTGACACCAGTAATCTTTATTATGTGACTATTGACGTCATCGACCTATTCTCCTGTATACCCAGTGGACAAGGTTTACAAATGTTTTGTGAAAGTATTAGAAAATACACCAACTTTGATTGGGACAAAATATGTCTGATCTTGGACTGTATGTCTCTAGTTTTGGAGAATAATTTTATATTATTCAAGGAGAATATTTTAAACAATGCAAGGGGGTGGCAATGGGGTCAGCTAGTGCCCCAATTTATGCCAACCTTGTTATGCTGTATTGGGAGGAAGAAATTCTTTTTAAGAGTGTATATGTTTCACATATCTCCCATTACACCAGCTTTCTGGACGACATTTATATTTTATGGAAAGGGAATATTGATGAACTGAATGAGTTTATCACCTTTATCAATAACAGTAGTGATTTCTTGAAATTCACTTATACTATTAGTAAGGAAGGCCTACCTTATCTTTATACTATTGTTTCGAATGATGAGAAAGGTTTCAAATCTAATATTTATAGAAAGAACACTTTTTCTAATGATTATCTACAATATGATAGCAATCACCCTAGGAAGATGTTGCGTAACATTTTTAAGGGGCAACTTATTAGAGCGGCCAGAATTACATCAAGATATGAAGATATGATTGCCGAGGTTGAACATATAACCAAAATGTTTATTGAGAGAAAATATAATAAAACAATGTTACATGATGTTCAACAGTTTGTGATTTCTCAGAGGGAAACTAAATATCACCCTATTTTAGGTGTTTGCCTTCCGACAGTACATGAGATTGAATCAAACTCTATAAGTAAATACAAAATGGCTTGTATTTTGCCTTATACCCGGTTTGTTAACATAGTTAAGGAAATTTTGTTTAAACATTGGGGAATTTTTTCAGTGAATCCTGAGTTATCACGCATATTAGGTGAAAAACCTCTTATTGTTTACAAAATGTCACATAATTTGAAAAAAAATTTTAGAAATTGGTAATACAACTAATTCTAGGAGTGGAGAAAGTGGAGTGTTCACTTCCACTAAAAAATGTGGTAATTGCAATCAATGTAGATTTATTATGTGTCACATAGAACTAGTTTTAGGCAATAGTAATAAGACAGTAATTAGATTAGCCAAGGGGAATTGTAATACAACGAATGTAGTTTATATTGCTAAATGTGATGTATGTCCAGCATACTATGCTGGCAAAACTGAGAGGGCTTTCAAAAAAAGAATTTACGACCATTCATACTGTATTAGAAAGAAAGATCTAAACAATGCTTTGTACAGACATGTTGAAAGCAATGGTGACCAACATAGATTCAAATTTGCTATTATTGAACACATTAAATCTGATCCTAAAGGGGGCAATATTAAGGATGCATTAAGTTACAAAGAGATTTGGTGGCAGCTATATACAGATGCTGCCACATTACCAGGACTAAATGATACTATTGCCATAAAACCTTTGTTGACTAGATAAAGTGACATTTAAAGTTATATTTAATTAATTTTTATAATACATTCTTTCTATTGAATATCTATTTATAATAAAGTAGGTCAACTTATTGAATTTTTTGATTTTTTGAATTTTTTGAATTTTTTGAACTTGTTGAATCATATAGGAACCTAAAAGGTTTTATATACAACCTCATCACTAGTTTTTTAACATATTTTTAACACATTTTTGTTCATATATATATTCATATATTTATATATTTACATATTTTTATTCAAATATATCAAATATACTTTGTACGAATATTTTAACATTTATTAAATATATAATGTTGACATTAATTCATATATATATTCAAGTACTGTCAAGTAAAAGGGTTTTTATATATTATACTAATATTATTTAAGGTGTTATAGGAGCTGACTATTTACATATTATTTTGCACATTATTACCCCATAATATATTAATATAGCTAATATACTTAGGTTTAACATTTAATATTTAATATATATTCAAATCACTAATAAATTAATTAGTATATTCACACAGATTAGCAATAACTTAATTTATTTTTAAGGATTTCATCAATTTTTAGGGATTTGTATAGTTAATGAAGTGTTTATATGTTGTATATTACCACAAAAGACTAGAGGATGAATGGCACAAAAACCCAGCCGGTGTGTTGTGATGCAAAAAACACCAAAATCCACAGTAACGAATAGTTGCTAAAGGTCAATAAACGCTCCAAGATGCTGTAGTTTAAAAGATGTCTTTAATCTTACAAACAAGAAACAAAATGCGTCGACCTAGGTTTCGTCCGACTACTCGGACTTCTTCAGAACAATGCTACAACAAAAATCTAGTCCTTAAATAACCGCTTTAATTGCCTTCATTGTTCAATTGAATCAAAAATTGCATAATTGATCATAACCTCCTTAAAGAGACGACTCGGTTATAAAACTTAATCATTAGTAATGTCATAAGATTACATAAAAAACAGTACTAATCTATGTGTTATGGTAATATTAGTACAATATGTATATGTGTGTTTATAATCACATATGTAATATATATTTCTATATTAAATTTATGTATGTGTATACTGATAAAAAGTGTACCCATTGTGTAAAGTAACTTGATAAAGTGTCCAAGGTTTAAAAAAACATGTGAATAACCTGTGAAAAAGTTGAATAAATAAATAAATGTACATATATTTCATTGCATTATTCATTGAATAAAAATGTTGTACAATGAGCCAAATAAATACCCACATATAAATAAATAAATAAATGGAATACCTAAACATATAATCAATAAATAATAAATCGTAAGATTAAATTTCAATATAAATTAAGAATATATATATTATTACATTTATTTTTTATATTTATTTTGTACATATTTATGTGTGTCACCTGCCATCTACCCTCATTGAGTCTGAGGTGTACACCAAAATCTATGAGTATGTAAATGGACACATATATAAATAAATGTGTATACAACTAATAGACCTTAATTTGAAAACAAATATCATAATAAAATGAATAATGAATAAAAAAATGAACAACGTGGTGTATGTAATTAAAATTAAATTTGTAACCATAAATCTCTAAAGTGCTCATGTGATAAAATGTTGCAAAACATTCTTAAAAACGTCCTCAGAAAAGTTCCTAGAACATCTTGAAAAGATAAAACCTGTTGTTTTAAAAAAACTTTAAAAACTTTAAGAAATCAATGGGGTGGCTTCAAATGTGTGATGTAATGTGTGTAAAAACCCAAACTGGTCTATTGGTACGTATTAAGTACCTTTGATGTGATGTAACCATAAAATGGGTTTGATGGTAATGTATTCGTTTAGACCCGGATGTTGATTGGCATTTAATAAAATTTGCATTTTTAATTCCACTATATCAAGATTGTGTTTGGTGGTCTTGCCCTGCGGTTCCAACTCTTGGTGAAATACCCCCATAAATTTAAAACTGTGGGTGTTAAATTGATTAATATGTCTTGCTAGTGCATTGGTCAATTTCAACTTCTTAATGTCCAGTAAGTGTTCTTTAATCCTGTCACGTAACAACCTGCAAGTTTTCCCCACATAAAAACTTTCACAGTTTTGACATATTGCAATGTACACGACGTTGCGTGTGTAACAATTTATATGTTGATTGATCCGTACATTTTGTCCATTAATGGTCGTAGTGTGGTTGGTGTTAACAATGTGTTTACATACAGAACACCTTCCACAGTTAAAGCTTCCCTTGGGTTTGTTTGAAAAACTCAAAACCCCTGTATTAATACTCTCAAATAGCTCTTTGAATGATGTGTCCTTTCTAAATATGTAAGTAATGTTACCATTAAAAAATTCCCCCATTTGGTTGTCGAATTTAATGAAATTCCAATTCTTCTTGACAATACTCCTCACCATTTCAAATGTGTCATTAAATGTAGTAATGTAAAGGGGTACACCATTACCCACAAAATTGTTATTTTTATGTGTGGTGCTACTGTTGTTACTCATGTGGTGAGTTTGTATGTTGCTGTCAACATTATTGTGTATTAGAGCCTTGTAAAAACCATTTTCCCTTTTGTTAATTACTTCATTTGCTATACTTGTGCAAAAATCACGTGGATAACCACGGTTTTGAAAAAGCCCAATAATAAATTGTACTTGGTTTTTGAAATCCACTTCTTCGCTCACCATTCTGGCAGCCCTGACCAATTGGCCCTTAACCACGGCTCTTTTTTGGTGGTCAGGGTGCCAACTGTTGTAGTGTAAATATGAATTTGAAAAAGTGGATTTTCTATAAATATTGGACGTCACCCTGTTTATGTTTTTATCAAAGGTTAATTTAACGTCCAAATAACTTATACTTTCCTGACTAATAGTAAATGTAAATTGTAAAAACCATACACTGTTATTAATGTAATCAATAAAGGCTTTAAGCTCTACCTGTTCACCACTCCACACCATAAATAAGTCGTCTAAAAAACGACCGTAAAACTTGACGTGTGTGAAAAACTCTGAATTAAACAAATAATTTGTTTCCCAAAATGTTAAGACAAAATTGGCAAAATTGGGGGCACATGCTGCCCCCATAGCCACCACTTTTTTGTTTATAATATGCACCATCAAAATAAATGAAATTGTTATTTAAAACAACTCCCATAAGCTTGGTGAGTACATTAATTTTGTTTTGATCATATAAATTGGTGTAAAACAACTGCTCCTCCAGCCATTCCAAACCCTGGTCGTGGGGAATCACTGTAAACAAATTACAAATGTCCAATGTGATAAAAGTATCCCCATAATTAAATGTAATCAAATTGATCTTAGATAGAAAATCCCACGAATCTTTAAGTATGTGGTCAAAATATTCAATACCAGGTTTAAAATAATGATCTAAGTATTGGCTGATGAAGTGAGTTTTGCTGCGTTTACCATCGACAATTGCTCTGAATTGCAACTTGTCCAACCCCTTATGTATCTTAGGGATACCAAAAATCCCACTTATAACTGGGTATTCGTTGTGTAGAAACCGCCAATCGTGTTCATCTAACTCACCCTGATGCAACATGTCATAAAGTGTCGTGTCTATTCTTCTGTGGGCTATATTTATTTCATTTCTACTAACTTCCTCGTATACGTCACTAGTTAACATGGCATTCATGTAACTTACATAATCATGATGGTCAACAATAACCACTCCACTGCCCTTATCGGGCTTCATAATTCTAATACTTTTAGTGGATAAAATGTTTTTAAGTATCCCTTCCTCTCTCTTGGTCATGTTGTGGTGAAGTTGCTTGTTGTTATGTTTCTTAAACAATTCCCTTAAATCATTTTCTGTGACTTTCTCAAAAAAAGCCACTTTTTCGTGATTGGGGGGGTTGTAAGTGCTGGGTCTAGAAAGACTGGGTTTGTTAATGGTATTAATATCCCAAGAATTGTTGTTATATAACATTTTAAATTTAATTTCTGAGTAAATAATTTTAAATCTATAATGGTGTTTACAATGTTACCTCTCCTACATGGGACAAAACTGAACCCTTTAGAAATCAAATTAACACTCTCTTTGTCAAAACTTTGCTGTGTGTAATTGTATAATTTGAAGTCTCCTTGGTCGTTCTCGACTATTGTAGGATTAGAAAAAAGTATACATTCACTTTCATCATTGTAGCTATTATCAATGGAAATGTTAGTGTTGTAATTTAATTCAAAATCCACATTAACTACATTCGTCAAATCACTACATGTATCACCTACATTAAGTTGAACAACACTAGTGTCAAGTGTAGGTAATATCTCATTGTATTCATATATTGAAAGATCACATAGCGAACACCTGCTGTCCGTATTGTCCAACACATTCGCTGAGTTTATGTCATACAGTGGAGTAACAGTCAAGCCCACAAAGGACTCGTGCGAAAAAGACTGATTCCTGTCCAAAAAATCCCCACACAACAAACCATCGTCTAAATTAAGTGTGTGTGAAGCTTCCGCTCCACAAATGAAATCTTGATGTAGAATGGGGGCAAAACTGTTTAAAACTTTAACATCAGAACAATCACAACCAGGCAATAACACTCCGTTCTGTGCGGTATAAGGAAAGTCAAATTTCTTACCACGTACCGTATAGTGGTGGACGCCATCGGCTACTTGCGCGTCCGCCACTCGTTTTTTGAATAATTCACTTTCCTGTAGTAATCCGCATCTCTCCTTGGACGAGTACCTGTATTCTCGAATTCTTCGTTCTCATCAAATGTATGTTCACCCCTAAGTCTCTTGGATCTTCTAAGACCATCTGTGTAACTCGGGCTACTTGCTTGATGTTCTACATGCGTGGTTAGCCGTGGAGGGGAAGTGATGTCATCAAGTTCGTCTAACCGATCGGTCCTGTCTGTTTTTTTAGCGTGTTCACGAGTCAATGGTTGTGATTTCGGGTAAACCATCCCGGATGCGTATATTTTAGAGTCTCTCTTAATTTTACTCTGTTTTTTTTGATACAAAATATCACAACTGTGTTCAACATCCTGAATAATGTTGACATAGTTTGTGTAGTAATGGTCAAACAAAAGATCTTGACTAATGTTATTATTCAACTCTTCAATATCTAATAATAATGATTCGATTTTTTTGTCATTATATTTGATCATTATTTCCAAAAGGGCCAAACCAGTGTTATTAAAGAGTTCATGTAATTCTTTGAGCATGTCAGGTTCCCGCTCACTACCATTAGGATATCTCCAAAGTCTGAGCCCTTTGGGTACTTGCCTTAATTCAACATTCCTACGCAAGTACCCATTTTCCATCTGTGTACGCTTTAACCTGAAGAGTTTCACTTCAAATTGTTTAAGTAACTCTTTCAAGTTACCTTTAGGTATGTGGGTATTTGTTGGTTCTCGAACCGTGGGTGAATTAAAAGAGTAGTTATTAGATTTCCAAGAAGTGGTATTGACCGGCTGCCCTCGGTCATGAAATCTCACCCTGTTCTGTCTTTGTACTTCCGTATTGTCGGCACCTCTCGAAACCGAAGTGCCGGTACCAGTTGAAGCTGAAACAGAAGGCAATGGAGAAGCTTGGGTAAGCGGTAAACCCAAACTATCCAAGGGTGAATTCTCCACAGTAGAATTGGATTTAGACATGAGTTCATGTATAAGAGCAGTATGATGTTTTAACTGTTCGTTCATTTCTCTTAACAACACGCCCACCTCGATTGCGCCGGTTCCATCCTCCATGACAAACACCACTGAACTGCACGGGAACCGAATACACTACCACAAAGACTAGAGGATGAATGGCACAAAAACCCAGCCGGTGTGTTGTGATGCAAAAAACACCAAAATCCACAGTAACGAATAGTTGCTAAAGGTCAATAAATGCTCCAAGATGCTGTAGTTTAAAAGATGTCTTTAATCTTACAAACAAGAAACAAAATGCGTCGACCTAGGTTTCGTCCGACTACTCGGACTTCTTCAGAACAATGCTACAACAAAAATCTAGTCCTTAAATAACCGCTTTAATTGCCTTCATTGTTCAATTGAATCAAAAATTGCATAATTGATCATAACCTCCTTAAAGAGACGACTCGGTTATAAAACTTAATCATTAGTAATGTCATAAGATTACATAAAAAACAGTACTAATCTATGTGTTATGGTAATATTAGTACAATATGTATATGTGTGTTTATAATCACATATGTAATATATATTTCTATATTAAATTTATGTATGTGTATACTGATAAAAAGTGTACCCATTGTGTAAAGTAACTTGATAATCAATGAATAATGCAATGAAATATATGTACATTTATTTATTTATTCAACTTTTTCACAGGTTATTCACATGTTTTTTTAAACCTTGGACACTTTATCAAGTTACTTTACACAATGGGTACACTTTTTATCAGTATACACATACATAAATTTAATATAGAAATATATATTACATATGTGATTATAAACACACATATACATATTGTACTAATATTACCATAACACATAGATTAGTACTGTTTTTATGTAATTTTATGACATTACTAATGATTAAGTTTTATAACCGAGTCGTCTCTTTAAGGAGGTTATGATCAATTATGCAATTTTGATTCAATTGAACAATGAAGGCAATTAAAGCGGTTATTTAAGGACTAGATTTTTGTTGTAGCATTGTTCTGAAGAAGTCCGAGTAGTCGGACGAAACCTAGGTCGACGCATTTTGTTTCTTGTTTGTAAGATTAAAGACATCTTTTAAACTACAGCATCTTGGAGCGTTTATTGACCTTTAGCAACTATTCGTTACTGTGGATTTTGGTGTTTTTTGCATCACAACACACCGGCTGGGTTTTTGTGCCATTCATCCTCTAGTCTTTTGTGGTAGTGTATTCGGTTCCCGGTGCAGTTCAGTGGTGTTTGTCATGGAGGATGGAACCGGCGCAATCGAGGTGGGCGTGTTGTTAAGAGAAATGAACGAACAGTTAAAACATCATACTGCTCTTATACATGAACTCATGTCTAAATCCAATTCTACTGTGGAGAATTCACCCTTGGATAGTTTGGGTTTACCGCTTACCCAAGCTTCTCCATTGCCTTCTGTTTCAGCTTCAACTGGTACCGACGCCGGTTTCGAGGTGCCGAAACGGAAGTACAAAGACAGAACAGGGTGAGATTTCATGACCGAGGGCAGCCGGTCAATACCACTTGGAAATCTAATAACTACTCTTTAATTCACCCAGGTTCGAGAACCAACAAATACCCACATACCTAAAGGTAACTTGAAAGAGTTACTTAAACAATTTGAAGTGAAACTCTTCAGGTTAAAGCGTACACAGATGGAAAATGGGTACTTGTAGGAATGTTGAATTAAGGCAAGTACCCAAAGGGCTCAGACTTTGGAGATATCCTAATGGTAGTGAGCGGGAACCTGACATGCTCAAAGAATTACATGAACTCTTTAATAACACTGGTTTGGCCCTTTTGGAAATAATGATCAAATATAATGACAAAAAAATCGAATCATTATTATTAGATATTGAAGAGTTGAATAATAACATTAGTCAAGATCTTTTGTTTGACCATTACTACACAAACTATGTCAACATTATTCAGGATGTTGAACACAGTTGTGATATTTTGTATCAAAAAAAACAGAGTAAAATTAAGAGAGACTCTAAAATATACGCATCCGGGATGGTTTACCCGAAATCACAACCATTGACTCGTGAACACGCTAAAAAAACAGACAGGACCGATCGGTTAGACGAACTTGATGACATCACTTCCCCTCCACGGCTAACCACGCATGTAGAACATCAAGCAAGTAGCCCGAGTTACACAGATGGTCTTAGAAGATCCAAGAGACTTAGGGGTGAACATACATTTGATGAGAACGAAGAATTCGAGAATACAGGTACTCGTCCAAGGAGAGATGCGGATTACTACAGGAAAGTGAATTATTCAAAAAACGAGTGGCGGACGTGCAAGTAGCCGATGGCGTCCACCACTATACGGTACGTGGTAAGAAATTTGACTTTCCTTATACCGCACAGAACGGAGTGTTATTGCCTGGTTGTGATTGTTCTGATGTTAAAGTTTTAAACAGTTTTGCCCCCATTCTACATCAAGATTTCATTTGTGGAGCGGAAGCTTCACACACACTTAATTTAGACGATGGTTTGTTGTGTGGGGATTTTTTGGACAGGAATCAGTCTTTTTCGCACGAGTCCTTTGTGGGCTTGACTGTTACTCCACTGTATGACATAAACTCAGCGAATGTGTTGGACAATACGGACAGCAGGTGTTCGCTATGTGATCTTTCAATATATGAATACAATGAGATATTACCTACACTTGACACTAGTGTTGTTCAACTTAATGTAGGTGATACATGTAGTGATTTGACGAATGTAGTTAATGTGGATTTTGAATTAAATTACAACACTAACATTTCCATTGATAATAGCTACAATGATGAAAGTGAATGTATACTTTTTTCTAATCCTACAATAGTCGAGAACGACCAAGGAGACTTCAAATTATACAATTACACACAGCAAAGTTTTGACAAAGAGAGTGTTAATTTGATTTCTAAAGGGTTCAGTTTTGTCCCATGTAGGAGAGGTAACATTGTAAACACCATTATAGATTTAAAATTATTTACTCGTAAATTAAATTTAAAAATGTTATATAACAACAATTCTTGGGATATTAATACCATTAACAAACCCAGTCTTTCTAGACCCAGCACTTACATCCCCCCCAATCACGAAAAAGTGGCTTTTTTTGAGAAAGTCACAGAAAATGATTTAAGGGAATTGTTTAAGAAACATAACAACAAGCAACTTCACCACAACATGACCAAGAGAGGAAGGGATACTTAAAAACATTTTATCCACTAAAAGTATTAGAATTATGAAGCC
This sequence comes from Protopterus annectens, assembly GCF_019279795.1. Lineage (NCBI taxonomy): Eukaryota > Metazoa > Chordata > Ceratodontiformes > Protopteridae > Protopterus > Protopterus annectens. The sequence goes on from NC_056725.1 coordinate 1,676,392, forward strand.
CGATAAGGGCAGTGGAGTGGTTATTGTTGACCATCATGATTATGTAAGTTACATGAATGCCATGTTAACTAGTGACGTATACGAGGAAGTTAGTAGAAATGAAATAAATATAGCCCACAGAAGAATAGACACGACACTTTATGACATGTTGCATCAGGGTGAGTTAGATGAACACGATTGGCGGTTTCTACACAACGAATACCCAGTTATAAGTGGGATTTTTGGTATCCCTAAGATACATAAGGGGTTGGACAAGTTGCAATTCAGAGCAATTGTCGATGGTAAACGCAGCAAAACTCACTTCATCAGCCAATACTTAGATCATTATTTTAAACCTGGTATTGAATATTTTGACCACATACTTAAAGATTCGTGGGATTTTCTATCTAAGATCAATTTGATTACATTTAATTATGGGGATACTTTTATCACATTGGACATTTGTAATTTGTTTACAGTGATTCCCCACGACCAGGGTTTGGAATGGCTGGAGGAGCAGTTGTTTTACACCAATTTATATGATCAAAACAAAATTAATGTACTCACCAAGCTTATGGGAGTTGTTTTAAATAACAATTTCATTTATTTTGATGGTGCATATTATAAACAAAAAAGTGGTGTGGCTATGGGGGCAGCATGTGCCCCCAATTTTGCCAATTTTGTCTTAACATTTTGGGAAACAAATTATTTGTTTAATTCAGAGTTTTTCACACACGTCAAGTTTTACGGTCGTTTTTTAGACGACTTATTTATGGTGTGGAGTGGTGAACAGGTAGAGCTTAAAGCCTTTATTGATTACATTAATAACAGTGTATGGTTTTTACAATTTACATTTACTATTAGTCAGGAAAGTATAAGTTATTTGGACGTTAAATTAACCTTTGATAAAAACATAAACAGGGTGACGTCCAATATTTATAGAAAATCCACTTTTTCAAATTCATATTTACACTCGACAGTTGGCACCCTGACCACCAAAAGAGCCGTGGTTAAGGGCCAATTGGTCAGGGCTGCCAGAATGGTGAGCGAAGAAGTGGATTTCAAAACCAAGTACAATTTATTATTGGGCTTTTTCAAAACCGTGGTTATCCACGTGATTTTTGCACAAGTATAGCAAATGAAGTAATTAACAAAAGGGAAAATGGTTTTTACAAGGCTCTAATACACAATAATGTTGACAGCAACATACAAACTCACCACATGAGTAACAACAGTAGCACCACACATAAAAATAACAATTTTGTGGGTAATGGTGTACCCCTTTACATTACTACATTTAATGACACATTTGAAATGGTGAGGAGTATTGTCAAGAAGAATTGGAATTTCATTAAATTCGACAACCAAATGGGGGAATTTTTTAATGGTAACATTACTTACATATTTAGAAAGGACACATCATTCACATCATTCAAAGAGCTATTTGAGAGTATTAATACAGGGGTTTTGAGTTTTTCAAACAAACCCAAGGGAAGCTTTAACTGTGGAAGGTGTTCTGTATGTAAACACATTGTTAACACCAACCACACTACGACCATTAATGGACAAAATGCGGATCAATCAACATATAAATTGTTACACACGCAACGTCGTGTACATTGCAATATGTCAAAACTGTGAAAGTTTTTATGTGGGGAAAACTTGCAGGTTGTTACGTGACAGGATTAAAGAACACTTACTGGACATTAAGAAGTTGAAATTGACCAATGCACTAGCAAGACATATTAATTAATTTAACACCCACAGTTTTAAATTTATGGGGGTATTTCACCAAGAGTTGGACCCGCAGGGCAAGACCACCAAACACAATCTTGATATAGTGGAATTAAAAATGCAAATTTTATTAAATGCCAATCAACATCCGGGTCTAAACGAATACATTACCATCAAACCCATTTTATGGTTACATCACATCAAAGGTACTTAATACGTACCAATAGACCAGTTTGGGTTTTTACACACATTACATCACACATTTGAAGCCACCCCATTGATTTCTTAAAGTTTTTAAAGTTTTTTTAAAACAACAGGTTTTATCTTTTCAAGATGTTCTAGGGAACTTTTCTGAGGACGTTTTTAAGAATGTTTTGCAACATTTTATCACATGAGCACTTTAGAGATTTATGGTTACAAATTTAATTTTAATTACATACACCACGTTGTTCATTTTTTTATTCATTATTCATTTTTATTATGATATTTGTTTTCAAATTAAGGTCTATTAGTTGTATACACATTTATTTATATATGTGTCCATTTACATACTCATAGATTTTGGTGTACACCTCAGACTCAATGAGGGTAGATGGCAGGTGACACACATAAATATGTACAAAATAAATATAAAAAATAAATGTAATAATATATATATTCTTAATTTATATTGAAATTTAATCTTACGATTTATTATTTATTGATTATATGTTTAGGTATTCCATTTATTTATTTATTTATATGTGGGTATTTATTTGGCTCATTGTACAACATTTTTATTCAATGAATAATGCAATGAAATATATGTACATTTATTTATTTATTCAACTTTTTCACAGGTTATTCACATGTTTTTTTAAACCTTGGACACTTTATCAAGTTACTTTACACAATGGGTACACTTTTTATCAGTATACACATACATAAATTTAATATAGAAATATATATTACATATGTGATTATAAACACACATATACATATTGTACTAATATTACCATAACACATAGATTAGTACTGTTTTTATATAATTTTATGACATTACTAATGATTAAGTTTTATAACCGAGTCGTCTCTTTAAGGAGGTTATGATCAATTATGCAATTTTTGATTCAATTGAACAATGAAGGCAATTAAAGCGGTTATTTAAGGACTAGATTTTTGTTGTAGCATTGTTCTGAAGAAGTCCGAGTAGTCGGACAAAACCTAGGTCGACGCATTTTGTTTCTTGTTTGCAAGATTAAAGACATCTTTTAAACTACAGCATCTTGGAGCGTTTATTGACCTTTAGCAACTATTCGTTACTGTGGATTTTGGTGTTTTTTGCATCACAACACACCGGCTGGGTTTTTGTGCCATTCATCCTCTAGTCTTTTGTGGTAGTGTATTCGGTTCCCGGTGCAGTTCAGTATATGTTGTATATTGTCTGTTTAAAATTTTATTTGTTATCAATGTTACAGCATGAGTTTGGAGGAGGTTTAGCTGAGTTTGTATGAGAAGTTTTTTATTATTATATTTTTTATTATTATATTTAAATCACATAAACAAATTTGTACAGTAGCACTTTAAATACAAATGTTATGTCAGACTAGATTCGCGCCTAAAAGATTATTTAAAATGGCGTACAAATCAACTGAATGAGTTCTGAAGAAGCCTATAATTGATAGGTGAAAGCGCTAAACTCGTATGTCATTTGTGTATTTTGCAGTTTCATGTTTTATTGTTTTCAATAAACGTCTACTGTGGTCGTCTTATACTGTGTTTCCTCATTAGTTGCGTGAGAAGATAGCACAGTATCATCATATTTTGGTTGTTTTTTCCTCGCAACACTTTCGTTCTGCAGATTTACGTAGAAAGGATGAAACGTCTAGCCAAACACCTGAACAACCTGCCAAAAAATGTACTGGTCAGAGGTATGCATACACAAGAATATGACATCTCAGGTTAGAAAGATACCACACAAGCAGGAGATCCCCAGCCAGTATATCACCAGGTTGCTGGACTGTTTACACAGCCATGTGTCAGTACTACATTGGCTGTAGCCACACCTCATAAATGGCCTTGTTGGGCAAGAATTTACATAGCTGCCCTCATAACATTGGTCTATGCATCAGACAACTAGTAGTCCTCTGGTAAAGCACTGTTATGATCTGAGAATGTCTGGCACTAGGTAATGACCCATACATTGCAGTTTCAGACAACATATAAGTCAGAAAATGTCTGCTAAACAAAACAAGTACCATGAGGAAAGTCCTGTGTACTCCTGAGAAGTATGGCTGTAGCCCACAAAACCCTGGGCTGGAGTACACCTATCTCTGGAATGGAGTCCCACACTAACTATAGAAGGTCACACTGGGCATGCTCCTACACTTAAGAGAATCACAGGACATGTTGGAACCCACATTGGAATATATGACTGTATTGTGTATATATGTCTGTGCATACAGACAGCTATGTACACCTCAACTGTCCCCACACAGATCAGACAGGATTACCCACAGCTAGCTGTAGGTGGCCCATATGTGATATATCTGCATCTGTTGCATGAGATACACACACACACACACATATATATATATATATATATATATATATATATATATATATATATATATAGGCAACAGATGATATATGTTAAGCATATACACACACACAGATGTGGGGAACTGAGAGACCGACAGTGATAGAGAGAAACGGAGACACAGACAGTGTGAGTTACACATGGCATACAGTGATGTCCTGTTGTGGACAGTGGCATACCAACTGTAAACAGTTGCATGTGCCAGCATAAAAGGTGAGCCCCATTGTGTAACAGTACTGAGGTTGAGTTTATAATATTACATCACCTGTCTGTGTGTCTCCATAGGTCCAAGTATTAGGACACTCTTCCCACTTCACATTGCCCTACTTCACAAGATATGTTGCTTTCATTCACCTTAGAAGTAGCATTGGACACAGATCACCCCTATAAGCTCTATAGCGCGTGTAATAACCGTGTAACACTACAGTACAAATAACTAGATAGGTAGGGGTTCTAATCTCAATACTGGCAAGTGTGTGTGTGTGCGTGTGTGTGTGTGTGTGTGTGTGTGTGTGTGTGTGTGTGTGTGTGTGTGTGTGTGTGTGTGAGAGAGAGAGACAGTTGTGTATGTGAGAGTGAGGGAGTGTGTTTGTTTGTAGGTAAAACAATTTTAGGTCATTCCCATCCACAACACTTCCCAGTGTACCACTTTATCAGTCCTGCTGATGTCATTTCCCCTTATTGGCACCTTTGGCCAGTTGTCAGCCCAGTAAGCTCTGTAGTATGTGTGATAACTGCGCAACACTATAGTACAAATCACTAGCTAGACAGGGGTTCTAATCTCAGATCTGGCAAATGAGTGTGTGTGTATGTTTGTAAGAAGAAGTATTTTGATAAGTCTCCCACCCACTGCCCTACTTTATCCTTACTGATGATGTCATTTCCCTTATCAGCACCTTCAGCCATTTGTCAGCCCAGTAAGCTCTGTAGCATGTGTTATAACTGTGTAACACTATAGTAAAAATCACTAGCTAGACGGGTTTTAATCTCAGATCTGGCAAATGAGTGTGTGTGTATGTTTGTAAGAAGAAGTATATTGATAAGTCTCCCACCCACTGCCCTACTTTATCACTCCTGCTGATGTCATTTCTTTTATCAGAACCTTTGGTCAGTTGTCAGCCCAGTAAGCTTTGTACCGCATGCGATAACTGTGTAACACTATAGTACAAATAACTAGACAGGCAGGGGTTCTACTCTCAGATCTGGCAAATGTGTGTGTGGGTGTATAAGTGTGTGTGAATGTGTGTATGTTTGTAGGAAGAAGTATTTTGATAAGTTTCCCACCCACTGGCCCAGTATATCACTCCTGCTGATGTCATGCCCCTTATCAGTACCTTTGGCCAGTTGTCAGTCCAGTAAGCTCTGTAGCACATGTGATAACTGTGTAACACTATAGTACAAATAACTAGATAGTCAGGGGTTCTACTCTCAGATCTGGCAAATGTGTGTGTGTGGGTGTATAAGTGTGTGTTTGTAGGAAGAAATATTTTGATAATTTACCCACCCACTGGCCTACTTTATCAGTCATGCCGATGTCACTACCCTTATAGGTTCATAGGTGTGTACTAGGCTAATGGCCCTGAAGCTGTTACAAGCTTAGCCCATAGAAGTGTCCTGCCATTGTGCCACCCGACGTTAGTTCCCCAGGCCTCCATTAAGTAGAGCCACTGCAGTGATCCCTGGGGTGAACATTCTATTACCCATCCACTCATCAGGACCTCTCTGAAACAGGGTCCTCTATGTGCTTTGCTTGACATGTATGGGAAGTCTATTCCAGGGCAAGTGCAGTCTCTGGGTGAGGAGCCTGTCCCTCCAGCATGTTGTGTTAACTGTGGTAATGAGGTTGAGGTCCCTGCAGTGTGTGGTGCAGAGAAATTGGGATGTCTTTAGATGTAGCATTTGTGAAAGAGCTGGGTCAGACATGGCTTTGCAAGTCAAGCAGAGATTGGCTCCAAGTAGGTGATATGAGAGAGAGAATAGCTGGAGTCTTCTGAGTCTGTCTGTGTAGGACATGTGTTTAATGCCTAGGATCCTCATTGTGAGGTACTTATGTGGCCTCTCCAGCTGTTGCAGGTGTCTAGTGAGGTACATGCCAAATGGGCTATTATACTTGATGACTGGTCTAATGAGAGAAGAGTACACAGAGAAAATTACCTCTTTCTTCCTGGATGCAAAACCCTTGGTAATGAGATGTGCCACATAAAAGGATTTTCCTGACCACAGTGGCAATGTGGTGATTAAAGGAGAGGTTGCTGTCAACCTGTGTCCCCAGATCTCTTATAATGCCTACAATGTTCAGTGGGCTTTCATCGATGTGGTACTTAGTGGGAACTGAGATTTTGCCAAAGGGGCTGATGATGCATTTTGTGGTGTTAAGCTTCAGGCCATAGTTTCTACACCAGTTAGTGGTCTCAGTGAGGCCTTTCTGTAGGATGCCTGCATCACTTTTGGAGTTAATGATGGCTCCCAGCTTGCAGTTGTCTGTGAACTTGGTCAGCCAGTGTTCCTTTGTGTTGGCCTGGACTCCTGAGAAGTAAATGCTGAACAGGAGAGTACCCAGGAGTGCACGTGTGACTGGCTGGCAATCTGACTTGGAGCTCACTACTTTCACACTGTGTGTTCTATCTGTGAGATAATTTGCAACCCCCCCCCCAGTGATATAGGGATTAATGTCTAGTTTGATGGGTTCATCAATAATTCTTGACTGAAGAATGGAATCAAGAGCCTTGGCCAGATTGAGCTAGGCTGTATGCAGTGTCTTACTGTCATACACAGCCCTGGTGACTGACTCAAAAAAGTCAACCTGGTTGAGCAGGCATGATCTCCCTTTCACAAAGCCAAACTGTGTGGGGTCCAGAGTTAGGAGATTACCTCTATGTTTGTCGATCAGGTCCCTGATGATGCACTCCATAGCTGTACATATCAGCCTCATCAGGCTAATGGGCTGGTAATTCCCAAACTCATCAGGCTAATGGGCTGGTAATTTCCAGGGTCTGTAGTTGTCACACCTTTATGGAGTGGGATGACTGCAACAGTACACCATTTGGGAGGGACAAAGCCTGAGGTGAGGCTGTGACTGAACCGGGCACACAGATGTGGTGCCAGGTATCTTTGCAGTTCATGTAGAACACAGCCAGGGATAATTTTGGGTCCCATGGAAGCTGTATACTTGCCTGTGGATAATGCAGGTGTAACCTGGGCGGCATTAATCCTGGGTGCCTGGCATGCTTCTGGCATTCTGATTATTCCCCTGAGGGGGAGAGAGGGGTAAAGCTAGCACTGAATGTGTTGGCAAGAATGTTGCAATATCTGTTGGCTCAGTATAGGAGGTAGATTGTGCAGTAACTCAGAGCACTTCTTGGTATTGCCATGGAGATTCTTGATATAACTATCAAAGGATTTGTAATTGTTGCCAGTGTCTGCTGCAATTCTGCCATCATAGGCAGCTTTAGATGATTTCATGAGGGATCTCAAGTTGTTGTCGAGGCTAATAAGGGATTTTACCACTCCTTGGACTCCACCTTTTTCTCCAACAGTTTCTTGCTTCTGTTCTACAGGTTATTAATGGCAGGGGACCACCAGATTGGCCTCCAGTGTTTGGAGGAGAGTGTCATAGTTGTGTTAGGTATGGCTAGTTCCATGCATTGATATACATGTTTCTACAGTGCATTTGTGTATGATTTGGCAGTAATGAAGGTATTTTCATTGGCACTAGTGCTGTGAAGTTAGACACCTCTGTTTTTAGGACTCCAAATTCAGCTTTGGAGAAGTATTTCAAGGTGGTTTCCTTTGCGGGGTGTGTGGGTGAGATGTAGATTTCTATGGCGATTACTTTATGATTAGATCTGACTAGGAAGGGATTGACTACTGCTTTCAAGCAACGGTCCCATATGTTAGTAATCAGCACAGGTCAAGGATGTTGCTTCCTCTGCTGGGTGTCAGAATGAGCTGGTCCAGGGCATTGGAACTGATGAATTCCAGGAAGCGTTGGGCCAGTGTATTGGTGCTTGAGCATCTTTCCCAGTTGATGGAGGGGTAGTTGAACTCTCCTAGTATAAGAGTGTTGGGTTGGACCTTGATAGATTATAGAGTGTTGAGGAATGTGGACTGAGAGTCTAGGGTAATGGATGGGGACCTACAGCAGGCTGTGACCTGGATTGCACTATTACCCAATGTCAGTTGTACCTGAAGTATCTCAAATGAATTATGCTGGGATACTACTCTGGAGGTGTGCATATCCTTTATTAATATTGAGACATCACCACCTTTAGAGCTATGGTCCATGTTTTGGAATGTCTGCAGGGCCACAGCCTGCAAACACTCAGACACCTGGAACACAAAGTACAGCATGTCAGACTACATTCAATCAGTGTTACTAACAGCAATAATGCATTCTGGCTAATAAGGTACATACACCTGTATGTGTACCCATAACAAATGCAAGCAGACAGCACCTTACATAGTATTACATTACTGTACTATATTCACCCTGTGCATCAGACCCATATTAGCATGTCCCTGCATCGATGTTATGGATTACAGGGATGTGGCACAGGTATCATCATATGCACAGGGTGTGGTGTGGGTTTGCCAGAGGCATAGGCTGGGCCATATGGCTGACATCATGTGTGTATGTTTGGAGGGGTATCCAGTAGATGGGCTGTGCAGAGGTGCTGTGTGTGTCTGGAGGTGACCTGCCTGTGATACAGATGTGTGTGTCTATGTATGGACACAGTTATGCCATGTGACTGCCCTACAGGGGTATATTGGACAGTTGTGGACCGTACATGGCAGGGTGTCCAGTTCACCATCTCTGGCCATGGACACGGGAACTGGTCCTGCCAGGGGTATCACTGGCACCACCAGGCCCAAGGCCAAATACAGTACTGCTTCCTGATGGTGACTGCTGTCTGCTGGATCTGTGCCCCTGATGGGACCAGATAGGACCACATGCCCATAGCCTGCTCTGGTGTGATGTGGACAGCAACCCCCCTTCGGTAGTGCTGGTGTTACTACCACTATGGGAGAGTGAAGGTGCATGGCCCCGTAGAATCTCAGCTGTTGTTGGTGCTGACCTACATCCACATGGCCAATGCCCATCTCCCACAACATGCTCTGGCACAGACATGCCACGGTCGAGGATTGCCAAGGTCTCACCCCACCATCTATTCATGACCTCAGTATTTTGATGTGTGGCCTCAAAAATGTCATGTATGTTACCATGTAAATCAGGAAGAGTTGCATCCCCCACCCTGAGTACTTGTCTGGTGTGGCATTCACTACATGCCTGTGCATCCATGACAGCCCAAAACATGCATCTGGTGACTCCTGCTGTGGCACTTGCAACAGCAGCTTGATGAGCAGTGGTCCTCCTGAGAGCACCACTGTCCAGCTGCTGTATGGGACCTCGCCTGCACTCTGGCTATGGCCAGTGTCTACATTCACACCTGCCATAGTCACTACACTAGCCTGTTCAATGCCACCACCTGCCAATTGTCCATCATCTGTGGCCACTGGTGACGGGGTATGTGTGGGCATTCACTGTGTGCAGGGATGGTGTGGACAATAGTGGTATGCCAACCAATGGCAAAGATTCAGCCCCTGACAACCCCACCTGTACCTCACTATTCCTATCATCATTGTCAGAGTCTGCAGAGACAATGACATCAGTTTCCAAGTGGGATGGACCCCGAACCCCATCACCACCTGTGAGGGGAAGACAACATATGTACATTAATACCTGCACTTTGAGGTTGGCTGGTACACACATACACACACACACACACACACACACACACACACACACACACACACACACACACACACACACACACACACACTTACAGATGAGGTGGCATAAATCTGTTATACAGACCACACATTACCCAAATGGTGACATGCATGATACATGGACCTCAACATCATGCATTGCAGCTAGTTTTACTACATGTACTTAGGTTCATAGGTTCATACTAGGCTATCTGCCCTAGGGCATTTATAAGCCTAGCCAGAGTGTGTGTGGCTTTCGCCACCCCTTGGGATGAGAATACTGTGCCCATTTAGGGTTTAGTTTACTGTGCCTCTGTCTAGTAGTGACACAGAGATGACCCCCGGGGTAAACCTACTATCTCCCATCCACTCGTCAAGATTTCTCTTGAAGAGAATTAGTGAGGGGCTCTGCCTAACATGGACTGGGATTCTGTTCCAGAGTGTAGGGAGCCTCTGGGTTATGAATCTGTCCCTCCAGCACGTCCTATTTATTTCTGTGTTGAGGTTAAAATCTCTTGCTCTCGTGGCTCTGATGGATTTGGATTTTCTGAGGTGGAGCATGTCCATTAATTCCGGATTGGATATGGCCTTGTACGTCAGGCATAGATCACCTCTGAGTAGGTGGTATGCGACTGAATAGAGCTGGAGTTTCTTCAGCCGGGCAGCATATGACATATGCTTGAGACCCTTTATCCTCTTGGTGAGGAACTTTTGGGGTCTTTCCAACTGCTGCAGGTGTTGGGTAAGATACATCCCAAATGGGGCATTGTACTCAATCATGGGCCTGATAAGAGAAGAGTATAGGGGCACAATGACCTCTCTTGATCTAGATGTGAATCCCTTCATGATAAGGTGGGCAATATAGAAGGTCTTCCTAACCACCTTGGCAATCTGAGTGTCAAATGAGAGGTTACGGTCAACTTGGGTCCCTAGGTCCCTGATTACCTCTTCCATACTTAATGGATTACCACCTATGTGGTAATTTGTCGGTACCTTGTTTTTCCCAAGGGTATGACTATACATTTTTTGGCGTTCAGTTTAAGGCCATGGCTCTGGCACCAATTATCCATTTCTATGAGGCCTCTCTGAAGGATGCTTGTGTCCGCTGGAGTATCAATTATGGCGCCCAGTTTGCAGTCATCTGCGAACTTTGTCAGCCACAATCCTCCTATGTTTGCTTGCGCCTCGGAAAAATAAATGCCGAACAAGAGGGGGTCCCAGGACTGAGCCCTGTGGGACACCGCTTGTGACTGGCTTAGAGTCTGACATGGCTCCAGCAATTCTGACCTTGTGGGTTCTGTTCTTGAGCCAGTTTGCAACCCATCTTTTGACACATGGGTTTACATTTAAGCTGGTGAGTTTGTCTATGATGCCCAAGTGGGGTATTGTGTCGAAGGCTTTTGCAAGGTCAAGGTAGGCTTTGTGAACTGCCTTACCCTCATCAATGGCCTTAGTGACTGTTTCAAAAAAGTCGACCAAATTCAAAAGGCAGGATCTGCCCTTGACAAAGCCAAATTGGGTAGGATCTAATGTCTGTAGGTCCCCAATGTCTTTGTTTATGAGTTCCATAATGATCCTTTCCATAGCTTTGCAGACCAGGCTCGTCAAACTTATGGGGCAGTAATTTCCAGGGTCCGTAGAAGCACCGCCTTTGTGGAGTTGGACCACTGTTGCTGTACGCCACTCTTTGGGTACGTATCCTGTAGTAAGGCTAAGATTAAACAGCAGCCTTATGTGCGGGTTTAGTTCCTCTTGGAGTTCATGTAGCATGCTGCACGGGACACCGTCCAGTCCCATTGATGCTGTGTTTTTAGCTTTAGAGAGGGCGGCTCTCACCTGGGCATCTGAGATGTTAGGGAGGCTACACTCTGCTGGGATAGATATTTCTCCTTTTGGGGGGGGGGGGGGCTGAGAAATTTGCACTGAACCTGTCTGCCAGAATGTTGTCAATGTCTGTGGGTTCAGTGTATTTTGTGTCATTTTGGACTAACTCTGAGCATATCTGGGAGTTTCCACCCAGGTTTCTAACATAGCTAAAGAAGGCCTTGTGATTGTCTTTTGTGTCTTTTGCGATTTTTCTCTCAAAGTTGGCCTTGGATGATTTTATGAGTGATCATAGTTTTTTGCTAGTACTGATCAGAGATGCTTCCCTTTTAGGGATTTTGCTCTGTCATGTAGTAGCTTCCTCCTCCTGTTGTAAAGTTTGTTAATGGCTGGGGTCCACCAGACAGGGCGCCTGCTTTTGGGGGAATGGGTCTTGGTTTTATTAGGGATTGCATGATCCATGCATTCTTGAAGGTGCCCGTAGAAGGCATTTATAAAGGATTCAGCGGTGTGGGTTGTGGTTTCCACTGGCCCAGGGGCCTTGAAGGATACCACTTCAGTCTTAAGAAGTGTGAAGTCGGCTTTTGAGAAGTTCTTCACTGTGGTCTTTTGTGCAGGGGTGGGCGGGATGTGGATTTCCAGTGAGATTAATTTATGGTCTGATCTCACCAATGAGGTATACTTCCGGTGTGGAGCATTTTGTCCCCATGTTTGTGATGATCAGGTCTAGTATATTATCTCCTCTTGTGGGAGTGGTGACTAGTTGTTCCATCGCATTTGAGTTTATAAATTCTAGGAACCTTTGGGCTAGGGTGTTGGGGCTTGAGTAATGTTCCCAGTCTATGTTTGGGTAGTTGAAGTCTCCCAATATGATGGTATTTGGAGAGACATTCATACTCTCCAGTGTCTTCAGGAAGGCTGAGTGGGGTTCCTGAGTTTGGGAGGGTGGTCTGTAGCATGCTACAACCTGTAGGGCAGTTTTGCCTATGGTTAGTTGCACCTGGATGGTCTCCGATGCTTTGTGCATTGCCACTAACCTGGAGGTGTGGGTATCTTTGATTAATATGGATACTCCCCCTCCTTTTGTGGTTCGGTCCAAGTTTTGGGGCCGGAAAGCATGATATGAGGTAAAACCTGGTAGTGCTGGGGTGCTCTCAGGAGCCTTGAACCAGGTTTCAGTCACTGCACAGACATCAATGTTCTCCATACTGAGGAGGGCTTCGAGAGCGTGCATCTTGAGGTTTAGACTTCTGGCATTGAGCAGCATTACCCTTAGTTTTTTTTCACTTGTGTTTTCTAGGGAGGTGGGTTTGTCTTTTGAGCCTTGCCTAAAAAAGGCACTATGGGGGTGGCAAGAGCCTTGGCCAATATCCGGAAGCCCAGGGGTGACAGGTGCAAGCCATCCTTTGTGAAGCAGCATGGCTTGTCAAGCATGCCATCCCAAGCAGACAGACATTGGATCCCCTTAGAATGACACCAGTAATTAAGCCAATTGTTAAAGCTGATCATTTTGTCTTTGTACTGTGGCATGAGGATAAGATGCTGCTCAGGGTCAGGGTCATATTGGCCTGGGCTACATAATCAGAGAGCTCCTCTATGTCTCTTTTCGTGTAGTCCAGGGAGGTACGTCTCAGTTCATTCACACCGGCATGGACAATGACTGAGTCATATTTGTACTTGCTTTGGAGTGACCTGAGTGCTTGTGTTATGTGGCGGATTCTAGCGCCCGACAGGCAGCTTACTGTAACCTTTTCCTTGTTCAGTCTGGTGAGCGGGACGTCAGTGTGTCTGACTATGGAGTCACCTATTACAAGTGTATCTGGCATATTGTTTGGCCTTAAGGGCTGTGACTGTTTAGCACACTGACTTTGTGAACTATGTGTTGCATGTGCTATGTCTTGAGGTAGTGGTCGCTTGGGTGTCTGCTTTGGAGGCCTCTGTTGTTTTGGTAGATTTTTAATCAGAGCCTCCGAGTATGTTTTTGTGTGTTTATGTGTTTGGTTTGCAGTTGTGATAGGTCTATGTGAGACTGGGTTTGTGGTGTGCGTGGTTACCTTCTCCTCCTGACTGGTTTTGCCAGTACTGAGTTGAGAGCTCAGCCTCCAGTTTGGCTATATAGTTGCATCTCTCACATATATTTGTATTTGTTGGGAGGAGGAGAGGGTTGTCTGTGTACATGAGGCAATTGTAACATTGCCTCAAGATTCCCAGATTCACTAGCTGAACAGGAGAGGACGCAAGCAACTGACCCTTCGACATGCTAGAATAGTGTAAAGGATTGCTGTGTAACTGAGTCAGAAAGGACCTATAGGGAAATGGGTACTCAAGGGGATTTAGGGGAATGAAGTACTTTCTTTTTGTTTGAGTGCTTTACCTGTATAAAAATGCTTTAGGAGCAAGTGCTGGGCTTTTCAGATAGAGAATAGACTGTTTAGATTGCAAGTAGAGCAGTTCTAAGGGAAAAATTGAAGAGCAGACTTTGCGGAGCCAGAAATAGTTTAAACTTGATTAACCGGCGCTGCCCGATGCTGCTCTATGAGCAACTACGAGCAAATTCGCGCAAAAGCGCTCAAAAGCGTGCTAAAGTGGGCTTTATAGCAGGGGGTTGAAAAGAGTTAGGAAATGGCCCAAAACAGCAAATAAACTACAAGTTGCTGGGCTGGAACCACTCCTTTAGGGTCAAATAGCTGCTCAGTGCTCCCCACTCCCACTGGTGAACAAAGAAGCTTCCCCTTATCCAAATAAGGATATGGACAACACAGGAACTATGACACAGCCCAGGGATCAGCAAAATCTGAAGACTGGACTATTCTAGTTTAGTAAAGGCGGGAAAACAAGGATTTTTTTTTTTGTTTTTTTTTTTGTTTTTTTGTTTCAAACAGACAAAAAGATACAGTAACAAACAGTAAATGCTTTAAATCGGCTAGCGCACTTGAGTGTGTTAACCTAACGGTGAAATTAAGCAAAAAACAAACTTTTTAAAGTGCAAACAGTTCAGAAGCAAACACAAATACAGTAGATCAATTTGCAGAGCTAGTTTAGTAATATGAAAATGCTTTTAGGCGAAATACAGTCAAAATACAGCAGTCAAAAAGAAAGCCAGAAAAATACTTATAAATCAAAGGAAAGTCGCTCTTTCACTCTCTGCTGCTTGTAGAACTCTGCAGGACACCACGAGGAGCTGTGCTGAGTCATATACAAGCACAAAAGCACGCTAAAGTGGGCTTTATAGCAGGGGGTTGAAAAGAGCTAGGAAATGGCCCAAAACGGCCAATAAACTACAAGTTGCTGGGCTGGAACCACTCCTTTAGGGACAAATAGGCTGCTCAGTGCTCCCCACTCCCACTGGTGAACAAAGAAGCTTCCCCTTATCCAAATAAGGATATGGACAACACAGGAACTATGACACAGCCCAGGGATCAGCAAAATCTGAAGACTGGACTATTCTAGTTCAGTAAAGGTGGGAAAACAAGGATATTTTTTTGTTTTTTTGTTTCAAACAGACAAAAAGATACAGTAACAAACAGTAAATGTTTTAAATCGGCTAGCACACTTGAGTGTGTTAGCCTAACAGTTAAATTAAGCAAAAAACAAACTTTTTAAAGTGCAAACAGTTCAGAAGCAAACACAAATACAGTAGATCAACTTGCAGAGCTAGTTTAGTAATATGAAAATGCTTTTAGGCGAAATACAGCAGTCAAAAAGAAAGCCAGAAAAATACTTATAAATCAAAGGAAAGTCACTCTTTCACTCTCTGCTGCTTGTAGAACTCTGCAGGACGCCACGAGGAGCTGTGCTGAGTCATATACAAGCACAAAAGCACGCTAAAGCGGGCTTTATAGCAAGGGGTTGAAAAGAGCTAGGAAATGGTCCAAAATGGCCAATAAACTACAAGTTGCTGGGCTGGAACCACTCCTTTAGGGACAAATAGGCTGCTCAGTGCTCCCCACTCCCACTGGTGAACAAAGAACATCTGTGGCCACTGGTGATGGGGTATGTGTGGGCATTCACTGTGTGCAGGGATGGTGTGGACAATAGTGGTATGCCAACCAATGGCAAAGATTCAGCCCCTGACAACCCCACCTGTACCTCACTATTCCTATCATCATTGTCAGAGTCTGCAGAGACAATGACATCAGTTTCCAAGTGGGATGGACCCCGAACCCCATCACCACCTGTGAGGGGAAGACAACAAATGTACATTAATACCTGCACTTTGAGGTTGGCTGGTACACACACACACACACACACACACACACACACACACACACACACACACACACACACACACACACACACACACAGATGAGGTGGCATAAATCTGTTATACAGACCACACATTACCCAAATGGTGACATGCATGATACATGGACCTCAACATCATGCATTGCAGCTAGTTGTACTACATGTAATTAACAATACAGGCTCTGGGATACATGAGTAGTGTTAGTATGTGATGGCTCTACCCCAGCATTGACTGCACCCATGTACACATAATTGCTGTTCACCTGTATAGCACAGTGGCAAGTACTACAGAACATACCTCACAACTGTACCAATCCTCACAGGATGTGTAGATGTCTGGCTCATATGTTTGCTCTGTTTCTCATAACCCCTGTGTTTCTCTGATATGTAACTAGGATGATCTGAGGAGTGACATCACTGATTAACAACAAACATTTGAGTGTCAGACCTCCAAACCAGCTGTAAATGTATGGTCACACAATTCCCGTTACTCCAACAACCTTCTAAGCTTACAGTGGATATAAGTGTACACAACCCTGTTAACATGCCATGTTCTTGTAATATATAAGATGAGACCACAATAATGCATTCAAATATGTTACCCACCTTTCATGTGACATATGACCTGTGCAATCCAATCAATAAACAAACAAATGCATTACGTGTAAAACAAACAGATGCATTAAGTGTAAAATATAATGACTGAAATATATACATATATGGTGGCTGCATAAGTGTGCACACCCTTAAAATGATACTTTGTAGAAGCACCGTGTAAGTGACTTACAGCATTCACTCTTTTTAGGAAGGTGTCTATCAGCATGGCATATCTTGACTTGGCATTATTTAGCCACTCTTCCTTGCAAAGGTCATCCAACTCTGTCAGATTGCAAGGGCAGCTCATGTGCACAGCCCTCGTCAGGTCACACTGGGGTTTTTCGATCTGGTGTAGGTCTAGGCTCTGGCTGGGCCAACCCATAACCATGAAAGTGTTCAGGTGGAGCTATTCTTATGTAGCTTTGGATGTATGCTTTGGGGTTTTTGTCATGTTGAAGGCTGACACCCCTCCCCATCCTCAGTGTTCTTGCAGATGCCTGATGGATTTGAGACAGACATGGGTGTTATTTGGAGCTGTTCAGAATTCCCACCACCATGACTACAGGCCCAGTTCTGGCTTTGGAACAGCATCCCCACAGCAGGCCACTGCCACCAGCGTGATTCACCATGGAGATGTTGGTCTTCAGTTTAAGAGAGGTGTTGCTTGTGCACCACACATATTTTTTTTTGGTTTTGTGGCTGTGAGGTTGATCCATGGTCTCATTACACCATAACACATTTTCACACATGCCTTTGGGAAACTTGATGTGCTGTATTGCAAATTGTATCCACCCCTGGATGTTTTTTGGTGTGGGGAAATGCTTCCATTTTCTGACCCTACCCCATAGGCCAGATATATGCAGAATAGAGTGTTCCCAAATGTAGTACACAACACCAGTACTTGCAAGAGATTGCTGCAACTCCCTCAGTGTTGCTGTATGTCTCCTAGCAGCCTCCCTGACTAGGTTTTGACATGTCTTGTCATCATTTTTGGAGGTACATCAGGTTCTTTTCAACAGCACTGTTGTCCCATATTCATTCCACCTTTTAACGCCCGTGTCCACTGTGTTCCATGGTGTATGCAATTATGTGGTAATGTTGTTGTACCCTACTCCTGACTGATACCTTTCAAATATGAGATCCCTTTGCTGCTTTGTAAGCTGTCTGCAAGCCATGGCTGTTGCTGTTGCAGGCAACTGGGCAAATGTCATGAATATCCTACTTGGACAGCAGACTATTTGGTGTTACTCAGAGTTACCTTTACTTGATGGCAAGTGTTACCCAATCAGACTGAATGCTGTTAGTAAATCACAAGCTGCTGCAATAAAATAATATCTGAAGGATGTGCACACGTATGCATCCAGCTTATTGTAAGGTTTGTAAAGTCCATATTTGGTGCCCAACAGATTGATTGGTTTTAAAAGTAAATTGTTCATGTTATAGGTCACATTACAGGTTGGAAAAGGTGTGGACTGACATATTGTGGTCTCAATTTCTATATATCACAAACACCTGGCATCTTAACAGGGGTGCGTACACTGTTTATATCCACTGTATAAGAGTAATGTTTTACACATGTCCCTACTTTAGGCCGTTTGTCCTCCCATTTTGTTGGTCTCTGTCCTGAAGTCTTGCACTGACAGGTTGTGAGGTATGCTACAGGAATGTTATATTCTCTTCAGATAGGCCCCTGTGGTGATCACTGTGATGAAATGCAGTTAACCCCACCACAAGTGAACATGCACATAAAGCAATATGGCTATGAGTGACATTTGTGTGCATGGTAAACTGCATGGACTTCACATGCCTGGGGTATTGGCAAACCACAGCAGAACAATTCCATATTCACCAGCTTCAGGCTGCCATCCCACATGCAGACCAGGACTTGGGTAGTTGTGAGAAAGAAGTATTGTCAGCAGACTCACATGTGGCATTGGTACAGGATGGATGCAGCATGTCTGCACATTTACAGTACAACCCCCAATACTACACAATTTTCTGTCCTTCACCATAGATGTACACTTCTGTGCATTAGAAAACCCCATCCACAACTGCAATCTGACCTGTCACATGCACTTAGATACTCTACAAATACAAGTATGTCTGCTACACTAGTCTAGTAATCTCCACTGGGGCCTTATCTGCATGCTCCTTGTCCATTGTCTGGGCGCCACCCACCTCCAGCATGTGGGGGGTCATGTGCATGATGCCAGACCTGCTCGTATGCACATGCATGCAGGCCGACATCATTTACCCTGTGGACAAGTTCATCCTACCGGCCAGTCCTCTCCTGCAGAAGTTGCTGGCTCTGGCCAAACGTTATGGCATGGTTCTGTAGTGTGGCTTCTATGATTATATTTGTCTCAGCTGGTGAGAAAGTTGACCTTTGCTGATGTGACATTGCACCTGGAAGACAAAAAAAGGAAACACATCACAGGACCTCATACATTTGGCAACAGTATGTACAGAACCTGCAAATCTACATTGAATACCAGTAGCCACCACTCACAACCACACCATACCCCTGTAATCCATCAGCACTGTATCAGCTTGCATTGCACTCCTGGTCCTGACATGTCATATTTCCCCCAATGAGGGCTAGTTAATTGCATAATCCTCTATTACTCATTCATGTCTGTATAGAGGGATGGCATTGGCCATCTTCCATGTGGATTGGGTGTGGATGGTGCCAAGGCTTGGTGTGACAACAGTGTGTAATGGAGCTGGAAGCACATGCCTGGGTTCAAGTAGGATGCAGACAGGGACGTTATCAGGTCCCATTGATACCTGTTTGTTGTCTTTCAGTAGGCAATATGTACCTGCTCACTGGTGATGAGGGGAGGGGTGTGGGTGCTGTGCATATCCACCTATAGTGATGCTGAGCCAGGGGGTGATGTTTGCCTTAAACCTATCTGCAGCAGGTTGGCTATAGCTATGTTGTGTGTGTATGTGGTCTGATTGACCACCATTATGGGGTGGGTTGGTTGGTTTTTTGCCTCTGAGATTGCAGACATATGTGAAGATGTCTTTGTGATTGGTCTTTGTGGATGTGTCCAATTTGTACTCATAGTTAGCCTTACAGTACCCCACCTGTGACCTTTTATGCTTGATCAGACAAAGGCTGACTTGATGCCAAGTTGGTGCCTGCTCCTAATTTGCCCTGTACAGCCAATATATGGACCAAGTCTGTGGTTTGTGTATTGCTGTCCAGCAAAGGGGAGTACTCTACTTTGGTGGAGGCAGGTTTTGCAAGTAAGGTATTGCTGAGTCCATACAGCTATGTTGGTGTTCATATAGCTGTTTGTAGTAGGCATGGACACACAGTCATAACACAGTTGGACACATCTCCAATTTCAAACAGATAATCATGCTTATTGTAGTACCCATGGCTGTGTCAGGGCAATGCAACAACCAGAAGCTGTAGAAATGTCACTCTGTTGGATGCACAGTAACTAAGATTACACGTGTACAACATGTACAGCTTATTTAACTGACATTTTTCATCCCATGTCTGTTATTATGAGGTGGCCAGATACACCTACTCATACTGACATGCACAGGTAATACCTGATATACGTTTCTGTTCTTCAGTATGGCACACTGTATTCACACTCATGCTGCCCAGTCATCTCTCTCAACCCGTTAGAGCAGGACATCTGTAGGACACCACACATACATGGGGGCAATAGGACAAAATTAGTGACACTGTCTTAATGCTGTAACACACTTGAGTCATTCGATAGCACAGTAGCCTTTCCATTGACAGACATACCCTGGAGGATGTTCAACACTCATATGGCAGGAAGAGAGGAGAAAGACTAGGAGTGTGGTAGTAAAGGTAAGAACATTTAATGTTGGCAGTATGACTGGTATAGGGGCAGAGCTAGCTGATATGATGGCCAGAGGAAGGTTACTATATTGTGTGTGCAAGAGACCAGATGGAAGGGGAGTATGGCTAGGTGTATCAGAGGCAGGTCACAATTGTGCTATCAGGGTGTGGATGGGAGGGGAAAGGGGGTAGGGGTTATCCTGAAGGAACAGTATGCCAAGTTTGTTTTGGAGGATGACATGAGTGTCTGATAGAGTGATGTTTATAAATCTGGAAACTGGTGCTGTAATGATGTATGCTGTTAGTACATATGCTATGCAAGTTGGTTTTGTGATGGATGAGAAAGAAAAATGTGAAGTCAGTTGGATGACATGGTGATGACTGTACCCAAGGGTGAGACAGTTGTGATTGTGGTAGATGTTAATGGCCATGTTGGCGAAGGGAACAAAGGGGATGAGGAAGGGATGAGTATGTATGGTGTTAAGCAAAGGAATGCAGATGGTGAGATGGTAGTGGATTTTGCAAAAAGGATGGGCATGGCTGTGGTGAATACGTACTATAACAAGAGGGAGGAGCATAGGGTGACATACAAGAGTGGAGGGAGATGAACACAGGTGGTATATATCCAATGTAGGAGGGACAGTTTGAAGGAGAATGGAGACTGTAAAATGGTGACAGGGGAAAATGTAGTTAGGCAGCAGAGACTGTTGGTCTGTAAGATGATGTTGATGATCAAGAAGAGGAGGAGTGCGAGGGCAGCACCATGGATCAAATGG
The DNA here is from genome assembly GCF_019279795.1 of Protopterus annectens. NCBI lineage: Eukaryota > Metazoa > Chordata > Ceratodontiformes > Protopteridae > Protopterus > Protopterus annectens. The sequence goes on from NC_056725.1 coordinate 1,697,723, forward strand.
TGGGAACTGCAAAAGGGTGATTGTGAGGTGGAGTTCAGGAAAGAGTTAAGACAGACACTGGGTGGCAGTGACGATTTACCAAATATCTGGGTAAGTACAGCAGAGCTAGTAAGGGAGATGGCTAGAAAGGTGCTTGGTATGACGTGGATGGAGGAAGGAGTACAAGGCCACTTTGTGGTGGATTGAGGAAGTACAGGACAGTATACAGAGAAAGAGGTTGGGGATGAAGGATTGTCAGAGAGATGAGAAAAGTAGACAGGAGTATAAGGAGATGAGGTGCATGGCAAAGAGAGAGGTGGCAAAGGCTAAGGATGAGACATATGAATATTTGTATGACAGGTTGGACACTAAGTAGGGATGAAAGGACTTGTACCAATTGGCTAGACAGAGGGACTTAGCTAGGAAAGAAGTGCAGCAGATAAGGATGATAAAGGATAATGAGGGAAATGTACTCACAAGTGAGGAGAGTGTGTTGAGCAGATATAGTACTTTGAGAGGCTGATGAATGAAGTGAATGAGAGAGAGATGGTTAGATGATGTGGATATGGTGAATCAGGAAGCGCAACGGCTTACCAAGGAGGAAGTAAGGATAGCTATGAAGAGGATGAATACTGGAAAGCCTGTTGATCCACATGACATACCTGTGGTTGCATGGAGGTGTTTAGGGAAAATGGCAGTGGCGTTTTTAACCAGATTGTTTAATGATATCTTGGAAAGTGAGAGGTTGCATGTGGAGTGGAGAGAAAGTGTGTACTATTTTAAGAATAAAGTTGATGTGCAGAGCTGTAGTAACTACAGTGGGATAACATTAATCAGTCACAACATGAAGTTATGGGAAAGAGTAGTGGAAGCTAGGTTAAGCAGGATGGTGATGAGTAGTGGTCAGCAGTATGTTGTCATGACAGTTAAGGGCACTACAGATGCAATGTTTGCTCTGAGAGTGTTGATGGAGAAGTACAGAGAAGGTCAGGAGTTGCTTTGTGTTTTTCTGGACATATAGAAAGCATATGGCAGGGTGCCTAGAGAGAAGTTGTGGTATTTACGAGGAAGTCATGAGTGGCAGAGATATATGTAAGACTGGTAAGGATATGTACAAGGGTGGTATGACAGCAGTGAGGTCTGCGGTGGGAGTGATGGATGCGTTTAAGGTGGAGGTGGGATGACATTAGGGATCAGCTGTGAGCCCTTTCATATTTGCAATGGTGATGGACAGGTTGACAGACAAGATCATACAGGTGACATTATGATCAGTACTGAGAGTTCGGTACAGATTTAGGAGATCCTGTAGAGGTGGAGATATGCTCTAGAGAGGAGAGGAATGAAGGTCAGCAGGACTAAGACAGAATATCTGTGTGTGTATGAGAGGAAGGGTAGTGGAATGTGAGAATGCAGGGAATAGAGTTGGCAAAGGTGGATGAGTTTAAATGATTGGGATCAACATTTCAGAGTAATGATGACTGTGGAGTACAGGCAAGATGGAGAGGGTGGAGAAGAGCGTCTGTACTGATCTGTGACAGACAAGTACCAGTAAAAGTGAAAGGGAAGGTCTACAAGAGGGTAGTGAGATCAGCTATGTTATATGGGTTGGAGACAGTGTCAATGACAAAAAGGCAGGAGTCAGAGCTGGACGTGGCAGAGTTACAAATGTTAGGATTTGCACTGGTTGTAATGAGGGTGAATGGGATTAGCAATGTGTATATGACAGGTTCAGGCCATGTTGGATGATTTTTAGACAAAGCCAGAGAGGCAAGATTACATTGGTTTGGACATGTGCTGCAGCGGGATGCTGAGTATTTGGGCAAAGGATGGTAAGGATGAAGTTGCCAGATAAGAGGAAAAGATGAAGGCCTCAGATAAGGTTTCTGGATGTGGTGAGAGAGGACATGCAGGTGGTTGGTGTGACAGAGCAGGATGCAGAGGACAGGCAGAAATGGCAACAGATGATCCACTGTAGCAACCCCTAATGGGAACAGCCAGAAGAAAAAGGAAATGTTGTAATGTCAGTCTTCACAGATTTGCCAGACATCACAACTAAATGACTACAAATTAGAGGCACACATATGGTCAGTGTGCATAACACTGGAGAGTTTAATGGTATGAGCTCAGTATATCACATGCAGTTCAACACACGTGTGTGCAACAGTACTTTACTATGCAAATACCATGTATAGGTCTCGCACATTTTTGAGACAACCAAGTATATCATAGTTGTATTCACAAGTAAGATATGGATATGTACAACATCCCAGTAGCTGGCCTAGCATTGTCACAGTCAGTATTGTTCAACACACACTGCAGTATTAGTCATATGTGAGCCATCCTTTACTAGGGTGACTCAGGGGCCTGACCTTTGATCTATGTCACTGCAGACAGACCCAGATGCTATGGCCATAGGTTCTGATCAGCAATATATCAGTACAGCAAGTCTTATTGAGACATATATGTTATAGTTCCTATTTCCCATTCTTACATACCCCCCTACTGCAGTCCATTACATGCATACTTGTTTGACATACCTGTTTGCTTTATTCAAGTGTAGTTGGTTATGCCCTGCTTGGTTTTTCTTTTTTTTTTCACTGTTTCTCTCTCTCTTTCTCAAGGATGTAGGGTGTATATCTGTTTTCCATAGGAAGCAGCTTGCCTTTTGTAGGTAATGGTCATGAGCAACTGATGGCCTGTGCACCAATTGATGTCCCCCACTTGCTAATTGCATGTAGGACAGCTGTGTTGTTATTCACATAGCCAATGGCATGGCATGTGAGTGTTGGCCCTTTTACTTGCCAATGACGAGAACTTCGTGGAGGTGTGTGAACAACAGCATTACAGAGGGTATTTGGAAATACCTCTTACAACCAAAACTGTGGAGACAGGCCAACAAAATGGGGGAGAATGTTCCAGACATAGGGACAGAATGTAAGTATTGCTGTTATACATTTGGATTAATGCTAGTCTAACAGGTTTGTGTAGTTGACTGGTTCACTGATTAGTACTAGGCTAACTACCCTTGTGAGCCATTTTAGGCCTAGCCAATTATCCCAAGTGGGAATCAAACCCTGCAACTTGTGTTTGTAAGGTAAACACCTTAACCATTATGCCAACCTCTGACAGTATTATGTGTTTGACATAACTCTCACCTATAAGGCTATCTGCAGAATGGCCAGAATTTGGACTCCTATGTTTGGTGTGTTCCTCAGACATTTTTTGTCTTTGGAAAATCAGTAGCATACTCTGGGCATTGCAGTCAGTAACTGCTAAAATCCATTTGTGTTTCTGACCTCATATCCCTCAGAAAAGATATGTTAGAACTAACCCTGTTACAATGCAACATTCTCAGTTTGTAACAGCAATATTTCAAATATGCCCCCTTTTTTTGGCCTCTGTGCCACAATTATGTCAGGCTTTGTCCAGATGTCATGCAGTAAGAGGTTGATAGGTATGGTATATGATTATTTAGTGCCTACATTCCTGACATCATCCCAGTGATGTATCAGACTGCCAGACATGTTATGTGGAAGAGGCCTTGTATATGAGGGGAAGGCCTGGACATTCTGTGTGAGACTGTATAGTTGAGAGGTCTGTGTATTTCTGGCAATTGTTGACAGACTGTCAGGATTGTGTAGCAGTGTATTGTATCAATGTTATTTATCCTGTGTAGGGAGGGGGTAGATGTATGTGTTATGGCTCCTTTTCTATATCCCTGTGCATGCCGCTCCTGTTTCTAATGGTCTATTGGTTGTATATGTTTCTAGGGGCAAACTGAAACATGTCCCATACCACGGTCAGGTGTCATAGTACACTGTAAATTGGGCCAGTATATGTGGGGGTAGTGTTTGAGTGGCAAACATGTTGAGATGTTTTTGTTCACACAGTCCTTATACTGTACTGTTCCTTTGGCTTACCAGTATGTCACCTTGACTGTGGTTGAAATGGTTGTGGGTATGAACTTTCACACTGGTGTCTGTTTTTCAATGCTGTGACATCCCTGTAGGGCCTGATATATTTGGCAATACATGTGTAATTCCCCCTAGCAGATTTGGGTTAGTGTTGTGTCAGTCTGACTGTAGTTTGGACAATGCTTGGTGACATGCTTAGCAGCTAAGTGTAGTTTCCCTAATGTGATGTTATGTCCAGATATTTGCAGGACATACATGTGTTGTGTATTTCTGACACATCAGTGGGCTGATGTGAGGATTACAGTCACTAACTAGTGGAAAGTATTGTGTGTTGGACTTGTGCTATTTCAGTCAATTTATGTTAGGACAGACATGAGGGTGATACTGCAGCAACTGTGTCAGCTTATCTACTCCAGTATTTCAGATATGTCCCTATTTCCATTGATTTCTTCCCCCACTTTGTCAGGCCTGGCCCAGGTTCGTTGCACTAAGGGGTTCTGAGCCTATCTCTAGACTGTCTGGATTGTTGCAGTAAGTCCAGGTTTATTGTTCATATTTCTGGTCTGTTCCACAGATCCATTATTTTTATATCCCTGGTAAATCACTGTGATTATCTGAGGATTTCTGACAGTAAATGATGACATACATTTCAGTTTCAGAACTCACATCCTTCAGAACATGTATGCTGAAACAAACCCTGTCACTCTGGCAACTTTCTACATTTATAAGAATGATATTTAAAATATATCCCTAGTTTTGTCCCATTGTCCCCCCATTTGGACAGCCTTGGCCCAGATTTCTTGCAGTAACAGGTTGATAGGTATGGTTCTGAGGTATGACTCCACTACATGTTATGAGCATGTGTGTGTGTGTATATATATATATATATATATATATATATATATATATATATATATATACACACACACACACACACACACACATATATATATATATATATATATATATATATATATATATATATATATATATATATATATATATATATATATTTTATATATATGTATAGTTTCTTGTTTTATATATCTATATATATGTATATATATATATATATATATATATATATATATATGTGTATATGTGTACATTTTATATGTATATATATATATATATATATATATATATATATATATATATATATATATATACACACACGTGTATATGTATAAATATGAAACCTGACTGATTCTATGGAATCTTTTCCCTACTGTTGAATGAGTATATGTTGAAAAAAGCATCAGCAATCCCTACAGCTCAAATGGTGTAGTTGTACATTGCTCTGACTATGCTGTACAGGGCCCTGGGTTCAAGACCAGACAGGGCTGATAATTTTCTTGCTCTTACTCCCACTTACAACCGTTTACTCATGCTTACACCCATACTAATTCTTTAAAAGAAAAGAAAAAAAGGTGATAGGAAAGTGGTGAAAAAGGGGCATGCAGAGAGAAGAACAATATGAAAGATAGCTATGGATGTGCAGGATGGTTGTACGGAAGGTACATACCTGTCTATTTCTTATACAGCAACATCTGTGCATTTGTGCAGAATATGGAGGTGAATTTGGACACTTAAGCCCCAGAGAGATGGGTGAGGAAAACAGAAATGTGTTGTTAAACCTGCTAAGCATAACTGACCATTGCTAACCATTGCTCACAGTTCATTCTCATAATATACCACACTAATGACTTAATTTAGTAAGTATATATGACTTCCATTACATGACATGGCTGTATCTGCTTTCATTACAGTACCAAGGGGTGTAACTATACTGTATGGGACACGTGTATACATGGGTTGTTTCACATGTTATATGCACTCACACTTCCATTTTACACCAGCTACACTTCCCTGGGTGACAAAAATAACTTACCACATATTTTAATATGAACACAGTACTTCTAACACTGCTTTCCCATGTTAAAATTGGATTGCTTATTTTAGTACTCTAACCATGTATGCCTGCATGCAAAGCTGGGACTGACCACTACACTATCTTAGTTTGGGGATTTGAGCTGTACATTTGTATTTATTGCCCATTAGATATTAATATTATATACTATATTAAATGGAGAATATTAAAGTTTTCTGCTAGGTCATTGAGGACTCTGTCATGACATAATGGCATACATTTCAGTTTCAGACTTGTTTCCTTCTGAACATTAATGCTAATGCATAACCTGTTTTCTATCAACTTTCTGTCTGTCCTCTGGGCAGATGGGATGACACTGGTGCTCAGACTGTGGTTGACTACACTGCAGAATTGGTCTGAGAGCCCATGCCTGTGTTCATGTTGGATGCAGCCAGGAAAGGTATCAGGCCTATGGAGACCTCTATGTGTTGCCTTTGAGAGGGCATTACAGACCTGCTTCCTGATCATGAGGGGAGGGGGACAGGCACATGTGTACCTATGGGGGGACAGGGGGTGATGTTTACACTTCAGTTGTCTGCATTGGTTGCCTATATCAATGGCATATGTGTATGTGGTGTTATTGACCACCACTACAGAGCAGATGTGTGTTGCCTCTGGAATTGCAGACACACATATGGAAGGCCTAGTGATTGGCATTGGTGGATGTCTCCAGTTTGCACTCAAAAACAGCCTTAGGGTACATCACCTGTGACCTTATTTGCTTGTGCAAAATAAGGTGACATGGCTTCCAGTGAGGCACCTGTTCCTTCTTGGCCTGTCCTGCGATTATTTCCACCTATGATGGTAGTTGTGTATTACTGCTGTCCATCACAGGTGTTCAGCCTACCTTGAGGGGGTTGATGTACTGTCGGGTATTACTAAGGCCATAAAGCTATGTAGGTGCCCACATAGTATTGTGGTGTGGGCCTGGACAGTGCTGCTAGAGCCAACATATGGGATGTCCTTCATGTGGGCCTTGCCCATTTTCCTTGCCTGTGCAGGGGACATTACAGAGTTTTGGGAGCTACAGCTTCACAGACAGTAAGTGGAAATACCTCACAGGACAGGACATGTGGTGACAACCCAACAACATGGGGGGAGCTCCAGAATTGGGTACAGATTTTATGTCATTAGTGCTGTTATACATATAGAAGGTTGCAAGATTGACAGGGTTCATCTGGACATGCATTTACTGGGTGACATGATATCTGACAGTGACATACCTCTGATGTACCTCTCAACTGGCACGTTGTCCACAGATTAGCCAGATGTTTGCCTATTATGTTTGGTCTGTTCCTTGAACAACATCTGTTTTTGTGGGGTTGGTAGGATAATGTGAGGATTGTAGTCACTAACTGTTGACATCTACTGGTGTTCCAGACATCATATCCTTCAGCGATGTTATGTTACAACAACATGTGTAACACCATTATGTGTGATATGTCCCTCTTTCCAGCCCCCTGTCCCACAAGTACATCATGTGTTGTCTAGATGTCCTGCACTATGAGGTGCAGAAGTATGTATATCATTAATTACCAACTGCACTCCAGTTATCATCCCAATGACCTGGAAGACTCCTGCCTGTGGTATGCAGCAGTGGCCAGGATTATGGTTCTACACCCTCGTAATTTTGTGGAAATCTGTACATATGACAGCTATGTATGTCTTGCCATTGTGAACAGGCTGTCAAGATTGTGAAGCAGTGTTATGTGTAGATGTTTGTTGGGCTGGGTAGGGAGAGTAGCAGATGTGAGTGCCATACATCCTTTACCTATCTGACTCTGCATGCTGCTACAGCTGCTGGCAGTCTCTCAGGTCTGTATGCTTGTAGGGGCTGACTGTGAAATGTCCTGTAACACCTCAGGATTCCCAGTACACTGTGAATTTGACCAGTATATCTGGGTGCAGTGAGTGACTGGCAATCAGGATATGTTTGTTCAGACAGTCGTTCTACTCTAGAGTTTATTTTGGATACTGGTATGTTGCTGTGACTGTGGTGCAAATGTTTTTGGGTGGACATTTTTGCACCACTCTCTGCTTTTCACTACAGTTCCACCCCTGTAGTGCATGCTATATTTGAATATACATGGGTAATTGCCCAGAGGTGATGTGGGGGAATGTCATGTTGGTCTTACTGTGCTTCATAAGATGCTGGGTGACATGTTTGGCAGCTGTCTGGAGATTTCCATTCTATTACATCACTGTGGTCATACCTCTACACTGTCCAGAGGCCTACGCACTGTCTAGATGCATGGCTCATATGTTTGTTCTGTTCCCCAGACAGTTGTTCTTGGCTAATCAGTAGGATACTCTGGGGAATGCAGTGAGTAAATGCTAATGTCCATTGGTGTTACTGAATTCATATCCCTCAGAAAAGATATTTTACAACAAAGCCAGTAACACAAGCAACTATCTACATTTATAACAGCAATATGTCCAATATACTACTGTGTTTGGGCCTCTGTCCCACAATTATGTCAGGCTTTGTCCAGATGTCATGCACTAAGAGGTTCAGAGGTTTGTAGTATCATTAATTATTGCATTCATTCCTGCTACCATCCCAGTGATGTCATAGACCCCCACACATGTAACAAGGAAGCGGCCATAGTTAAGAGTCCTGTGCCTGTACATTCTGTTGGAAACTGTACATTTGAGAGGTCTGTGTATGTCTCCCCATTGTTAAAAGACTGTCAGGATTGTGTAGCAGTGTAGTGTGTACATTTTATTTGGAATGTGTAGGGAGGGGGTACATGCGAGTGTCATGGGCCCTTTCTATCTGACTGTGCATGCTGCTCTGGTTTCTGATTCCCTATCACCTGTATATGTTTGTACATGCAGACCATGACCTGTCCCGTAACACCTCAAGATTCTCACTACACTGTGACTGGGGGCAGTATATGTAGGGGTAATGTGTGAGTGGCAAACGGGATATTGTTGCTCACACAGTCATTATACTGTAGTGTTTAGTTTGCTTACTAGTATGTCACTGTGACTGTGTTGCAATTGGTTGGGGTAATGCACTTTCACACCAGCATCTGTTTTCCACTAGTGTTACATCCCTGAAGTGCATGTTATATTTGCTAATACATGTGTACAGCCCCAGAGCTGGACTTGGGTAGTGTTATATCAGTCTGATTGTAGTTTCGACATTGCTTGGTAGCTCAGTGCAGTTTCCCTAATGTTGTGTTATGTCCACATATTCATAGGATGTCCAGTTGTCTGACCGATATCTTTGGTTTGGTCCCCATAACTGTTGTGTATTCCTGACACATCAGTGGGATGATGTGGGGATTGAAGTCACTGACTAATGAGAAGCAATCGAGTTCCCAGAATTGTGATATTTCAGTCAATATATGTTAGGACATACAGCGTTACTACATCAACTTTCTCAGCTTAGCTACGCATGTATTTTGGATATGTCCCTATTTTCAGGCCTTTGTCCCCCCACTTTGTCAGGCATGGTCCAGATTCATTGCACTAAGGGGTTCTGAGCAGACCTCTCCACTGCTAGGATTTTCACAGAATGTCCGGATGTTTGGCCCATACTTTTGTTCGGTTACACAATTTATTTGTATTTGTCTGGTAAATCACAATGATGATTCAAGGATTTATGTCAGTAAATAATGACATAACATTTCAGTTTCCATCCTCATATCTTTCGGTAATTGTCTGCTGAAAAGCACCCTGTTGCTGTAGCAAATGTCTTCATTTGGAACAGCAATATTTGAAATATGTCCCTATATGTGGCCCATTCCCCCCCTTTTACAGCCTTTGTACAGGTTTCTTGCACTAACAGGTTGAGAGGGATGGTCCTGAGGTATAACTGCATTGCATGTTGTATACATACACACATATATATATATATATATATATATATATATATTTTTTTTTTTTCCTTCCTTTAGATTTTTATATATATGTATATTTATAGTATGACTCTTTTATATATATATATATATATATATATATATATATATATATATATATATATAGGGTCTACTTCTATTCACTGACTCCCATTTCGTCGAACTTTCATTTCACCGAAAGTTCATTACATCGACATGCATTTGCCCCCTTCCCCAATGTTAATGGGAGTTCGACGAAATGGGAGTCAATGAATAGAAGTAGACCCATATATATATATATATATATATATATATATATATATATATATATATATATATATATATATATATTTCAACACACACACACACATATATATACATGTGTGTGTGTGTGTGTGTGTGTGTGTGTGTGTGTGTGTGTGTGTGTGTATGTCTATATACAACACATGAATGACTCCACAAAGCTTTCTCCCTAATGTTGTATGCCTCTATTGCATGAAATGTTTGAAAATGCAACATTAATTCCTACAGCTCAGATGTTGTAGTCGTACATTCTTCTGACTAGTGTTCAGGGTCATGGGTTCGACACTTGGGACTGCTGTTTTTTTTTTTCATTAATGTTAAATGACCAGAATGCATGATATGTTTGTTAAAGATTCTCACAGCTCAGATGGTATAGTGGTATTTTGCTGTGATTGTAGAGGACAGCATCCCGGGTTTGAGACTTGGCAGGGCTGACTATTTTGTTGCTGGACAGAACAGGGTCTGATGGATACATAATGATGAAGGCACATTTAAGCATATTATAATTATGATTTTATATTATAAAATAATATTTATACATATTATAATTTTACATTTACTTTCCATGACATCCCCCTATGTGCTTTCATTAAATTATATTCTTGTGTGACTATACTGTATGGTCCACTTGTGTTTATATAGGGGTTTCACATCTTTTCTACACTGACATCTCTCTTTTGGAACTGCTGTACTACCCTGGTTGACAAAGAACAGTTGCTACGTAATTTAAGTTTACAAAAATAATTTTAACACTACTTTCACATAGGAAAATAAGTTGCCTGTCTTGGTACTCAAACCATGAACGCCTGCATGTAAAGCCGCAACTCTAATGACTACACTATCTCAGCTTGGAAATTTCACCTGTATATTTGCATTTGTCTCCTATGGGATGTTTAAGCTATGCTAAGCGGAGGGCTGTAACGTGCAGACCCACTTAGCTACACTTAAACATTCTTTAGGTTAGAAAAAAAGTCTATATTATTATTATATTATTATGTTCACAGACTGACTCACATCAGATACTACAGGCCAAAAGCTAGGAAACCTTAGTTCCTAACATGTAAACCTCTGCAACTTACACTTAGAATTCAACTCCAATCTTTAATAGATGGAGATATACATCCCAATCCAGGGCCAAGTTCTATCCAGTCCAGAGAAACCCATAACACAACCCCAACTAGTACTCAACTCCTTACCAGACCTCCCAGCTCACTATTGATAGACCATCTTAGCATCAGGAGCATAAATAATAAGGTTGCCCACCTACATGCTCTCATGGATGTGCATTCATTTGATATCCTGTGTCTCACTGAAACTTGGCTCAAACCATCTATACAAGACAATGAATTTATACCACCAGGGTACAGCATCTTAAGACTAGACCGAAAAGCTAAGAAGGGAGGTGGAGTAGCTATACTATACAAATCTGGATTACAGGTGACCTCTATTGACTCTAAACCCTCTCTAACTAGTAATGAAGAATTACTTATCTCCAAAATTCAACTCAATAACTGTAAATCCATCTATATTATTGCTGTCTACCTTCCCCCAGGGAATAACTCTTAACACCCTAGAAAATATCCTAAATTGGCTTTCCACCAATTATCCCCAAGAAACAATAGTACTCGGTGACTTTAAGATCAACTGGAAAATCTGTACTTCTGAACAGCTTTCTACTCATATTAACCTACACGGGTTCACTCAAACTATTAGCTCCCCCACAAGGACCAATAAACGCAATAACAATGAAAGTACCCTTGACTGGATTCTGATAAATAGACATCACCATTACAAAGTAGGAACTCTCCCTGAGGATATAAGCGACCATGCACTCACTTTCATAATCAGATTTAAGACTGACATCCCTAGCCCAATCACCTATAGAACAATAAGGAGTAACAAAAATGTTAACCGTGACATCTTCCAAACTGAACTTAAAGCATGCATCTGGTCACCCCTCAAAAACTTACCTCTAGAGGAAGCAGTAATCTACTTTAATACTAAATTCTTAGGTATTCTAGACTTCCGTGCTCCAAAAAGGACCATTAGAACTAGGAAGAAACCTGCCCCCTGGCTCTCAAAAGTGACCAAACAAAAAATGCTCCTCAGAAATAAAGTCTGGGCCAAGTTGCTTACTACTAAAAACCCAGAGGATCACTTAAAGTTCAGACAGCTAAGAAATGATACAAAAAAAGCCATTCTGTCAGACAAAAGAAACTATTACATTCAACTCCAACATACCCAGCAAAACAAACCACAAAAATTCTGGGCAGGGATTAACATACTTTTACACCTAGGCCCTTCTGTCACACCCACCCCAGAAGGTACTGACCATGATAATCCAAAGCAAATTGCCAATACCTTTAACACATTCTTCACTGAGACCATTCAGTCTCTTACCAACCAACTAACTCCTGACAGCTCATCTCTGACTTCCTTTACTACTACCTTACCTCCCTCATTTCATCTCAAACCTGTCCCTATGTCCTTTATCCGTACTGAAATTCAAACCTACCACCACCGCAGCTGATCTCCTTCCTGCAGAATATCTGCAAAAATCTGCAAATGCCGTAGCCTACCCCATCTCCATTCTGATTAACAGAACAATCTCTGAGGGAACTATTCCATCTATATGGAAGATCTCGTATATTATCCCCCTGCATAAAGGTGGAAACTCTAGGGAATTATTCAACTATAGACCTATTGCTATACTATCTCCACTGGCAAAAACCATGGAGAAATGCATTCATAAGCAACTGTTAAAACACCTAATAGATAACAACTTATTAGCTAACTGCCAACATGGCTTCAGGCCATTTCACAGCACTACTACTGCCCTTTTATCCTTCTCTGACTGTATAAACAAAAATCGTAATAACAACACACTATCCTCAGCCCTCTATTGATCTCTCTAAAGCCTTCAATATGGTTAACCACCAACTTCTCATAAACATACTCAAAAACCTATCTCTAGATGCTCTGGCTATACAATGGTTTCAATCCTACTTAAACAATAGGCAACTGGCAGTTCTGTGGGAGAACAACTTATCTCCTCATCTCTCCATTGCACTTGGTGTCCCCCAAGGTTCTATACTTGGATCTCTCCTATTTTCTATTTTTATCAATGACCTACATTCTGTAATTCCTCAAGCTACCATAATACAATATGCAGATGACTCCACATTAATATGCTCAGCCCTGACTCCATCAGACCTTCAGTCCCTTACCCAAAAAGTGTTTAACACAGTAGAGGAATGGTTACTACACCATTGCCTCATCTTGAACCTCAAAAAAACCAAACTCCTACTCCCACCCATAGGGCCACACCACTATACTTTACTGTTACATCAAACAATGGAACCATCATATCCCCTGATGCTACCACAAAACTCCTAGGGGTACTAATTAACAATAACCTTAACTTTGATACTCACATTAACAGTACCATAGAAACAGTCGTCAAAAAACTAGGCTCCCTGTATAGAATCAAATCCTTTCTTACCCCACTAGCAAGGTCTACTATTGCCCAGACCCACTTAAACTCCACCCTCCTCTACGCCTCCCCTATTGCACTGGTGTCCCCCAAGGTGCTATACTTGGATCTCTCCTATTTTCTATTTTTATCAATGACCTGCATTCTGTAATTCCTCAAGCTACCATAATACAATATGCAGATGACTCCACATTAATATGCTCAGCCCTGACTCCATCAGACCCTCAGTCACTAACCTCTCAGAAAACAACTTGAACAAACTGGCTGTCTCCTACAACAATATTGGTAGATTTGCAACAGGCTCTATATTCAGAACCCATCACTGTACTAATTATGAACTAGGATGGCTAGAGTTGCCAAATTTACTTCTATTTAAACAATTAACAGTTGCCTACAAAATCCTGTATCAGCCTACTAACACTCCAATTCTTACCAACCTTATCACCCCCTACAACAACCTTAAGACCCTACACTCATCTAATAAAATATTAGTACAAATAGGCAAAACTTACAATAAGGCTGGAGACTCTTTGTTCTCTAATACCGTGGGTAAAACCTGGAACTCTCTCCCCAGTGAACTGACCTGCCTTTCTTCACTAACACAATTTAAAAGCAGGCTGAAAACCTACCTTAAATTTCATTGGTTATGCCCCTGTGTGAACCCAGACTAACTACTCATGTTATTTTTTACAAAGACACCGGTCTTATTAACTGTATTTACTATTTGCCTATTGAAAACCATAAAGATAACAGGCCTTATATTTTATTAACTCTCTATCAATATCCCTAAAATGTCATTGACACTACCTACCAATGTTAACAAATGTCAAGTCATATGATTCTGCAATCAAACGTGTTTTTGAAGTGAACATATTTGCTTATATATTCATCTACCCACATCTGTAAAATCTATCATGTATAAAACAGCTTAATCTTCTAATGTACCTGTACCTGTGAAATATTGTTTTTATATATAAATTTTACTGTGTTTTCGAGGAGCTTTTCTCCCCGGGCCTCTGCTGAAAATGGACATATATCCAGCTGGACTAGCCCGGTCAACAAATGTAAAATAAAAAATAAATAAAATGTTAGGCACAAGACGAGCGTACACTGCAAAGTCCAACAACTGTTTGACTTCAGTATTTTAGGATTACACCTTTAAATTATGAGTCACTAGGATAGTACTTAAACTTGATTTTTTCTTTCTGAGCACTATTGTCTGAAGAAGTGAGGAGAAGTGTTTCCTAACGAAAAGCGCTTTACACTTTGTGACTTGGATTCTGTGCAGCCAGATTGTTTTTAACTTTTTATTGCTTGGCAGTTACCGGAGTGTGCACCGGACTACTGATTGCTGTAAGCTTGTTTTACTCAGCTATTAAAGCTTGTTGGACTTTGCAGTGTACGCTCGTCTTGTCTTGTGCCTGTTAGTTTTTGGACATTTTTAGTAAATAAATAAAATGTTATCTGGGTGTGTCTTGTGGTGTTCTGACAACTAATTGGGACTACAATCATGAAATAATGGTATTCATTTGGCTTTCAGGCTTCTACCCTTCAGGGACTCCTGCTAATACATATCCTGTTATCTATCAACTTTCTAAGTGTGTGAGGGGAATTTTTCAGGTGTGTCCCTAATGTATTATTTATTCCCCCCATCATTGCTGCCTTTGTTAACATGCACTGCTGTACGGGAATATTGGCATACATTTGCTTTCAGACTTCTACCCTTACATAATTCATGCTAATGCATGACCTGTACTCTATCAAATTTCTCTGTTTGTGAGAGCTATATGTGTGTTTTGTCACTTTTGGGAGATTTATCCCCATTGTGTGTGCATTTGCACACATTTCCTACTTTAGCAGGTTGCAGAAGTGTCGTACGGCACTTTAGCAATGCAGCGGGTGTGTCACAGAACCTGTCACACACCCTCTGCATTGCTGTCTTGTTGCCTATGCTTATTTCAGTGTCTGCAGACACTGAAATGATCATTATTTCATTTCAGTGTCTCCGGAGACTGAAATACTGACATAATATTACAGTAAATCTCTAATATTATGCCATTTCGGCTTAGAAGGTACCATACGGCACTTTCTGAGTGCAGGGGGCATGTTCAGTGTCCATGCACTACTTGGACACACCCCCTGCACTCGTTCATGGTTCATGTCGGTATAGCAAGTACAGCAACTTGCCTTCATGAATATGTAAGACACACTGCTGTGCTAAACAGACACAAACCACACCGTGCTAGAATACTCTTATTCCTGCATGGATTTTCTTGAATCCAGGGGAATGTCTGCAACTGAAAATATGTTAATATGATTTGTTTTCATTTACATAAATGTACGACTGCCTGTGTCATAAATGATAACTTAATAAAGGGTATCTTTGATTAAAAAAATGTTTGCAAGCTTTTGATGTCAACATACCAAAGAGTACATTGCAGTATTGGAACTCTCTGCCTGTGTTTTTTCTTCATCTAAGGAGTTTTCAGTGTTTTGTATATAGTGATATCCAGGCACAGAATACTATAGCTTTACAGCAAGCATCTCAAAAGGAAATGCTTACAGGTATTTCTAGGAGAACAATTTTAAGGCAACCATAAAACACAATATTTTGTAATGGTCCTGTCTGTAGAAAATAAGCACCCTTGTGAGCACCTCACTCATGAGTAAGTAGCCTTTGAATTTGGTAGCCCAGACTCAATGATTGTTTCACAAGCTCAGATTGCATTTCCATCAAACTGATTTTTCTTTTAAATGAACACAGAGTATGTGACATGTCTACAGAGGCATTTACAAATTGTCTTTTACCAATGCATAAAGGAAGATATATACAAAGTTATATATCCAAAGTTATGATAAACAAGGCAAAAAAAAAAATGTATCTGCTTTTACTGTATTTGTGTTTCTTCCTACTTTATTTTGCTTTTGCGTCATCTTAAAAGTACTCAGTTGAATTTATTATTGCTTGGTGTAACTCATTCTAAGCCTTTTAGTTTAAACACTTGGGCTTCAGACCAGTTGTTTTACATTAAGAGGGTTTGTGGTCTGCACTGTAGTGGCAGAACAGGTAGCTTACATCCTTCTAAGTTGGGAACTGCTGATTGAGGGCTCAGTGTCTGTTATTCTAAAAGTGTATTAATTCTGGTTTAAGCACTTGGGCTTTCAGGCCAGTTATTTTACATTAAGTGGGTTCGTGGTCTGCACTCTTGTGGGAGGAGAGGCTGGACTCTGCCCTTCGGAGCTGGGAAGTTCTGGTTAAAGGCTTATAGTGCATGCATATCTGAACTGCTTCTTACTGAAATTGGTACACCTTGTTTGCTGTAGCATAGACTAGATCCAGGCCTGCTGAATCTAGCTTTGTTTGTATAACTTGAGCACTAATCCAGGCATTCTTTAAAGTATTCAGTTGTATTTATTACTGCTTGGTAGTAACTTGATTAAAGTGTAGCTATCATTCTAAGTCTTTTGGATTAAGCACTTGGGCTTCAGACCAGTTGTTTTACATTAGGAAGGTTTGTGGCATGCACTGTGGTTGCAGAACAGGTAGCTTACATCCTTCTAAGTTGGGAACTGCTGATTGAGAGCTCAGTGTCTGTTATTCTAAAAATGTATTAGTTCTGGTTTAAGCACTTGGGCTTCAGGCCAGTTATTTTACATTAAGAAGGTTCGTGGTCTGCACTCTTGTGGGAGGAGAGGCTGGACTCTGCTCTTCTGAGCTGGGAATTTCTGGTTAAAGGTTTATACTGCCTGCATATTTGAACTGTTTATTACTGAAATTGGTACACCTTGTTTGCTGTAGCATAGACTAGATCCAGGCCTGCTGAATCTAGCTTTGTTTATATGCTTGTTGTTTGTTTGTTATTTCCCTGGAACACTAATTCCACCTAAAACGCGGCTTTTCAGCACTTCTGTGGATCCCTAGTGATATCTGCATTGCTTACTGTACTTATTTCCTTGTTTCACTTGAAAGAAAGTTACTGTTTGTCGTTTTTGCATTTCAGTTACCTGTAACACATTGCACTTAAGTTACCTGGCACTTGCTCACTAAAGCAATTATATAAGTCAGCACTAAAAAATTAAAAGCACTACACCCTCACAAACTCCCCTTGAGTACCTTGTTCCCCATTGGGTCTTGTTTTCAATTATAAAGGAATTCCCAATACTATTCTAGCATGTCCAAAGGTCAGTTGTCAATCTCCTCTCTGGTCCAGCTGGTGAATCTGGGAATCTTGAGGCAATGTTACAACTGCCTCATGTACACAGACAGCCCTCTCCTCCTCCCAACAAATTCCAACACATGTGAGAGATGCAACCATATAGCCAAACTGGAGGCTAAGCTCTCTCAACTCAGTACTGGCATAACCAGTCAGGAGGAGAAGGAAACCACACTCACTACAATTCCAGTCTCACATAGACCTACCACGACAGCAAACCAAACACATAATTACACAAAAACATACTCGGAGGCTCTAAATAAAGATCTGCTTAAGCAGCAGAGACCTCCAAAGCAGACACCCAAGCAACCGCTACCCCAAAACAAAACACGTGCAACACATATCTTACAAAGCCAGTGTGCCGAACAGTCACAGCCCTTAAGGCTAAACAACACACCTGATACACTTGTAATAGGTGACTGTATCGTCAGGCACACTGACGTCCTGCTCACCAGGCTGAACAAGGAGAAGGTCACGGTGAGCAGCCTGTCGGGCGCTAGGATCCACCACATAACACAAGCACTCAGGTCACTCCAAGGCAAGTACAAATATGACTAAGTCATTGTCCATGCTGGTGTGAATGACCTGAGATGTACCTCCCTGGACTACATGAAAAGAGACATAGAGGAGCTCTCTGAGCATGTAGCCCAGGCCGGTATGACCCTGACCTTGAGTAGCATCTTACCCTCACCAAGAATGATGCCACAATATGAAGACAAGATGATCAATTTCAACAATTGGCTTAAGTATTGGTGTCATTCAAAGGGGATCCAATGCCTGTCAGCCTGGGATGATATGCTCGACAAGCCACGATGATTCGCTAGGGACGGCTTGCACCTGTCACCCCTGGGCTTTCGGATATTGGCAAAGGCTCTTGCTACCCCCATAGTGCCTCTTTTAGGCAAGGCTCAAAAGACAAACCCACCTCCATAGGTATCACAAGGGATAAGAAACTAAGAGTAATGCTACTCAACGCCAGAAGTCTAAACCTCAAGATGCACGCACTCAAAACTCTCCTTAGCATGGAGAACATTGATATCTGTGCATTAACAGAAACCTGGTTCAGGGCTCCCGAGAGCACCCCAGCACTACCAGGTTATACCTCATACCATGCTTTTCGGCCCCAAAACTTGGACCGAACCACAAAAGGAGGGGGAGTATCAATATTCATCAAAGATACCCACACCTCCAGGTTGGTGGCACAGCACGAAGCATCAGAGACTATCCATGTGCAACTAACAGTGGGTAAAACTGCCTTCCAGTTTATAGCCTGCTACAGACCACCCTCCCAAACCCAGGAACCCCACTCAGCCTTCCTGAGAACACTGGAAAATATGAAGGTCTCTCCAAACACCATTATATTGGGCGACTTCAACTACTCAAACATAGACTGGGAGCATTACTCTAGCTCCAACACCCTAGCCCAAAGGTTCCTAGAATTCATAAACTCAGATGCTATGTAACAACTTGTTACCACTCCCACAAGAGGGGAAAACATACTGGACCTGATCATCACCAACATGGGGATTCTATGCTCCAGACCAGAAGTGTATCCCTCACTGGTAAGATCAGACCATAAACTAATCTCATTGGATATTCACATCCCGACCACACCCCCTGCCCGGAAAACAACAGTGAAAAACTTCTCTAAAGCAAATTTCACGCTCCTCAAAACCAAGGTGGAATCCTTCAAAGCCCCCGGGCCTGTGGAAATTACGGCCCAGACCGCAGAATCCTTTATAAATGCATTCTATGAACACCTTCAGGAATGCATGGATCATGCAATCCCAAATAAAACCAAGACCCAACCCTCCATAGGTAGACGTCCTGTCTGGTGGACCCCAGCCATAAACAAACTATACAATAGAAGGAGGAAGCTACTACATGATAGAGCAAAATCCCAAAAAGGGAAGGCATCTCTGATCAGTATTAGCAAAAAACTACGGGCACTCATAAAATCGTTTAAGGCCAGCTTCGAGAGAAAAATTGCACAGGACACTAAGGATAATCACAAGGCTTTCTTTAGTTATGTTACGAACCTGGGTGGGAATTCCCAGATATGCTCAGAATTAGTCCAAAATGACAAAAAATACACTGAACCCACAGACATTGCCAACATCCTAGCTGACAGGTTCAACGCAAACCCCCCCCCCCACCAAAAGGGCAGATATCTATCCCAGCAGAGTGCTGCCCCCCCGACATCTCAGATGCTCAGGTAAGAGACGCCTCTCCAAAGCAAAAACCACAGCATCAACGGGACCAGACGGTGTCCTGGGCTGCGTCCTACATGAACTCCAAGAAGAGCTAAACCCAAACATAAAACTACTGTTCAATCTCAGCCTTACTACAGGATATGTAGCCAAAGAGTGGAGTACAGCAACAGTGGTCCCTCTCCACAAAGGTGGTGCCTCAACGGACCCTGGAAACTATCGCCCCATAAGCCTGACTAGCTTGGTCTGCAAAGCTATGGAAAGGATCATCATGGACCTCATAAATAAAGATATTGGGGACCTACAGACACTGGATCCTACCCAGTTCGGCTTTGTTAAAGGCAGATCCTGCCTCTTAAACCTGGTTGACTTCTTTGAAACAGTCACCAAGGCCATTGATGAGGGGAAGGTGGTCCACACAGCCTACCTGGACCTCGCAAAAGCCTTCGATACAATTCCCCACTCGGGCATTATAGATAATCTCACCAGCTTAAATATAAACCCCTATGTCACTAGATGGGTTGCAAACTGGCTCAAGGATAGAACCCACATGGTTAGAATTGCTGGAGCCATGTCAGACTCCAAACCAGTTACAAGTGGCGTCCCACAAGGCTCATTCCTGGGACCTCTCTTGTTCGGTATATATTTCTCGGAGGTACAGGCCAACACGGAAGGACTGTGGCTGACCAAGTTCACAGATGATTGCAAACTGGGCGCCATAATCGACTCTCCAGCTGACACAAGCATCCTCCAAAAGGGCCTCATAGAAACAGACAACTGGTGCCAGAGCCATGGCCTCAAGCTAAATGCCAAAAAGTTTATAGTCATCCTCTTTGGCAAAAACAAAGTGCCCACAAATTACCACATAGGTGGTAATCCATTAAGTACAGAAGAAGTAATTAGGGACCTGGGGACCCAAGTTGATAGCAATCTCTTATTTGACAACCACGTGGCCAAAGTGGTTAGAAAAACATTTTATATAGCCCACCTAATCATGAAGGGATTCACATCTAGATCAGGGGAGGTCATCGTGCCTCTTTACTCATCCCTCATCAGGCCCATAATCGAGTACAATGCCCCTTTTGGGCTGTACCTTACCAGACACCTGCAGCAACTGGAAAGACCCCAAAAGTACTTCACCAAGAGGATCAAAGGGCTCAAACAGATGCCATATGCTGCCCGGTTAAAGAAACTCCAGCTCTACTCAGTGGCATACTGCCTGCTCAGAGGCGATCTGTGCCTGACGTATAAAGCCATGTCTAACCCGGAATTAAGGGACATGCTACACCTCAAAAAATCCAAATCCCATCGAGCTACATGCTTGAGAGACTTGAACCTCAGCACTGAAATAAATAGGACATGCTGGAGGGACAGATTCATAACCCAGAGGCTCCCTTCACTCTGGAATAAAATCCCAGTCCAGGTTAGGCAGAGTCCCTTATTGACTCTCTTCAAGAGGAATCTTGATGAGTGGATGGGGATTGTAGGTTTACCCTGGGTATCACTTCTGTGTCACTGTTAGACAGAGGCACAGTATACTAACCTCGAAAAAGGGCATAGCAAAATTAATTTAAAATGGGTGGTGAAAGCCAAACATACTCTGGCTAGGCTTATAAATGCCCTAGGGCAGATTGCCTAGTATGAACCTATGAACCTATAAAAAGTTATAAATCTTTCACTACACTGGCTCAGGAATGTAAGTGATATGTAGGTCTTTGGCACTGAGAACAACTAAGTAGATTTCAGTACACAATGATATGTGTTTCATTTGCATTATTGCATCATCTACATACCATAAGTTGAAACTGTCCTGAACTGTTATATATAAACAGTATATATATATATATATATATATATATACACACACACACAAGTGCCATTTAAGAACTGATGACAATAAATTAAATTACTATGTTTCAATACTAGCATTTTTGTTGAAGTTATGAGTTTCTCAGCAGCTATTTGTATATTCAATTGGAAACAGAAAATATTAAGTCTTTAATACAATGGTTACAATATGTGATCTTTTGGAAAGAGGAAACAATGTTATTTAAATAGGGAATTTGAGAAGAGCGTGTAATGCCATTTATGCAAAAATCTTTTAATAATCACAAAACTATTAGGTACTATTTGTGACTGGTTGTGATATATTTATTATTTACTAATACTATTTCTTGGTGCATTTATTTCCATTTTGAATTATATGATTAATTCTCCACAATGCTGTAACGCTTACAATTGTTGATGTAACATACAATTGAATATCTTATCTCAGGGAAACCTATTCCACAATTGTCCCAACCTTTTCTGTGCCAATCAAAGGAAACAATTGGTTTATTAGGATGCCATAAAATGTAAGTAGAATATTATTTATCTTCTTCATCAATTTTTTGGTAGAAATAGTACTAAAGATTGTAAGGCAAAAAATATACTAGGGAGAATTACTGTCTTAATAAGCATTAATCGTTCTTCATGATAAAGAAGAATTTGTTCCAGTTTATTGAGTAAACTTAAAATTTTATCAACAACCTGTTGAACATTTGTTTCTATCATTTCTTTACTATTAGACTTAATGGTTATACCAAGGTATTTCATTTGACTGATATTCCAACTGAAGTTAGATTATTTTTTGTACATTTTTTTTATTTTTTATTAATAATGTACTTGTCTTATTATGATTAAATCGCAAGGTTGAGATTTCTTCAAACTGAGTCACATAACTAATTATATGTTCTAATGAATTTTCTATCTTTCCTATTAGTAAAATATCATCAGCAAAGAGAATCAAATGTGTAGATTGAAATCATGTTTTATTTTGATACCATTACTGTTCTTATTGGATCTAATACTATTAGCAAAGGTTTCTATAGCTAATGCAAAAAGTAAAGTTGATAATGGACAATCTTGTTTTGTGCCTTTTTTGTAATTTAAAGAAATTAGAAAGAAAAGCACCAATTTTAACCTAAGCACAAGAGTATAAAGTCAAAAGCCTTATCTAAATCAAGACTAATGACAGAAAGTTCTTTTTTATTTTTATTTGCATAGTCTATTAAGGTATGTATTCTTATTATATTATCCTGTACTTGTCTATTTAAAATAAATACAGTTTGATTAATGCTAATTAGTTTAGGTATAAGTAGATTAATTCTGTTATCTAAAATGGAGATCAACATCTAACAGTCCACATTTAAAAGTGAAATGGGTGTATGATGAACACGTTGTAGGATTCTTATCTTGTTTTAAATTAGATGATATAAGGGAATATTTCCATGATGGAGGGACTTCAGCAGGTGGTTTTTTTTTTCTCTATAGACCATATCTAATATCTTAACTGCATCTTCCAGTAGTATTTTATATAATTCTGGTATAAGACCATCTAAGCCTGGTGCCTTATTATTTTTTTAACTTTTTTATTTGATCTTTTATTTCTGTTAAAGTGAATGGTCTGTCAATTTATTATGTGTTCACTTGTTAATTTATTATTTATATTTTCCTTAGAAAAGTTTCAACTGTATCATAATCTAGGTTATTTATATTATTATTTATATTTTCATAAACTATTTTAAAGTTCTCAAGAATAACTTTAATATCTACTCTACTTTCTTTTTATTATTTCAATGTGTTATAATTTATTTGATATAGTTTAGTTTATTCATTTTCTTTGATCTAAGAGCAAGTTTATGCAAGCTTAAAGAGTTTACTGAATGTGCCTGAAGTTTGTTTTTCCAGGTTCATTGAAACTTTATGATTTAGAATTTCTACATATTTTGTATTTATGTTTTTAAGTTCAGACTGACTGATAATGTAATTTGGTTTTAAATTTAACTCGAGTGTGTCTATTTTGGCATGTAGTGTATTCAATTCTTTGTCCCTTTCTCTTGTTTTACTAATATATTAGGTTGTAACTGTTCCATTTAAGTAAGCCTTTAGTGAAACCCACAGGAAAATGTCAGTTACTTCACCATTCATGTTTACTTCTAGGAAATTTTTTATCTCTTTAACATACCAATCCTTGAATGTTTTTATTTTAATATATGCTGGTAATCTCTTGTCAGTTTTTAAAATAATATTAAAGATTATTGTATTATGATTCGATAATGGACATCAAACTATAGAAACTTCTCTGATATGTGATAAATTGTTTGAGACAAAAATGTTATCAGTCAAATCCACCTTTTAGGCCCATCACCTCAGCCAAACATTCCAAAACTGAAAATATATCTATTTGGCTTGATCATGTTCTAAACCCAATAGTGCAAAAATCTAAATTTTACGTAAGGGATTCTTGGCATCTTTTAGAGCAGTTACGAGATTTAAATGTCACCCTAGAACATACTGTCTTTGGTACATTAGATGTAAAGTCTTTGTATACCTCTATAAACCAACAAGAGGGGTTAGACTATCTAAGAGAATATTTAACTGAAAACACAGACTTTGATAACACCAAGAGTAACACCATTTGTAGTTTAATGGAACTGGTTCTTGACAACAGTTTTTTCAAATTTGACAAATACATCTACCAACAGGTTTCAGGTGTAGCTATGGGGGCTAGGGTTGCACCAGCATTTGCCAATTTAGTGATGGCAAATTGGGAGCTTCAATTTCTTGTTAAACATCAGAATTATAGTAAGGTGCAATCTTATTTTAGATTTATTAATGATTTGTTTTTTTCTGTGGACAGGCTCACATGAGGAATTTGTGAATATGGTTAAAGATATGAACAACACTACTAACTTTTTAGAATTCAAGATCAGTGGGTTTGGTGAGAACATCTCATATTTGGATGTGCAACTAAGTTTAGACAAGGAAAACAATGCATTCCAAAGTAGAATATTTAGAAAATAATTTTTTGCAAATCAGTATTTACACAAGGAAAGTCTGCACCCACCACACATGAAAAAAGGGGTCGTTAAAGGTCAGATCATTTGTTTAAGTAGGTTAACAACAGACAATGACATTTTTTCAAATTAAATTACATTTCTAAGATCTTTATTTCTGCATAGGGGATATGCTGTAGACTGGATAAAGAACATTGAACGGGAAGTTACATCTTTAAGGCAAGGAATAGCCAAACCTGTCCTTTTGTCAAAGGATATTTGTATAAGTCCAGTTTTAGAGAAAATGGAAACTAAGTATAGTTACAACATTTCATTTCCTTTACCCATAGTTAATGAAATGTGGTTTATAAGGGACATCATCAAAAACAATTGGAAAGTTTTGTTGGGGAACAAGGAATTAGCTATAAAAATAGGTACAATACCTAGATTCACTTATAAAAAGGTGGTCAACATAAATTCTGTGTTAGAAGTAGACAATAGAAAACATCACGACAACACTAGAGCAGTAAGTATCAAGAAAGGAACCTATGCTTGTCAGAACTGCAAACAGTGCAAATTCATTAGCAACAGTTCCTTTGTGACTGTAAAGCCTTTAAATTACACAATATAGGCCAAAGGATATTTTAATTGTAATACAGAATATGTAGTATACATCGCTAGTTGTGTGTCATGCAATCATTACTACATAGGGAAAACTAAAAGAACTTTGAAACGTAGAATATATGAGCATAATCTATCCATTAAAAATAAAGATATGTTCAACTCACTGGCTAAACATGCTGCAGTGTGTTCAGATTTCAAAAATTTGAATTTTCAGTATTAGAGAATGTCAACGAAGTGGTATTTGAACAATATTTTGGAATGTAAAGAAACATTGTGGCAGTTTTGTCTAGCTGCAGACAAGTTACCGGGACTTAATGAATCTATTAATCTGAAATGTTTTTTATCTAATAGGTAACTTTTGGGAAGGATCAAATGTATTTACAACAAGGTCACATGTGCAACATATGTATTAGTTTTAATTATTAATCATTCTATTTTTATTATTACATTTATTTTTATTTTTATTTTTGCTTTATATATCACACATGCCAATCATCACAGTTAAACATATTATTAGTATCAATACAAATATAGCTAAGAATATATATGTTTTAGAATAGATTGAGATTCGATTTAATTAATTAATTTCTGATGTCATTTCCTGTTTTTAAGTATTTAAGGGAGTCTGGGTAGGTTTGTATGTTTGTTTTCTGAAGAAGTTCACGAATTAAATTAAGTGAATGAAAGCGCTAAACACTTGTCGCAGTTTATCTTCTGTTGGCTGGATACACGTCTAAGTTTTGTTTTCTAGTATATAAACTACCCTTTTCGTATACTACATGCATTCAGAACTATTTAATGACTGACAGTGGTCTAGAATGCAATTCACTGTCTGTTGCCTATTATCTAACTTGTATTCTTTGACATATTAGCATATGATTCAAAATATTATGATTATTTACTTTTAGACAGGAAGAAGTAACCTGGACAGTTTTTAGAATTTAAGAATTCCCGCAGCATCACAAAAGTGCTCATGACTCTTAAGTTGTTTCAGACTGGTTTTCATAATAAGGACTGGAAAATGAACAACCCAGCAGTTACAATTCACACAAAAATGCCCACAAGTGAACCCAAACCTCCACACTACACATCAATCCCCCAAACCCCTCAACCACCAAAAAATAACAAAAAACATCTCAAAGTATCCCAACCACTAAAAAAGTTTAGTGACTCAACGAGCACTATTTGCATGAGATATTCAATATAAAGCAGATTGTCATTTTTTAAAGGAGACATAGCATATAAACCTGCATTAAAAGAATGACAGTTATGTGTGATCCAGGTTTAACTTGTAAAAGTGTGAGTGTTACTCTAATTATTTAATATCATTCCAATAGTAACTTTTATATATGTAAAAAATCTATATTCTTTATACGTTGTTTATAATATAGCATGTCTTTCCTGGGTGCTACTGCATGTCAAGCATACTATCAGTAGCACACTACTGGACAATTTTAAGAAACCAGAATGAGTATATGGGTTTTTAAGCCAGATATAACAAGATGAATAGCTGTTAATTTGCACCACATTAGTAAACTCCACATGTTTTTTCTTGCTTTATAAGCAAGAGCTTTTTTTATGATCCTGCAGATTTATATTCCAAATACTGGATTTTTTTTAACCATTTACTGGCTCCAGAGGACCTTTGAGTACAAAGATATACCAAGCTAGAGAAAACATTTAGCACTCTGGCCATGTGCTCTAGAATTATGCCATGTACCTTAAGTCATCTTTGTACTATATATATACTGTATTACAAAGCACTTTATAAAGCAGAGAAAATC
Organism: Protopterus annectens; assembly: GCF_019279795.1. Lineage (NCBI taxonomy): Eukaryota > Metazoa > Chordata > Ceratodontiformes > Protopteridae > Protopterus > Protopterus annectens. The sequence continues at coordinate 1,724,836 of NC_056725.1, forward strand.
AAACAAGCAAACAATAAGCAACAATTAAGAAAAAACATTTAACATATACTAAATAAAACTACTCAAAATTTCCTGTATTCAGCATTTACTTTGACTGACTGGATCAACTGATTTACTTGTTTTTCTTAACTATCCGTCTAACTCTCTAAAATGATATCCTAAGGCATGATCCAGTGAGCTTGCTCTTCAAGTAGTCAGGAGTATGTAGCTGTAAATATAAAATTCAAGCAAGATTTGAAATGAGAATAGATAATGTATATATTATAACATGGTTCAGACCAAAGTAAAAGTTATAGATATCACAATGTTTCTGAATGTGGAAAGAAGAAATGGACAACAGAGAAGGCCAGGGATGACTGAATTGACAAGTTACACCAATTTAGCTTATAGGATGACTCTGATAAATAATTAGGCATAATAGCATATTTCCTGTGAAGTGAGGATAGATAGGGTAAGTGTTAAGTAGGTGTTAAGCAATGAGGTACTTACGTGAGCAGTGAGTATGGAGAATGAGAGACTAGAGATTTAGAAGAGGTCATTGTGAAAGCGGAACAATAGTGACAAATTGACACAGATATTTTATGACCCGATGACTGATTTGTTATTATTCTTAAATATATTAGCTGTTTCTCAAATTAAAGGAATTATTATCAAAATTGGTTTCTTTTTTTAATTATTGGAACTATATATTAATTTCATATTTTGCCTTACCAGTATTTCATATTCAGTTATCATGTATTTATTTATTCATTGCATTTCATTTGTAACAATCAAAATGATTCATGGCCTCCACTTAATGAACAACATGAGAAAAAAAAAAACAATGCAATCCTTTTTAGCAAATCTTGAATTTTGGAAAAGCAAATTGGGTATCAGATCACACTTGCCAGACTCATCTTTTCATGCATTCATGCATACCAGACTTGTCTTATAAACAGAGAGAGAGAAACTGAAAAAGTCATTCCATACTAAAAACAATGTTATTGAATAATGCTGTTGTTTGAGAAGAGGTCCTGAATATTATTATCATTGTTATGTTAACTGGTAATTGGAATAAATAACTGGGTAATAGGCTCCTTCTCTAGAGCTTAACTGTAGTAAATTAATGCTGGGAAGATTAATGGTAAAAATGCAGTTATTCTTTACTCACAGTTCATTTACTTTATCTTATTTCAACTACAACCTGATGATCAATTACAGTATTTACAAAGCACATAACACAACTTTTAAAACCCCATAGCAAGGGGTTAATTTTGACTAAACTACATATTTTATTGTTTACTGCACAGCACAATTATGCCAAACTCCTCCCTATCAAAAATCCCCTAATCAGGGATTCCCCTGAAGGTTGTTGCAGTCACTGAATGCAAAAAGCTGCCTGAACTTAACTTTGCCATGGAGATGTGTGCTTCTGTCATGTTTCATTCCATTTAAAGAACACACGTTGATGAGGTGAGCAAAATCCCCCTACCAACATGATAGTACTTTGTGATATCATCATTTAATAATATTAATACTCTGGTTTTAGTATTATAGAAGATGGTTTCATTTATATATATTACATTTAGATGATTTCTCTGGCATTTCTTTCTTTCGAACTTGCTTATGCCCTACTGTTTCATTTACATGGTACAACAGTGTTTGTCCTCTACCATGCTTTAGCTCTGATAAAGTCCTATAGTCATATTCAGAAAAGCAGTATGTGAAGTCATAAACAAAAACATCTTCATTTCTCCATAGGAAAAATCATGTTGAGCAGCAGTGAATAGGACCATAATCCTGCACTATTTCAATTGTGCTCAGTAATTTAAATATACTTAAAAAGTTCATGAAAAAGACACAAGTTATTTAAAATATGTATTTTAGTTAACATCTGTTAGTCTGCCAAAGGCGTTGATTCATGGATGTTTATCAGCTCTTAGACAAGCTACAATGGCAAAGCTAAATAAAATAAATATAAAATAAATAAAAAGTTTCTTATTCTTCTCTCTACTTGTGTGTGTGTGTGTGTATGTGTATACCATAATATTGTCAGCCATTACATTTTTAAACCTTTTCATCATGGCCCAGGCCATAAAGACAGAAACACACACACACACTTGCACTTTTATTGGTTTTATGCAGTAAATCAACTACCATATTCTTGGAAGAAAACCAAACTACTCAAATCAGAGAAAATCTAGGCAAAGCATGCAGCTGTCATGCAGATATTAAGTCAATTTTAGGAACAAACCTGAGGCATTACAGCTGGGAAGTACTGCCCTAAATCTACTGTTGTGTAGTACTCTGTTATAGCTGCCTTTGTGTATGACTGATGCATGCTGCGCATGGTAGTTCTAGCTTATATAAAGAACATGGGAAATTGTCTTAAAGATCTCTTTCACTAAAATGGAAATTTTTTTTTTCTGTTACTCTGTTGTAGATTTTGTTATATTAATTAGACGGTATGGGGGGGAGTAAAAAGTAATTCAGCCCATACAAATACTGCATTTGTATGAACTCTGATCCCAGTAAAGCTTTTTCAGTGTTTTGATGAAGCAGATTTTCAATAAACCATCCAAAATGCTGTATAAAAATAAACTGTAATACAAGCCTTATCTCACCTGATATGGTGGATTTTTGATTTTTTTGGATTTTTGATTTTTAAAGCTGCATTTTTGCTTTATAATTGAATCAGGAACACAAGGCATTTGTAAATTTATCTCTGGCTTTGACTTCAGATACCCGAAGATCAGACTGCCATTTACAGATTGTACTGTCTACTGTGGTATATCTCATGTCAGAGAACTAAATCTTTTTCTATGTTTGTTTTTTCTTTTTTAGCAGTAGTATGTTTAGGGTATAAAAACTCTTTTATATTGCAATTACTTAATTTGCTAAGATCTGTTGCAGCTTCTGGAAGTCATAAAACCATTGATGACTGTGCATGAGTATTGTGACGATGGGAGGTACTGCCAGCTATGCCAGGAGAAGTAGGGCAGTGGATGGGTAACATATGCCAGCATAGCTAACTGGAATTTTGTAAAGAATTATATGTCATTTGTATATCAAACTGATTTGTACAGATGCTTGTGCTGAAAAATGTATTTGTAAAGCTGCTTGTGTTAAAATGTACCAACAGTGTGTCCTGCTGGACAGCCAAGAAATATACCTGTATGTCAGACTGCATTATCACTCTTGAAATTAATATTGTAACAAAGGATACTGTAAGAGAAGAGGTTAAGCTCAGCTCCAGCTAACTTTGAAAACTAGTTCGAAATTAAATTACCTGGTAGGCTATATAGCTTGCATCTTACAGTTCTGACTGCAGCCAGAGAAAATGTCTGGGAAAACAAGGACTAATAATCCAGATGTATTGTCTCTAGCAGGGAACTAATTGCTACTCTGGAAGGGTGAAAGTGCTGAAATGGTTTTCTTAGCAAAGTTCTATGTGTGTGTTTTATTGACACATATGTGCCAAATCCTGGCAGCTTCTAGTAAAGGGGGGTGTAGTATGGAAACCAAACTCAGATGACCAGATGTATGTAATGTCATTCTGTAATCCAGGACAAAAATGATCTTTTAATACTTGATGAGACTGAAGTCTCAGAGCAGTCTGTTTTTAGAACCTGAAAAAGAAGGAAGACCACTCACCTACTTCATCTTGCCTTGCTCTAGTAAGTGACCAGAGAATAGTAATTATTTAGATCAGGAAAATATAGTGAGATTAGTTAAGGACTGTTTTTCTGTATCTGTGTGAATCTATTCATCTATGTTATTTTAATATTACTGTGACTGAAACTCTGATGTTTATTGGAAATAGATATTACATATTTCATGCTCTTTTATTATTTATTAATAAATATATTTAAACTTTTCATTGTGGCTGGTCCTTTAGAGAATATTTTAAACTCTGAGAGTACTTATATCTATTTGGTGACTCTGTGGCCACTCCTGAAAGCCTTACTGCATTGATCAAGCACTATCATTTGTATTAGGATTAATTTCACTCAGTATAATTCAGTACCCTTGTAAGAGCCTTACAGTAGCTGGCTTTTTAGTGTCTGGTTGCAGTAGTTACCTTATAGTCTGGACAGAAGGGGAGCTAGATAGTAAATTTGTGCCAGCCTTTCCCAGATGTGTGTGTGTGTGTGTGTGTGTGTGTGTGTGTGTGTGTGTGTGTGTGTGTGTGTGTGTGTGTGTGTGTGTGTGTGTGTGTGTGTGTGTGCGCTCATGTGTGTATGTATGTGTGTGTGTGTGCAAATCAAATCTCAAAGAGTGTGTGTCAGCTGCTTGCAACAGGGACACAGAAAACTGGTTTCAAGGAGAGGGTAGTGGAGTATTTGCCTTGGACACTTGGCTGAGGACACAACTCTACAGCTGTGCCAGTGGGGAGTCTTATTGGGGATCTAGAGAGAGAGAGAAACCCAGACCCTGGACTGTGTGTGTTCTCTGTGTGCTCTTAAGGGAAACTGTGCCTGATGCAGAGATCTGCATTTGGAAATACTGTATGTATCTATTTTTGTTTCAAGTAAATATCCCTCTCCAGTGTCAGTGGTGAGGATTAATGCTGATTAAGGCTCCTTGATTACTGGCCCAGAGAATGACATCACAGGTTTGTCAGTATTTACCCATGGTTTGTGTAAAAATCCATAACAGTGCATGGGTATGTTAGTATTTACCCATGGCTGCTGTAATAATCCATGGCCGTGCATGGGTATATCAGGATTTACCCACAGTTGATGTACTAATCCACAACTGTGCATGGTCATATCAGGATTTACCCATGGTTGGTGTAATAATCGACAACTGTGCATGGGTATGTCAGAATTTAGCCATAGTTGGTGTAATAATTGATGACTGTGCATAGGTATGTCAGTATTTACCAATGGTTGGTATAATAACCCACAACTGTGCATGGGTATGTCAGTATTTACCCATGGTTGGTGTATGAATCCACAACTGTGCATGTGTATGTCAGTATTTACTCAGGGTTGGTATAATAATCCACAACTGTGCATGGGTATGTCAGGATTTTGCCACTGCTGGTGTGGTTTGATCACAAGTGGGAATTCTGAGTGATTAAACAAAGCCAGTAATGGGCAGATCCTGATGTACCCAAAAACAGGCATGGGTTATTGCTATTATACAATTATATTATTTAAAAAAGAAAGGGGGGTTATACTTGAAGGTATGAGCATTGCACAAATTAAATTAAAACCTTAAATTTAATAGGACTAGACAATCAAGGAAAACCTAACTGAATGATTAACAGTGGTTCCATTTTAGAAGGGGAGTACTACATCATATCTAAACAATTTTAGACCTGTCATGGAAACAGGCATGATGGAGTTGATCCAGAATGACACAGAAGACCTTTTTTTGTCTTTTGTCTTTTCCCGGTTAGGGATCGCCACAGCGGAACTCCGGTCCGCTAATGATTGGCAGTGGATTTTTACAGTGCCGAGTTTCCAGCCCGATGCCCGGCCTTCAAAGAAGGCATGCCCCTTCATGCGCGCACCTACCTGCATGTCTTTAAATATCACTCGACCATGGGGAGGACATGCAGACTCCACACAGGAGGCTATCCAGCCGAGAATCGAACGGGAGAACCTCTTGCTGTGAGGTGGCAACGCTAACTGCTGCACCACCATGGCCCTAATGACACAGATTTGACATAGTATAAGTCTGTTGTCTTCTGCGTTTTGTGGCATTGTTTGAGCAGTAACAGCACTTGATGAAGAACTGTTTATACCTGATATCCTGACCTTACTATGCAGTTCAGTAATGGGCCATGTAACGGTATAATTGCTAAGTTAAAATCATTAAATTCAAATTCATCTGTAATTCAGTAGGCAAAAGTACTGGTTACACAACAAAGCCCAAGACAGGTGGGGAGAATTACCTTTCTGTCCCAGCGGAGGCTGCTAGTAGTGCATCACAGGGCTTTGTAGTGGAACCATTTTGGACTGTTCTTCTAAGACATAAATACAGGAAATGAGCTCTTGAACCAGTTTAACTTGTCAGCAACTCATCTTTTCTAGAGGTTACAAACCCAGTCAACAAACTATACATAATAAATAAATAAATCAAAAATGAGTCTCTTCTGATTTTGTAAGTGTAATCTCAGACCCTCAGAAGTAGTTTATAATATGTAAGAGAGGGTGTGGAATGATCTCGCATAGAAGGTTAGGGCACATCCCAAATCCAAAAACATTAACTTATGCATTCAGATTTGCAGGCTCTTTCTCAATGAGCTGCTTCTTAACAGCATGAGCTTGTAAAGCCTTAAAATGAAGTCTGGCACCAAACTAATCACATATGCTAAAAATGGTGAATTATGTATCATAATTATGTCAGTGAATGATGCCAAAGTTCACAAAAATTGCCAGTGAAATACACACAATGACTTCTCTTTTAATGTCAATAAATGTAACATCATTAGACTTGGCAAAAAATAAATAAATTCTGATTACATAATAAATGATCAAGTGATAAAAGTGCCATCATTATTAAAGGTTCAAGAAACAAAGGCAGACAACATGTTAACTTTGGCCAGCATATCTGAATTAAAGTCAGAAACTATATTTTGTAGAGCGACTCTAATTCTAAAGAGCATGTCTAGTTACTCGAGTCATCACTTTATACCTCACTGATCTAATCCCGTGCTAAATTCTGTTTCAGTAGCCTTTTAACAAGCCACATAAAATGTGCTTGTGGTTGTGCGTGTTTGTATATACATACATTTTATATATGTATATATATATATATATATATATATATATATATATATATATATATATAAAATCAATTCCTTAAAAGAAAAATCACAGCGTTAGAAAACCTGAACTAACTTCAGGAACTGCCACTACATCTTGTTCCTTTTAGGTTGCTTTGAAGTGACCACTGCCTGTTCAGTAACTAGCATTATTTTTTTTCTTTCTGAGAGTTCATGTCTGGAACACACTGCTAGAGAAACTAAAAACAGAACAAGGAACCTAATGCCAAAACGAATATTGCATGAATACTTTTAATTAAAAAAAAAAAACTGACAGATACATCATACATAACCTATAACACCTTCAACAATTATAGAATTAGATATCCCTTTCAAAAAAAATCACTCAGACATTAACTTTCTTCAGATATAGTGCAGCCATTTATACATAGTATACGAAGCATAAGGTGACATTGCCATATAAGAAAAATATATTTTGATCATTTTGCTGTTTGACTTTACACTTGAGTCATTGGTGATGTTGTCTACTTTCTGTAGGTAAGTCTAGGTTTATTTAGGATACCACAGACAGAAGTTCCAGAAAAATCTGGAGGAGTTTGTAAAAACGGAATAAGAATTAAGAGATCAGACTGCTAGCTCTGGAAGAGAGAGTCACAGGGAATGGTTTGTCAGAAGAGGGTGCTGGTAATCACCTTAATGCCTTACTGGACAACAAAAACAGTGATTTTATTGTAACATTACTCAGCACCAGGGATACTGCAACTTTTGAACTAGAGACCACAGACATTAATTACTTGAGTTCTAAGCATCCCTGAAGTGAGTAGGTTATTAAAGCTCAGACTTATTTGTACGTCCAAGTTCCAGCCACATCTATATTATAAGGATTACCAAACTTTTATTTTCTTTATGGTAAAGTCAGCCTGCAGTTTGTTTTCCTGTTAATAAAAGATGTTTTATTTAAAAGAATCAGCTGCATTGGTTTACACATTCATGTAGAAATTAGACCACACCATCAGTTTGCAGGTTTCATGAAGTCCTGACCTGTCACAGTAAAGTAAAAATAACTCCCAGGAGAATGGCAGTTCGTGTGTGTGTGTGTGTGTGTGTGTGTGTGTGTGTGTGTGTGTGTGTGTGTGTAGACTGTGGTGCTGAGAGAGTATGCAGTACTTAGGTGTGTTGTAAATAGTGAATTCATTTGTGTTTCTTCCAAAGCTCCAGAGTCATGTGTTTGATGTAGCTATTTGTAAGAAATGGCTGCCGTAAGAAGGCAGTGCTGAGACAAAGTCCTGAGAGAGGTTTACTACCCTGTGTCACAAGATGACCATTGTGACACAGCTTATTCAACCCATACTTGCTGCTGCTGAGGCCACAGGTTCATAGGTGTGTACTAGGCTAATGGCCCTGGAGCCTTTACAAGCCTGGCCCATAGGATTACCCTTCGTGCCACCCAACCTTAGTTTCCATTGCCTCTGTCGAGTAGAGCCACTGGAGTGATCCCTGGGGTGAATTTTCTATTTCCCATCCACTCATCAAGATTTTCTTGAAGAGGGCCAGTGAGGTGCTCTGTTTGACATATGGGAAGTCTATTCCATAGCATGGGCAGTCTCTGGGTTATGAACCTGTCCGTCCAGTACGTTCTGTTGATTGTGTTAATGAGGTTAAGGTCTCTGGAGCGTGTAGTGTGGAGGGATTGGGATTTCTTTAGATGTAGCATTTCTAACAGAGCTGGGTCAGACATGGCTTTGTAAGTCAAACAGAGATCGCCTCTAAGTATGCGATATGAGACAGAGAATAGTTGGAGTTTTTTTTGTCTGTCCATACAGGACAAGTGTTTAAGGCCTAGGATCCTCTTTGTGAGGTACTTTTGTGGCTTCTCCAGTTGTTGCAGGTGGCTAGTGAGGTACATGCCAAATGGGGCATTGTACTTGATGATTGGACTAATGAGGGAAGAGTAGAGGGAGACAATGACCTCTTTCTTCCTGGATGGAAACCCCTTAGTAATGAGATGTGCCACACAGAAGGACTTTCTGACCACAGTGGTAGTGTAGTGATCAAAAGAGAGGTTGTTGTCAACCTGTGTTCCCAGATCTCTTATAACACCTTCTGTGTTCAGTAGACTACCATTGATATGGTAGTTCATGGGAACTGGGTTTTTCCCCAAAGGGGATGACAACACATTTTTGGCATTGAGCTTAAGGCCATGGTTCGGACACTAGTCGGTGGTCTCAGTGAGGCCATTCTGTAGCATGTCAACATCACTTGGTAAGTTAATAATGGCTCCCAACTTGCAATTGTCTGCAAACTTTGTCAGCTAGAGTTCTTTCATGTTGGTCTGGACTCCTGAGAAGTGGATACCAAACAGCAGAGGACCCAGGACAGATCCCTGTGGGACTCCACTCATGACTGGTCAGCAGTCTGACTTGGAGCCAGCTACTTTCAGACTGTGGGTTCTATCTGTGATCCAATTTGCAACCCACCTAGTGATATAGGGGTTGATGCATAGCTTACTGAGTTTTTCTATGATTCCTGAGTGGGGAATGGTATCAAAGGCCTTGGCCAGATCAAGGTAGACTGTATGAACCACCTTGTCTTCATCCAAACCTCTGGTGACTGACTCAAAGAAGTCGACCAAGTTGAGCAGGCATGCTCTACCCTTCGCAAAACCAAACTGTGTAGGATCCAGAGTTTGGAGATTCCCTATATCCTTGTTTACTAGGTCCATGATGATGCTTTCCATAGCTTTTCACATCAGACTTGTGCGATAGCTCCCAGGGTCTGTAGTCGCCCCTCCTTTGTGGAGAGGGATGACTGTAGCGGTGTGCCATTCGGTAGGGACAAAGCCTGAGGTGAGGTTGTGACTGAACAGGGCACACAGGTGAGGTGCCAGTTCACTCTGTAGTTCATGCAGAACACAGTCAGGGATATTGTCAGGTCCCATAGAAGTTGTATTCTTGGCCTTGGACAGTGCTATTTTAACCTGTGCAGCAGTAATACTGGGTGCCTGGCAATCTATGGAAATTGTGATTGGTCCTTTGGGGGGTAGGGGTAAAGTTGGCACTGAATCTGTTGGCCAGTATATTGGCAATATCTGTTGGCTTAGTATAGGAGGTACCATTGTGCAGTAGCTCAGAGCAAATCTGGGTATTGCTGTGGAAGTTCTTAACATAACTATAGAAGGCCTTGTGGTTGTCTTTACTATCTGCTGCAATTCTGTTTTCATAACTAGCTTTAGAGGATTTGATGAGGGATCTCAACTTTTTGTTGGAGCTGATAAGGGAGTTTTTCCAGTCTTGGGACTTCACCTTATTCCACATCAGTTTCCTCCTTCTGTTGTAGAGTTTGTTTATGGCAGGGGACCACCGATTGGGTTCCTTTTTTTGGAGGAGAGCTTCTTGGTTCTATTGGGTATGGCGAGATCCATGCATTTGTGTACGTGTTTGTACAGTGCATTGGTGTATGAATCGGTGGTCATGCAACTATTCTCCATTTGTATGGGTGCCGTAAAGTTAGCCACCTCTGTTCTTAGGAGCCCAAAGTTAGCTGTGGAGAAGCTTTTCATGGTGGTTACCTTTGTGTGTGTGTGGGGGGGGTGTATTTCCAAGGTGATTAGTTTGTGGTCGGATATAACCAGGGAGGAGTGGACTATAACAGTCGCCCATGTTAGTAATGACCAGGTCAGGGATGTTGCTACTCTAGTGGGGGTAAGAACAAGCTGGTCCAGGGCATTTTAATTAATGAATTCCAGGAAATGTTGGGCAAGTGTATTGGTACATGAGTAGTTTTCTCAGTTAATGGAGGGTTAGTTGAAGTCACCCAGTATGAGAGTGGTAGGTTGGATCCTAATATTCTCCAGGGTACTTAGGATCATGGATTAAGTGTCTTGTGACATGGTTGGGGCCCTACAACAGGCTACAACCTGAATTGCTGTCTTACCCAATGTTGGCTGCACCTGAAGTATCTCTGATGCATTATGTTGGGCTACCAGTCTAGAGGTGTGCCCATCCTTTATGGAAACACCACTGCCTTTTGGAGCTTTGGTCCAAGTTCTTGGGCCAAAAGGTGTGGAATGAGTTATAGTCTGGTAGTGCAGGGGTGCTTTCTACTGCCTTGAACCAGGTCTCTGTTACAGCACAAATGTTAATGTTCTCCATTTTAAGGAGTGCTTCAAGTGAGTGCATTTTGAGAATTAGACTTCTAGCATTGAACAGCATGACCCTCAGATTGCATTTGTTTGTAGCTGTTGTGGTAATTTGGTCTTTGGAACACCGCCTAAAAAAGGCACTTTAGGGGTGGCAAGAACCCTGGCCAGTATCCAGAAACCCAGGGGTGACAGATGCAGACCATCTCTGGCAAAGCATCGAGGTCTGTCAATCATGTCATCCCAGGCAGATACTGGATCCCCTTAGAATGACTCCAGAAACTTAGCCAATTGTTGAAATCAATCATTTTCTGCTTGTACTGTGGTATCATTCTGGGTGATGGTAGGATGCTGCTCAGGGCTAGGGTCATACCCACCTGGGCTACATAATCCAAGAGCTCCTCCATGTCTCTTTTCATGTAGTCCAGGGAGGTACATCTCAGGTCATTCACATCCACATGTACAATGACAGAGTCATATTTGTACCTGTTGTTGAAGGACTTGAGTACATGTGTTATGTGGCAGATCCTAGCATCTGACAGGCAGTTGACTGTTACTTTCTCCTTATTCAACCTAGTGAGTGGGACATCAGCGTGCCTTACTATTGCATCACCTATGACTAGTGTGCTGGGCATACTGTTTTGCCTTTGGAGCTTTGTTTGAGTGGCACACTGTTTAGGAGAGTTATGTGGCTCATGATTAGTGTTGTTTTGTGGTGTTTGATTGTGTTTCTACCTTGAAGGTCTCTGCTGTTTGGGTAGATTTGTATTGAGAGCCTCTGCAAAGGTGGGTGTGTTATGGTTTGTGTTTTTATGTGAAGGCAGTGCTGGTGTGTGTTCTGGAGGGCTATGTGTTCCATGTGGCGTGGTGCAAGTGTTGACCTTCTCCTCTTGACCAGCTATTCCGGTCTTGGTTGGAGAGTGTGTGGCTTCCAGTTTGGATATATAAGTGCATCTCTCACAAGTCTGAGTGTTGGGAGGTAAGAGGAGAGGGTTGTCGGTAAACATGAGGCAGTTGCTACATTGCCTCAGGATGCTCAAGTTCATCAGGTTAATAGGAGAAAGCACAAGAAACTGACCTTTAGACATGCCTGGAGGGGTGGGCACTAATAATAAGTACTGGAGCTGTTTCCTTGTAGAACGTTTAGTGCTGGTAGCACTTTTGTGTGCTACAATAATTGCTACAAGAAGTCTGGTATGGTAAAGTGCTAGACTAATAAGCTAGTAAAAGTGCAGGAGAGGAGAGAACTAGCAGATCTAAGGGAAGAGCAGACTTTAGCACCTCTCAGAAGCTTACAAACAGTCCTGGATACAGCAAATCTGTATCTGGAGTAGACTAGTTATAGGAAAGGCGGGAAAAATGCAAATGTGGGCTTTTAGACCAGAAATTTGAAGGAGATGGAAAAAACTGCCCAAACAGCCAATAAACTACAATTTCTGGGCCAGAAACCGCTCCTCTTGTGGTAGATAGGCTACCTAGTGCTTACCACTCCCACTGACAAGCTAGAAGGCTTCCCTCCAACACAGATAGCTTAGGGGGCTCAGAAGCTTACAAACAGTCTTGAATACAGCAAATCTGTATCTGGACTAGACTAGTTATAGGAAAGGTGGGAAACAAGTGCAAGTGTGGGCTTTTAAACCAGAAAGTTGAAGGAGATGGAAAAAAGTGCTCAAACGGCCATTAAACTGCAATTTCTGGGCCAGAAACCACTTCTCTAGTGGTAGATAGGCTACCTAGTGCTTACTACTCTCACTGATATGCTAGAAGGCTTCCCTCAACATAGAAAGGTATGGGAGGGCTCAGAAGCTTACATACAGTCTTGGATACAGCAAATCTGTATCTGGATTAGACTAGTTACAGGAAAAGCGGAAAAAGCGCAAATGCGGGCTTTTAGACCAGAAAGTTGAAAGAGATGGAAAAAACTGCCCAAACAGCCAATAAACTACAATTTCTGGGCCAGAAACCATTCCTCTTGTGGGTAAACAGGCTGCCTAGTGCATACCACTCCCACTGACAAGCTAGAAGGCTTCCTCCAAGGCTTGGGGGGCTCAGAAGCTTACAAAAACAGTCTTACATAAAGCAAATCTGTATCTGGACTAGACTAGTTACAGGAAAGGCAGGAAACAAGCTTAGAATTATTTATTTATTTATTTTTTGTTTCAGAAAAGCAGCTAAAACAGCACTAAAAACATTTCAAGTGCAGTGCAAGCTAGCACATTTGAGTATGTAGCATTATTAAAGCAATTTTTTCAAACTGTATTCTGAACTGAATTCAATTATTGTTTAATTCAACTCTGAACAATTAAAAAGTGCCAAAAAATATACTTATCAGCTGAGAAGCACAATCAGTCAGAACACAAAGTAAAATGGAAAAGGAGAAAGTAAAAACAGAAGATAATTCAAGGTTAAGGGCCTAAGTGGGTTGGCCTACTCAAATGTTCTCTCTGTATTAGGTAGAATGAGCTAATGACACTAGACCGATATACAGCTGGGATAGAACTGAACAGATGGGAGTGGTAGGAGTATCTGAAATCAAAACATGATCTCACTGTACTCTGATGAGTAAGCAAATGAGATGGACCCAGGAGGAGTGTTCAAACACAAATTTACAGGAGGGGCGGGCAATTCCAAAGCCACCACGATTAATACCACAACAAGAACAGGGAGGGAGGGTGGCAAATTAACTGCAGAGAAACAGAGAGATCACAATATTCAGTGCAGCAAATAAATAAACAGAAAAATAAAATGCAGTACTATCTTTAACACAATATTCAATGAAACAAATAAACAGAAAAATAAGATGCAGTGCTATCTTTTTAACACTACAAGTTTATACTTAGCTTATAATACAGTTGATGTAGGTATATTGCAGTTAACCAAACAGCTCAGATATTCAGATATTCAGCAGAAATAAATTCACAGATAAGTGACTAAGACTTATAAGCACAGAGAAACCCTCTAGGCTAAAAGTTCAACACCGAATATGAATGAAGTGAGAACAATAACCCCCACTTACTGCAGAGAGACAGAGAGATCACAATATTCAATGAAGCAAATAAATAAACAGAAAAATAAAATGCAGTACTATCTTTTAACACTGCAAATTTGTACTTATATCAGCTTGTAATACAGTTGATGTAGGTATATAGCAGCTAACCAAACAGCTCAAATATTCAGCAGATAATGGAAGCTAAGGCCATGGCTATATCTCAAGCTGCAACCCCTTTGAAGCCATTATTCTGAAAGGATGACCAGAGGTATATATAATGGCATTTGACTGACTAGGCTGAATGGGGGCTCAAATGCTGGCTTCACATCTCTTGGTGATTGCGCTCACCAGCAGCAAAGATTATGAGAAGGTAAAACAATGGCTGTTTGCAAGAGCTTTTGTCACCTCAGAAACCCAAGCATTTAAATATCAGGCACTGACTTTTGTTAAATGTAAAAAAAATTATAAGATTCCAATGGTCAGAACTGAAATATACTGTTACTTTGTGGCTAGATATTGAAGATAATAATAGTAAAATGACTGCAACTGAAATGCTGGTAAGTGATTGTTTCAAACAGACATTACTCATCAACTCCCAACTGACTAGATTTTCACAGGCTGTCCAGATTCTTGCCTCATATTTTTGGTCTGTTCCTCATATAATTTTTGGCTTTCTAGCAAATCCTTGAGGACTGAACTCAGAAAATAACAGGCATTTCAGTTTCAGACTTCATACTCTTCCGAAAATTCATGTTGATGCAAAATATGTTATTCTAGCAACTTTCTATGTTTATAAGAGCAATATTTAGAAATTGTCCATATTTTGGGGCTTTTATCTCACCATTATTTATGGCTTTATCAAGATTTCTTGCACTAAAAAGTAAAGTGATCTACTTAATGAAATAAAAAGAACTGGGTGTGTCAGACAGACCACCGGGATACAAAACCGTTTGTTACACTCACTGAAGAATAATGTGCTGTAAGTTTTTACAAAGGGGAAAGTTACCTAAGCTGGCTGATAAGTCTATGTCTAAACCAAAAAGGATTTCCATTAAGATGTTATGATTTAAATATGGAAGGGAGGGCACATATAGTAAAGTTAATTCTTAATGAAAATAAGGCGATATGAATGGCAAAACTGTTGATTGAAATGCAAATGAAATGGAACATATGGAATGTGACTGAACTACTGCTGGGTATTACAATTTTGCTAGTTCGATACTATCAAGCTCGTTACTTGTCAACTGTTATGAGACAGAAAGGGGTTAGAGGGACAGTTGGACTCCAATTACATGATAACCCTAATTAAGGGGTAGTATATTTGCAAGCAAAAGGCATATTCCCCAAAAGTAAAAGTGGTCTTTTGCATTCAGTGGGCTAAAAAGGAGATATTTCATCACCAAGAAATTCAGACTAAATGTGGGAAAACACCACATCCCATGATTGAAGTACAGTATGTCACCCACCATGTCACAATATAATTTTTTAATACCTTCACTGAATTTTCACTTAAGACATTTATATAAAAGAAAGCAGCAAAACGGTATAATTGTAGAAACTCAAAAAGCCACAGAACAGAGGTCCAAATCCACAAATGGTAGCAAAATATTTCATTCACAGGCAGGATAAGCACTTTCGTCTTGTGTACAAGACTTCATCAGATGCCTCCATATTACATTTCTTAAACATTTATACCTTATTCCATTAAGTCTAATTAAAATTTAAAGACACACAATGCCTTTTAATAAAATTCATATATAACTGCTTGCATAGTTAATATAATATACTCTGAATCCTTAAAAATACTTTAAAATGCAAGTGGTTATATATGAATTTTATTAAAAGACATTGTGTGTCTTTAAATTTTAATTAGACAATGGAATAAGGTATAAATGGTTAAGAAATGTAATATGGAGGCATCTGATGAAGTCTTGTACACAAGACGAAAGCGCTTATCCTGCCTGTGAATAAAATATTTTGCTACCATTTGTGGATTTGGACCTCTGTTCTGTGGATTTATATAAAAGAAAACAAACCATATTAACATGTTCACAGTTACAAATGTCATACATCACATATATACTTTTGTACAATTATCATCAATTCAGCATTGCATAAATTGTTCAATCCTTGCCTTTCCTTAAATCTTGTTCCTCCTCCAAAACATTACTCTGCATGCATTGTTCCCACAATTTCCATGTTTTCTATGTAATTTGCACCTACCCCTTTCTAAAATCCCACTCTGAGTACCTTTATCTCTGTTACAATACTCACTACTTCAAATACAGTTGGTTTAGACTTTGATTTCTATTTTGTTTTTTTCAGCAGCCACCAGAATTAAACATAAGGCCTTACTGTGTCTAGGCAAATCAGATCCTTTATCCAGCTCAAAATAATAATAATAATAATAATAATAATAATAATAATAATAATAATAATAATAATTTATTTAGTTGCACTCATTTGGTCAACCAATATTTCTGACAGAATACTCTACAAGGAATTTTTTGACAAATTATTACACTCCCAAAACATATGCTCCCATTTACCTCTGTCTTCCCCATTACACCAGCATCATTTGCTGTCTACCCCCATCTGGGGGATGCAGAAATGTAGATTTTTTTTTTGAACTACACATACACAGAAGCGCTTTTCGATGTTAAGCGCTTTCGTGTATGTGTGTTTGATGTTTTGTGATTCGGTCATATGCTAGTCGAGCATGTGTTCTAGACCAAGATACAGTTACTCATCAGCAAAACAAGACAAAATAGGAGTATGTTCTGCATTTGTAAAGTGACAGGACTGACTCTGACTTAGCAAAAATGAAGTAGGAATCTGAAACTCTAGGGAAGTTTTATAATTTCATCCAGGAGGCCAATTCAAATAGACTTACTGAAAGTAATCTACAGAAGGCTAGGTATTATTGGAAAGACACAGTTTTGTTAAAAGATGGTATCCTGGTAAGGACTGGTGACACCCTGCAAAGATTCCAGTGAGGAGTAAGTATAGGGATAATGCTACAACATGCCAACAGAAGCTCATGAGTGGACAGTAGAGCTAAAAAGAACCCAAAAAGAATTGGCCTCAGGTACGTAGTAAAGTCATCAAGTATGTGCAGGGATGTCTAACATGCTGCAAATTCCAGGTACACTATTTTGGGTTCAACTGATCCTAGTAAGGGCAAATTCCAAACAGTTACCACTAGACACAGGACACCCCTTCAAGCTAGAGGAATTATAATGCCTTGTCTGACCTCCAAATTGATTGAACTGGTCCAGTAACTAGGTCATCTAGAGGCAATCAGTACTTGTTAACTGGTACCTTTAAGTTTACATTGAGTGCTTTCCTGCCTTAAAAACACTACAGAAATAACTGCCTTGTCTCATATATTTATTCACTGGGGTTTACCCATGAGGCTTGAGTCTGACAGGGTGCACATTTCACTACTAAGGTAATAGAATATATCATTAGGTCAAGTGGAGAGAGTAAACCAAACTATAATCTATACACTAAAACAGTACCACAGTTCCACAAGAAAATACTGGGGCATTAAGTTACCACTATTGTTAATGTCCATTTGTGCCACTCCAAATGAATCCACTGGTATTTCATCCTGTGCAATAATGACTGGAAGGAGAACGTTGCTCCCTATGCATCTTCTGTACACTCCAGAGAAGGCAAGCCTGGCACTTGTCATCACTGCCCACAATGATGTGACCCATCTAAGCAAGCACTTAAAATAAATCTTTGCCTTTGACCAATAATTTGAAGAAGAGTGGGAGACCTCAAAAACCTACTATAACAGAAAGGTTAGACCCAGGCAATACCAGATCGGAGACAAAGTATTATATTTTAACTACATCAGAGAAAAGGCAAAACAAAGAAATTCATACCAAGTTGGGATGGACCATTCTCAGTACTAAATAAGATTTTACCATTGGCCTATCACATTTAAATAAAGCGAAAGAGCAATGGGGAAGCTTTACTTAAAGGCATTCATGTTAATCAATTGTGGCCTTCCAGGAACTCAAAATAGTTGTACTTAGCCTGTAAGATGAATAAACAAGCCTGGAAGATGTAAATGGAAAATCTGAAGAAATGTAATATAAAACATTTAACTACCCAAAGGAATAAATATTAACCTTCCTCTTCAATTCTATTTGGGAACTAAATGCAGGTGTACCTCAATATACATCTACATTCAACAGGGGGAAATGTGAGAATAACAACTTCCGTTAAATGAAAAAATAGAAATTACTAATACTGATAATCATGGTTATTATTAGTTATTATAGTGAAGGTGATTATTATTATTCTTAATATTGCTATTGTTAATGAAAGTATCTATACTATCATATTTTGCTTGCGCAGTGCTGTTGTTACTGTGTATTAGTTGCATATATTAATTTTGATTTCCTGTATTAATAACCATGCTAATTACACAATATGTAATGTGTCAGTGTGTAATAAAGACACTGAAAACAGAGTGCAGCAGGAAAGGCATGTAATTTTAAAGACTTGTTTTCCTTGCAGAGAAAAGGGACCGCTTGGACATGTGTGCTGAAATATCTTTTAAGCTCAGCAGAAGGAATGCAGACAAAGTGTCACCACTCATGCAATGGATTTTAAATGTGGACCTAAAACCTGGATACTATCCTGCTGTATGAAATTAGATGTCAAGAATTCAGGAAGGGCAATAAAAATCACAGGAAATGGAAAAAAAATCTTAATGTTTACAAATCCACTCCTTTTCTCTCTCTCTCTCAAAAACATACTTTTGTTACGGAGTAATAAACTTGGGTAGAGTGAAAAAAAAAAAAGCTGTGTTCCAAAGTTCTGACAATGAAAAGGAGTTGTGTTAACATTTGGAATCAATCTACAACACAGAGAGAAAAGAAAGAAAGCCCAAGTCTTTATTCCTTTTTTACAAGAGTCATATACTAGAGACTTTTGCAGTTATGCATCTATGCAATTTTGTTTCTTCATCCACACTTGGATAGTCAGACATATTACCAAATGGGCTTCATAGCTACAGACAGATACACAGACTCTGAAAGAGCTTGGTTTGGCTATACGACTGAAGACTGCTATAAAGTCACACACCAACAAAGGAACTAAAACTGTGACATTGCATGTCGCTAATTGCACGGACCCAGGTTATCCATAGAGGCAAGAAGAGATTTATTTGTAGTAAAGAAGCGGCTTGCTTCGGAAGGGAACCAAGCAAGTTCTATGCTGTATTTAAACTGATATATGCCCAAGGAGGACACCGAGAATTTACAAATAATAATCTACGGTCTTTAGGATTTCCCAGAGAAAGGACACAGAACTCAGCAGTGTTATTCCATATCACAACGAGAACCAAAAAGGTTCTGTAAACAAAGGATTTTTGAATGAAAAAGGATTTTTTTGGACTTACAAATGGTGTTAGAGGGAGCAAATGGTTGTAACTAAGGAAATTATTCTTTTGAGTTTGACTATAGGACCTGATTTTGTGTAGAAATAGTAAGGCCTTACTAAGTTTAATGCTAAAAAAAGCAATCACCAGAAAATGAAAATCAAAATTTCAACCAAACATAAATGAAACATTGAATATTGTAAAGGACATAAAAGAACTTGAGGACAGATCCTTAGAAAGCAGAAGGAGCAAATTACATAGAAATAAATGTAGTATGTAATTAATATATATTTTCTATACTTGTAATAAATGTGGGAACAATACATACAGAATAATGTTCAATGAAAGAAGTGAAATTTAAGAGAAGGCAGGAAATGAGCAATTTATGCAAAGTTAGAGCTAATACAAATTAAGAAAACATATATGCATACTACATGAAAGTAACAATGTTATGTTTTTATTTCTCTTGCTAAATGTGGACTTTTTAAAAATGCCATATTTAATAAAATTGTTAAAATGGTATTTGACCTTCCTGACTGATCTACACAAAAGTGACTTTTTCTCTTATTAATTTTGATTAACAGATATTCATAAGTTATTCATTAATTTTTGATACTGTAGTAAATGATTTTTATACAAACTCGGCCTGGTACATGCTAGCTGTTTTAATTATTAGTTTAATTTGAACCTAAACCAACAGGTCTGAAAGAAGAAAGTAAGTGTTGAGCCAGCTTGCTTTCTCTTTTTTTTTTTTTTTTTTTTAACTTTTCCAAATCTTTTGGGTTTCGAACACCATGACGGGGAATGGACCCCATTCCTAAGTCAAAGTACGATTAAAGTTCATGAAATTAGTATTTTTTCGATCTTTGATGCCAGCCAAAAATGCTCTTCCCAGCACTCGCAATATGACCAGTAATGACTCCTGCAATTCATACGGAGTTACATGTATTTGTAGCATATTTAAATAGGATTGTAGACTCTTTTTTATAAGACCCGTTGCTCCAACTACTATTGGAACTATCTGGGTATCTTTTTTCCACATTGCTCTCATTTCGGCTTGCAAATCATGATATTTTATGACTTTGTGTCTATCTGTACATAGGACACTGTACTCACTGGGTGTGGCAATTTCAATGATGAATGCTACTTTTGTCTTCTTTTCCTGGACCACTCCATCTGATTTTCTAGCATCTATCTTTTGAACTGTTGCTAATGGGTGACCCCATGTGATGTAGACTTCATAATTTTCTATGATGCTTTGTGGCTCATATTTACAGTGTTTTTCAGCCAATTCAGTACCATAATGTTTGCACAATCCCCAGTGCAACAGTCTTGCCACATTATTATGCCTTTCAGTACACAGTCCTTCTACCATTAGTATATTGCAACCTGCAACTAGGTGTGCAACTGCTTCCAATTCTGTTTTACAAAACCTACATTTGTCTGTTTCTCCCACATGTTCAATGGACTTTGTAAATCAATGTGTACATAGCCCACTATCTTAGGTAGCCAATATTAACCTTTCATCTCTTGGTTTAAGTTCACCTTTCCTTAACCATTCCTGTATTTGTTCCTGATCAACATGAGGTTCTTCCAGAAGTTTTCTATACTTGCAACTATATTTATGCGTTTTCCACATGTATTGCCTTCTCATCTGGTCCTTCACCTTATATTCTTCCTTTTGTTTTTTTGGCACATTCAGTTGCTGCCTGATTTTTATCTACATCTGGTTTGATTTCCATTCCTGCTTGACGCTGATATGTTTCTGCTAGTCTAAGCAGGGAAGTAATCATAGATTTATTATCCTCATGTTTCAAAACCTTCACTACATTTGGGTCTTGTGAGGTCAGCAGATATGTGTGCAGTCCTTTCTCCTACAGAAATGCATACACGGTAACAGAAGTAATGCATCCCTACCAATTTCTTCTGACACGTCTCTTAATGCAAGGTAGGGCACATCTATTGCTTACCTGCTTCCATCACTTGTATACTCAGCACATCTGCTTACTGGCCTGCATCCTCCAGTTATTCATAAGATATAAGATACAGCTTGCATATAACTGAACAAATAGGTTTGCTACTGGTCATCATAGAAGGCTGCTTCTCTGCTCTTTGTAACCCAGACTAATTGTTTATCCACCTATTGCCTTTCCACCAGCTTTAGTTTGCTCATAAACATTCTACTTGCCTACAGTCCCTCATGAAATGAGCTAATTATGTGGTGCACTGGACAACATGAATTAAAGCCCCTACTGAACAATTAGTCTATATTCCACAGTTAGAAGATAAACATGGTGAAATTAATTTCCTGTATCCACTGGCAAAATGTTCTAATGTTGTTGAATGTTGAAGATTTTGCTAACAAAAACCATACCCAGTGGAACTGCAAAAGTGGCATAAGCTGATTGCCTCTAATTCTGAGCTGTATGACAGTAATACATCATGCCTACTAGCATCACTGCACCGGAATGGCGTTACAGTACATTACTCCTTCTCACAGTTTAATATTACTGCTCCTCTTTCTTCAGTCAGTCTTTAGTTGTGCTTTTTACTACTTTAACATGCTTAGTTTTACTAGTAATGCTCTCCTCATTTCTTATTTTTCTATGATGCCTTTTGAAATCCAGCCTTTTAGATGAGCAAACTTATGGATTTACTTAAAAGTGCGTATAAATAAAGTGTATTTATTGAGCTGCATCTGTACACATCAGCTTTAAGAATAACCTTTTATTCCTATAATGTCATGACTTTTTATTCTACTATATTGTTTATAAGCCATGTGTTACATATTGTATTGGCCCCTTATCCTGTCTCATGAAATTTTGTCTTATACCTGCAACTTGAAACTTTTTTCCTGAGACGCCACTGAAAATGTGTTCCCCACCTAGACATTTCTAGTTAACAAAATTAAGTAAATAAATAAAACCGTACATATGTTAGACCTGCACAGTGCCCATTGGTGGTTGGGATAAGCTCTAGGGTCTCTGTGACAAGAGTAAAGTAGGTTATTGAAAAATGACTAGATGGATTGATATTTAATAACACTCTTGTTTTGGAAGCAAGTATTCAATGTAAATGAGGAAATCCTGGGATTTAATATGCAATTATTACTCAGAACTCCTCAAACTGTTACAGGCAATGGTTTTAAGGCGATCATATTGTGTCACATCTATTATGGGATACAGACTTTTGAGAAGATAAAAGCGTAGCTAGATAATGCCTATGTGATGGACATAACTATATCTAAAAATGAACAAGTCAGTAAAATGGAGAGAGGATGGTATGAATGGTAGTTTTACGGCGATAGTTAACTAAGGGCTACTGATAAAGATTAAAGAAGGTGACGTGCAACATGGTGCTGTGATGCCAAAGACTGGAACAATGACACATTGAGAAGGCATGTGGGTTTAAAACTCTGGAAGAATGAAAGCTGAGTGAGTAAGATATTGATAGCATGACAACAGGAAAAGGTAAACTGCACAAGTTGCAGTGGGGAAAAGCATTTCGACAAAGATATGGTCAAAGACTATGGAACAACAGAGCAACTAATACAGACGGTCATTTATGGAATGGTGATAGAATAACAGAAGTGACCAGCAGGCAATAATAGACAGGTATGTGCCTGATAAATCAAGGGATACTAAAAAGTAATGATTTGTTGGCTAGGTACAAAAAATGGAAATTAATGTAAGTATGTGTATGAGTAATGAATAATGTGAAATAAGGATTCTGAAGACCATAAAAGATCTAGTCTTTCTATTAAGGCACATCTCCAGAATATTGAAATACATTATATCATATTTGTTGCTTTTTTCTGAGCCATTATCCATGTACCATTTCCCTCATATTTCAGTCATTTACACCTGTATTTTGCTTCTTTCCACACTAATGTGCCAAAAATTATTTCCGTATGCCAAAGCTACTGTTTGAAAATATATGTTTCTGCACTGAGTTTCTTTTTTTGTTTTTCTAAATGCTTGTATGCACCTCCAACACTTTTTCATGTTTATTCCTGAAGTGAAAGTTTGACTTGTTTGCATTCTTAGTCCTATTAACTCAAACCATAACGTATCACAGGCATATATCATCAAAAGCAATAGGCAGAATGACGGGTTTCCTTTAGGCAAAAAACATGCCTGTTTTGGATAGCAGCCAGTCTGAAAAACAACACTGGAAATCCCCCCGATTTAGTGGGTGGTTTCCATGCTTTCATACACTCACCTTTAGCAGAATAACACTGGTATGGTATATAAATTTCCAGGCATAAACACATGCTGTGCAACAAGTTCTTCACTTCTACTCCAAGTAGTGACGTCAGCTGCCATCACACAAGTCATGGTGCCTAGGTAAAGTCAGGTTCTAGAAAAAAGCATTACAGTACACTACCTCCAAAAATACACTGAAGAACATTTTCACCAAGCTTTCTTTGGCAAAATCATGATTATGTGAAATAGGCAGGTAGCTTCGTAACACTCAGAAGAGAAGAGAACAATAACTGCGCTATGTGGTGTTAGAATAGGTGGAACAAGCCGTTTATTCCCTTCATCCTTATGATCCTACAACTACTAAACATTTTTAATATGGCACTGATCTTAAAATACCATTTCCTCATAAAACTATCACTCTGTGAAGCTTAATACGATGAGACACAAGCGAACCAGAATAATCCGTTTATTGTGTAATTAAGCACTTTTCGTATGTACTATGTACGAACTTCCTCAGAAAAAGGAACAACAATAGAAGTGCCATTTAAATACAAAAATTAGTGATCAGCTGATGCATCAATTAAGGTATAAAACAAATCAAAATAAAATACCACGAAGAGGCAACGTAACGAAAGTAAATAACTCAAAAAATAGCGTACATTAGTTTATTGTCCATTTCATCCGTAGACTTCATCAGAATAAAACATCCATCAATGGTCAAAGTATAAATAGCATCATCAATCAAGTGTTAATTAAACAATTAAAAAACTAAATAAAAATTTAAAGGTACATGTCAGATAAAAAAGGAACTGATGTCAATGTGTTTATTAATAGTATTAATTAATAGACTTGTTTGCTGACAGAGGGTATCCAATGTCTGATTTAATTAAAACCAGTAAAGAGATCATAAGTAAACACTTAGTTGATTATAGAGCGTTGTTGAACTACACAACTGATGAGAACTTAAGTCCTGATTTGGTTCATACCAACAATAACGTTGACAATAATTTGGTCTGTGCTTTGGACATGACAGTTGATAGTCAACGTATTCAACAAATTTTGACCAAAAATTGGAGGATTATTAGGGGTAATTTAGATTTGTTTAAAGTTTTGGGTAACAAACCATGTTTTGTTTCTAAGAATAGTTTTAGCTTAAAGAAAGCATTAGAGTTTAATGATAACCAGCTTGTTACAACCATTTCTGATAAAAGAGGCATGTATTGTTGTCACCAGTGTAGTATGTGTAGGTACATTTACGAGGGTCCATACATTAATCTTAACACCTATGAAAAAACTATTGGTGTACCCTGTTTTGTAAATTGCAACACCAAAGGTGTTGTTTACATTAGTATTTGTTCCAGCTGTCCTGCCTTTTATGTCGGTATGACCAGCAGACATTTAAAAACGCGTATTAGAGAGCATCTTTATGCCATTAGGCAAAAAGATGAAACTAATGCCTTATTTAAGCATTCAGTTATTTGTCCTACATTTAAAAAGTTTTTGTTTTCTGTTTTGGAGGTTGTTCATTTTGATTTAAGAGGTGGGGATTTCAAGAACCATCTTGAACAGCGTGAGACCCTTTGGCAAATTAGATTAAACTCTGATGTTCACCCTGGTTTAAATGATACCATTAACTTTAAATGTTTTTTAAAGTACAGAGAATTGTCTATTAATAAACACATTGACATCAGTTCCTTTTTTATCTGACATGTACCTTTAAATTTTTTAGTTTTTTAATTGTTTAATTAACACTTGATTGATGATGCTATTTATACTTTGACCATTGATGGATGTTTTATTCTGATGAAGTCTACGGATGAAAGCGGACAATAAACTAATGTACGCTATTTTTTGAGTTATTTACTTTCGTTACGTTGCCTCTTCATGGTATTTTATTTTGATTTGTTATTTGCATCTGTTTTTTGTTTTTGTTCGTATTTGCTATTATACCATGGCTGAGGTGCCTGAAGATCCTCTGCTCGGTTTGTCTATTCATTCCACACCAACTACAGAGAGTACTAGCACCGTCAATATCAGTAATTTGCTGGTGAACACTTTAACTGACATACAAAACTCTTTAAAGTTTTTGGTCACCAAAGCGACTGAACGTGAAGCTGGTTACCAACGAGATGTTTTGCTACATGAAGGACGTACTGTGGTGAATGCCTCAAGTCCAATAGAGATTTACGACGAGATGGACACCATCACCAACGTGGAGAATGTGGATGACGTTAAACAACAGCATCCAACTAAACTGCGCACTGGACGGTGCAATTCCAACAGCAACGGCGTACTTTTTAACTCAATTAAACACTTTTTTGAGAGTTCGGACAACCCCTTTAGTTGTTTGAGGAGTTATCGTAGGAATGCGAGCAGTGTTGACATGAACAAAAAGCGAGACCAACTGGTAAGACTTTTAAAACGATACCGTTCTCTAGACTTAGAGAACCGTTATTTTCTGCGTTGCATTGAATTAAGTATAGTCCCTAAGGGGCTCAGATTCTTTAAATGCCCTAATGGCGTTTATGCAGAAGATCCATTTTTTAACGTTTTGATTACTTTTTTTAATGAAGCTGGTTTGCGGTTACTAAAACTGCTTGTTGACAATAACATCACCAAAATGAGTTTTTTGAGAGAAGAAATCATTAGTGTTGAAACTAGCTTAAAAGATATGACTTCGGATGATATTTCTAACGAAGTTTTAGATTCTGTATGGGAAGAATTAGAGCAGCATTCTGCTGAGATTATAGGGCGAAAGCAATCAAAACTGGGCCGGGACAATAATGCTTATCAGAACAAAACCGCTTATGACAACTTTTTGCACAAAGGTTATAACATCAATAATTTTCGTGGTAATAGTAACAAAGGGTACAATTTGGACACTGATAACAGGAAGACCTTTAGCAATGTTGTTTCTAAACCTCGTTCAGTTGGTCATTCTGCCCTAGGTAACAACATTGCTATTGACCGACAGACTTCTTCTGTTTCAGTTGCTGACAACAATGACTGTTTGACTGTTACCCATGATTCTGATGTTGCAGTAAATATTAACGATGTACGAGCAAGTGAAAGTTGTTCTTCTGTTGACACTGGTAATGACACAGTTGTTAACACCAAAAAGAAAGCTGATGTTAACTCTAAAACTGTTTCCAACAGTTCTTTATCTTCTACTTCTGCTTTTTTCAACAAAAGAGGTCAGAACAGCAAGCAAACTGTCCTCACCAGAAGCCGAACTTTTTTGGCTTCGAATTCTTCAGGGGACGAAACATAGATCAAGCAGACAATAAATTTTGTATTATTAACTTAAGCAATTATGAATTTTCTGAAACTGAGTCAAAAATTCTTAAATATGGTTTAAATTTTGTGCCTAGTGTGAAAGCTGATTTTAGTAAAACCATAGTTGACATTAAAAAGTACACACGGAAATTAAACTTATTTTA
The DNA here is from genome assembly GCF_019279795.1 of Protopterus annectens. NCBI lineage: Eukaryota > Metazoa > Chordata > Ceratodontiformes > Protopteridae > Protopterus > Protopterus annectens. Next base: position 1,751,724 of record NC_056725.1, read on the forward strand.
TTTAATGAATGACATTCCTACTATGAATAAGAGTTTAATTAAGCCTTCTAGTTTTTCTCCTCAGTTACAGCACACCATTAAGGTGTTCGAGGAATTATGTATTGAGGACATTAAACAGATGCTACATAGTAAATCAAATGTTTATTTTAATTTAAATAATGATGAAAGGATTGCTCTTCGTAGACTCACGTCAATGACTGTTGACCTGAGATTTATGAAGAGCGATAAAGGTGGCAACATTGTCATTATGGAACAAGATCTTTACAAAAGTAAAATGTTAGATATTTTGGGTAACACCGAAGAATATGAAATCATTAGTCTTCACCAGATTTTGTATAAGCAACGTTTGATTTATTCACATTTATATGATGCACTTATGTCTGGTTACATTAGTTATGAGGTTTATGATTTTTGTACTGTGCAGGAACCCAGAATAGGTGTTATCTTTGGAATAACAAAGACCCACAAATGTTTAACCAATCCACCACTTAGGCCAATTGTTTCTTCACCTCACTCAGTCACTGAGGGTATTTCCCTTGTCATTGATGCCATTTTGGGACCTTGTTTGGTCAAAGAAGATTCTTACGTTAGAGATTCTTGGCACTTTTTGGACAAATTTAGGTTATACGCTCGGAACGGAATTTTTGATTTTCAAAAGTGTGTTATGTTTACCATCGATGTGGTATCTTTATATACCTGCATCCCTCACTGTGAGGGTGTTAAAGCAGTTCGGTGCTTTTTAGCTAAGAAAAATTGTGGGCTTAGCAAGAATGCTATTTCTACCATCTGTGGTTTTTTGGACATTGTTTTAGATAATAATTTTTTTCTTTTTGACAAGATTTTTTATAAACAAAAGAGAGGAGTAGCTATGGGCTCTCCTGCAGCCCCTGCCTATGCCAACTTGGTTATGGCTTGGTGGGAGTATCAATTTCTGCCCCAGTTACATAATAAATTCAACATTTCTTTCTTTTGTCATTTTGTTGATGATTTGTTGTTTATTATTGAAGGTGATTCTAGCACTGTTGATTATTTTCTTTCTGAAATTAATACGTTGTCTAGTTATTTGAAATTTACTTTAAGTTGTGTAGGATTAAAGGTTAATTTTTTGGATGTGCTTCTTTGGTGGGATACTGATGACATGAGATTTCATAGTAGCATATATCGTAAAAACACTTTTACTAACAGTTACTTGCACTATACCAGCAATCATCCTAGGCATATTGTCAAAAATATCCCTAGAGGACAATTCATCAGAGCTAGTCGAATGACTTCCAAAGAATGTGATTTAATCAGTGAATTTGAGTTTATCATTAACTTGTTTGCTGACAGAGGGTATCCAATGTCTGATTTAATTAAAACCAGTAAAGAGATCATAAGTAAACGCTTAGTTGATTATAGAGCGTTGTTGAACTACACAACTGATGAGAACTTAAGTCCTGATTTGGTTCATACCAACAATAACGTTGACAATAATTTGGTCTGTGCTTTGGACATGACAGTTGATAGTCAACGTATTCAACAAATTTTGACCAAAAATTGGAGGATTATTAGGGGTAATTTAGATGTGTTTAAAGTTTTGGGTAACAAACCGTGTTTTGTTTCTAAGAATAGCTTTAGCTTAAAGAAAGCATTAGAGTTTAATGATAACCAGCTTGTTACAACCATTTCTGATAAAAGAGGCATGTATTGTTGTCACCAGTGTAGTATGTGTAGGTACATTTACGAGGGTCCATACATTAATCTTAACACCTATGAAAAAACTATTGGTGTACCCTGTTTTGTAAATTGCAACACCAAAGGTGTTGTTTACATTGGTATTTGTTCCAGCTGTCCTGCCTTTTATGTCGGTATGACCAGCAGACATTTAAAAACACGTATTAGAGAGCATCTTTATGCCATTAGGCAAAAAGATGAAACTAATGCCTTATTTAAGCATTCAGTTATTTGTCCTACATTTAAAAAGTTTTTGTTTTCTGTTTTTGAGGTTGTTCATTTTGATTTAAGAGGTGGGGATTTCAAGAACCATCTTGAACAGTGTGAGACCCTTTGGCAAATTAGATTAAACTCTGATGTTCACCCTGGTTTAAATGATACCATTAACGTTAAATGTTTTTTAAAGTACAGAGAATTGTCTATTAATAAACACATTGACATCAGTTCCTTTTTTATCTGACATGTACCTTTAAATTTTTATTTAGTTTTTTAATTGTTTAATTAACACTTGATTGATGATGCTATTTATACTTTGACCATTGATGGATGTTTTATTCTGATGAAGTCTACGGATGAAAGCGGACAATAAACTAATGTACGCTATTTTTTGAGTTATTTACTTTCGTTACATTGCCTCTTCGTGGTATTTTATTTTGATTTGTTATTTGCATCTGTTTTTTGTTTTTGTAAGGTATAAAACACATTAAAGGCACCTCGCTAACACACAACCAACTATATAGAAATGAATACATCTTGCTAGATAAAATACCGTTATAAATAATCTATACATCGAAGAAGTAATCTAACTAATAAACATGTCAAATTAATAACCTTTTAAAGGCTTATAATAATATATAAATTAATAAACCTGTCTAAAGAATCAATTGCTATACTAAGCAGCTAAACAGCACCAAGTTTAACATTAAAAATATATATTTTACATTCATAATATCCAAAAAGTATATCCTATTACAAAAATATAATGATATTCTATAAGCATAAATGAAAAAAAAAATATATATATATATATATATATATATATATATATATTTGAAAAATACTTAAAAAAAATATATATATATACATATATATATATATATATATATATATATATAAACATAAAAAAAAATAAAGTTCCTATCTACTAAGACTTTTAAGTTTAAGCAATGCCATAATGGAACACATGCCATTGTAATTTGACATGTTTATTAGTTAGATTACTTCTTCGATGTATATATTATTTATAACGGTATTTTGTCTAGCAAGATGTATTAATTTCTATATAGTTGGTTGTGTGTTTGCGAGGTGCTTTTAATGTGTTTTATACCTTAATTGATGCATCAGCTGATCACTAATTTTTGTGTTTAAATGGCACTTCTATTGTTGTTCCTTTTTCTGAGGAAGTTCGTACATAGTACGTACGAAAAGCACTTAATTACACAATAAACGGATTATTCTGGTTCGCTTGCCTATTTGTGGACTCTGTGAAGCTTCAAAGATCTGACTGTGTCGTAGTTGGAAGCTGGGGCATTCAAGCAGATCTTGTAATAATAGTAATAATAATGTAAAGAAGATGTAAAAAATGTGCACAAATAATGTAAACCCACTAGACGTAGCAAGACAAATAAGGTGCACATGGACAGAAAGAAAATAGATCCAGACTGTGGTAGGTTTTCCAGAATACCTAGGATTAGGGCTTAGGGAAACAGAGAGTCTGCAAAAGCCACGCAATCCTTACCCATTACGTCTTAAGTTTCTATAATCATTAGACTGGTACTCCATTGCATTTTTTTTCTCAGCAAAACTTCAAAAAGGAAAGGGACCTTAGGGACAGATGAGAGTATTACTGTCTTAGGACAAATATTTTGGGGAGCAAGAGATCATCATGATGATAGAAGTGGTGTGCTGCTGATGAGAGAGTCAATCAGAAAATACATTCAGTGGGACAGCCAGGGGAAGAGGAAGATAAGAGACAGTAAGGGTAAGAGGAAGATAAGAGACAGTAAGGGTAAGAGGAAGATAAGAGACAGTAAGGGTAAGAGGAAGAGGAGAGACAGTAAGGGTAAGAGGAAGATAAGAGACAGTAAGGGTAAGAGGAAGATAAGAGACAGTAAGGGTAAGAGGAAGAGGAGAAGCTTGTGGCTGGCAGAGGCAGTACCTACCTGCATTGACTTTGGACAGATAAAGTCGGGCTCAGCTAAGGTAAACAAAAAAAGGTGTAACAGCCTAAAATGATCACCCATATGGAAAAAAAAATGACCTGGCAAAGCAGTTTGTCCATGAGATTAAGTCAGCAGCACAAGGACTGGAGAGATGTGCATTAAAGGTAGAACCTAGGTAGCAGTTTATTAGGGTCTTATCCATATGTTGAATAAAGGATGGCACACAGAGCAATGATCTAATGTGACATAATTCTTTGACTCATCAAAGCAATAATGAAATAACACAATGCCATGTTTTACCAATTAATCCACTGACATGTGGTGTGCACAGACAAAGGCAGAAACACTGCACATATAACGGAAACCTTGGTTACAAAGGTAATGGACCAGAATATGGTGTAATTTGTATACAAGCTATTTTAAGAAAGAAGAGGATACTGACAAAAAAAAAACAGTGAAGTCTGATTTGCTGCCTAGGGTATTGGGGGTGGGGTTAAGTCTGACTTGAATAATAATAAGTGCAGTGAAGAAGGTCATGAAAAGTAGGATAAAATAAGTTAAACTTAACTAGGTAAAGAAAAGGGGGAAATAGAAGGGAAAAGTGGACATGTGTAATTGAAAGTGGAAGGGAGGTAAAGTACATGTGTGCCTCTGTAGTAAATGCAATATTAAAGTAATCTAAAGTAAACACAGAGCTGGAGGGCGCACAAAGAAAACAGATGTCAGACTGGAACAGCAGAGTACATACATTGTAAAGTTTCATTCAAAGGGTCTTTCAAAAGCTTTTCAAAGTCTTGAGAAACTGCTGGTTGTCTGATTTTATAAAGGATCAGGTTTTCAGGATGAGGGTGCTAAGAGTGCTAGTCTGGTATAAGATTTTTGTGTTACTGAAAAGTACAGAAGGTTGTCATTGGTATGTCTGATATGAAAGCATATGATATTTTAAATGATTTGGAGTAATTATCATAGATCAATTTTGATATGTCTATGCCCAGGACAAGTGCTGCTCTTGCATAAAGTGGGAAGCAGTTACTTTTAGCAGGAGTACTGCAGTAATGGTACTCATTTTGAGGGCTAAGCTGTCTGGACCTGAAGATTTTGTTGTTTGCTCTGTGTAGGATGTCATGGTTTTGTACTCTTTGCAGGATGATGATAGTATTCTATCCTGGCCAACAATACACTCATACCTCACCTCTTTCACATGATGTTTCTACTTAGGTTGAATGAATAGCCATAAGTATACTTCTGTAAATGTAATACTGCTGCATATGTTGTACTATTGTTACTATAAAATACAGAGGATTACGGGTGGCTCACCCATCCTAACCAATTTATTATGTGTTTGAGATATGGATGCCAAGAAATTCACCTTGGGAGCAAATCCTCCTGTTACTCTAGCAATTCTCCAAGTTTATAACAGGAAGTCAGGGACAAGTTATCAATACAGACAACAGGCAGAAGCAAATCTTTTATCTGCCTCGGTCATTTGCTGGTCCATACCGGCAGATTTTACTGTCCAACGCTAGACCTGATCATAACAACTTCAGCAGGGGGGTGCTTAATATTTGTTGAGACATGTCTCACACTACTCCAGTGCTTAACTGAGCTGTCTTTTCCAAATACTGGAGTGTAATCAGCGTGTTCCATGCACTACATTGTTAGTAACTTACTAGCATGTTATCAAATGGTACTAAAGCTGTTAACTGGCCCAGCTTATGCCCCAAAAGCATCTTTGGATCAGTGTACTTAACCAACTAACAAATGTCACATAAACTAATGAGGATGACAAGAGAAGTAAAGGACAGGTAAAACATTTTTTCAGTTGTACAGAGAATGCATAAGTCTGGTTTACTGGTAGTGGGAGGCCTGAAGATCAGAAGGCTGATCCAGTAAGTAAGTAACTTGGTGAGATTTTCATAAAAGAATAAGGAGGTGAAACACCTGCTTGGTTAGGACAGCTCAGTCCTGCAGCAATGAGTGGCTAATCCAGGGCAAGGAAAAAAAGACTCCGAGCCCAGTTTGCCAGAAGCTTTGCATAACAGCTTGTTTTCCCTCAGACCACTCTCATAAGCTTGCATTTCCTGAACATTCCTCAGTCACAGAGTATAAATCAGTTCTGCAACAGTGACTAGCTACTAAAAAAAAAAAAAAAAAAAAAAGAAAGGGACTCGAAGCCCTGCTCTGCTAGCAGCCCTTCTCCATAAATACTCTCTGAAGGGGGTATCTGTTGAAAGTTTCTCAAATGCAAACTAAAAATCAGTCTTGCAAAACTGACTGGCTATTACAAAGAATGGAAAGGGACTCAAAGTTAGATGCCATTCACTACTGCTATGTTTTCAAAACAAAGACAAGATAATGGGAATTGTGTCTCCTATAAGTAGGTAGTAGCTCTCATTCATGCTAGGAATAAATACTGTATTCCTTTGAGCTTAAACTAGTAACATGAGGCAAGTGCTTCTCTTTCATCTAGCCAGCTAGTCCCTCTCCTGGAAATGAGTTGATTCCTGCCCCTTCATATTAACATGCTTTACTTGTACTTACTCCTTTCCACAACATTTACTTGTCCTGTCTCAGAACATTTAACTATTACCATTTATGTGTGGTACTTCATCTACTTTTGGGGTAGGCTCCCCACAATATTCTATATTACCTGCTGATCCAAAGTAAGGACTTGTTTTTTGTGTTTCTGTTGGTCTACACAATGTTGTTTTAACAGCTTCTGTCACATCAGACCATGAGCATAGATCAAAGATAAGTCCATTAAGCTACAGGCTCAAATTTAACAAAAATGGTTGCTGCCCACAAACACACCTTCATTCCAGCATTGACTCATGACTTATTTCGTAATGCTGTTTAGTGTCATAATGTTTTTTTTTTCATGGATTAATACTATATTCTAAATGTTTCTCTTTCATACCTACTCATTTGGATAGGAAAAGACTATTGGAAATGTCTGCTCTGTAATCATGGGCTGGATTCCAAAAGCTATATCCGGACAGCATAGCACACAGAAGGAAGACATCAGTGTACCAGCTGTAGACGTGATTTCAGAAGACAAAATGAAAGAAAGCAATCAAAGCTTTCAGCGTAGGATAATTATGTATTCCACTCACACCTGTTGGATTCCAAAACATATCGTGTTCCCCCACTGCAACTTAAATGCCAGAAACTGCAATGCTGACTCTGTTTCCAAAATCCTCAGCATATACTACAAGACATCAACAGGAAAGCTAGCTACTGCAGCTATGTATTGCATTGTATTCTGTAACAATACTGCAAAAAATAAATAAATAAAACAAAAATGCAATCTGCAGTGAATGAACTGCAACAGCCTGCAGTAATACAAGCCTTGGATGAGTATGTGGCTGTACACCCTAGAAGGCAGCCAGCTGGAGTGAAAGCAAGGCTGCAACTAAACCAGTTGTCAGATCAACAAATAACTGACAGGTACCACCTAGACAGACAGCTGGTGGACACTGTGTGCAACATGTGTGCCCCACACATGACTGTGTGTGGACCTTGCAAGGCAATCCCATCCCTCTTGAAACAAAAGAGTCTCAAATTGGGAATACTTGCATGTGGGACATTCCAAAGAGATGGGAGGATACTTTGGGAGTGTCACAGGCAGCGGCCAGTCATATCTTTGAAAAATTCCTGGCAGCAATGTACAGCATGGTGGATGACTATATATACTTTCCATCTACCCCCATTGAGTGGGGAACTGTAAAGCACCAGTTCTATAACCTTACAAACTTCCCACAGATTGCACCCACATCCCTATCAGGACCCCTGTTCATCCAGAAGCAGACAGATACATTAACAGAAAGGGCTGGCCATCCCTGAACTGCCAGTTTGTGTGTGCAGCAGATGGCAACATAACAACACAACCCAGAAGTGTCCATGATGCTGCTATATGAAGGTAAAGTGGACTGAGGGCTGCATTCAAGCAAGGCGAAATACCCGAGGGACTAATACTGGGTAAGTACAGAAACACAACTAGGATGTAAGCTAAGGACATCCCTCCCAACAATATCCATGCGTATTTACTCTCCATAACAGGTGACTGAGGTTATCCACTTGATCCATGGCTAATGACCCCGTACAGAGAACCATCAAACCCTGTAGAGCAGGTCTACAATAGAGTGCACACAACAACAACAAATCCCACTGATTGTATTCGGTGTACTAAATGCTAGGTACAGATGTATGGACATATCTCTGGTGCACTGCAATACACACCTGAGCAGGCAGCACAGATGATACAAGTGTGTGCCGTGCTACACAACATGCTAAGTAGACCACATGGAGGTCTTCCAGCTGCAGATGTGGGTGAACTACCCCAGGAACCCCAGATGTCTGAAGATGACATCCTACAGGTAGCAGAGGAGGAGCAGGAGGACATGGGGGTAGCAAACAGAGGAGTGGGTGACAGAGGGTGTGACCACAAGTGCAGGCCCACACAACAAAGCAGCATCTGTCACATCACTTTGAGTCAAGACAAGCCACATGTACAGAAGTACACAGATTAAACACTGATGTTCAGGTGTTGCCCGACCACAGTAGCACAGATTGCATGTAATGGAATTACCCAGTAGATGTGCAGAGTGAGCATCAGACATAATAACATAATCATAACATATAACATTATGAACATATACAAATCTGTCACAACAGGGATCATCATCTCAGGGCACAACTGGCACAGGTATGCATACAGACTCATACTGGTGTTATCTGTGTACAGCAGACAATAAAGGACAAACATCACTGCAAAGCATTCCTGTCTGTCCACTATAAAAAGCTGCAAACAGGTAAACAACTCAGGACATAATGCAGAGCTGTTGTTAATATCACAAGCCAAATATATCACTGTAAAGTATGTTTAAAGTAATTCAATAAATGTAGTCGGCTATGTTTAGTACAACTGTTGGACTCCCATGGCATCAGATTTGTCAATGAACCCAGACAGATGACTGTCAGTGTTCTGCACAGCATCATCATTACCACAAGGTGAGAATGACACTACTGGACAGAGTGGATCAACTGTCTGTGTTACTCTAATGCAGCCCAGGCTGTCCATGCTGACAGCTCACACAGAGGTCTGGTATGGCCCTACCATGAATGGAAACACTTGGCCCAGGTTGCTTTACAGAGGAGACTGATGGGGTGATGCCAGCATGGAAGTGAAGGAGGACAACTGTGACTTGACTTGCCATGACTGCTGGGCCCACAACAGAGGATCCAGCAGCAGAAGTGTGTGCACATTGGAGCATAGACATTGAAGCCTGATGGCCAAGGTTGGTTCTGCTAAGAGGGGAGCCTGCCTCTCTCATGTGGCAATCGGCTAAGCACAGTCAGGGCACATAGAACCCTGCTTGTACTACGGCACTGCTGTAGCACTGTGGAGGCCAGGGATTCTACTGACCATGCCAAAGATAACGTACTTTCATTCTGAGCAGCCAATGATGCCATGACCTCACTGTGTCTGTGTTCCTATTCCTCATCCAGCACACCCAGCTGGTGTGAAACATGTTCTGTGACATGGGCAGGCGCATGGATGTCAGACCCATGATGTTGCTGGGAACATTCATTTGCCTGTAGGAGTAGGTGGATGCTCTCTGACACCTGCCCATGCACAGCAGCTGCATGCCTATGTCTCCTGTGACGAGTAGTATCAATGTGTTGTGGTGAACTGTGGACATCAGCAGTAGCAGTATCAACATGGGTTCACAGGCTTTACCCTGTCTTCCATTCAAAGTCCTCTCATAATTAGAATGGCTGGACAACATTCCCTCCACATTTGAGGCTACAGCTCCATCGACATAACTGTCACCATCTCACTATCCTGTGTACCAGGGGTCATGCTACCATACTGAGACACATCAGATCCCACATCTGGAACATTGGGCAGGTTGATGGAGGATATAGGCAGCTGATGTTCTAAAAGAAGTGATAAATAACACAGATCAGGACAATGTGTTTACATCACATGCTGTATGTCATTAAAGACATATGACACATACATCTGTCTGCAATATTACATATTACAAATAATACTGACTTACCATTAGGTCTTGTCTGTGTATGGGTTATGGAATCTACATAACAGGGATATGACAGTTATGTTACATATTCAACATACATGACATATGTGAGGAATACAAACATTAAATCCAACGAACAAAGCCTCTGCTCAGACGGCAGGCGCAAAGGCTCAAAAAGGCAATCAAATAGTCAAAACAGAAGCCAGCACATAAATAGGGGAAAACAAAGACTTTTAATAAGTCTCCACTGTTACAGACCTGTTTCGGCCAAAGGCCTTTATCCCTTTATCAATTGATAGGATGATAGATACTGAACTGACAGGATGACATATACAAAACGGGGCTGTGAGTAATCACGGGATGGGGGTGCACCTGTTGGCCAGATATTTTTGTGTAGAAAAACAGTGCCATTAATGTCATGTATCACAGGTGTGGTACACATCACTGCAAGCTATGAACCTGTTGTAACATACCTGGTCTGTCTGTGCTTGCACCTGCACTGCTTGGCCCCCTCTGGATGTATCTGCAGTTTACAATGTTAGGGAAATACCAATAGAACAGTAAACAGCAGTGCCATGACATGAGGCTGAGGTAATACCAGGTAGTGGTCTCAGTAACACTGTATGGAGTCATTTATCTGCCATTCCCTGGTGTTCTGCACATGGAGATGGACCAGTGAACATTAATTCAGGCAGCATTACACATGTTGGTTGCACTGTTCTGTCTGACTACATGTCACTACACTTACATGAACTGTCATCATTCTGTGTAGATCTATGCGCATGATTCAATTCCACTGATGAAAATCAAAAATTATAATACAGAATGGGCATACAACAGCAATATGTGAAGATTTACTCTACAGTCATCCATGTCATGCAAAGTAACACATACATGTTTGGCCTGGATCTTCTGCTTCTATCCCACCCCCAGATATGCGTTGTTCTCCAATTACCATATACAGGGATACAAGAAATTTTGTGATCTCGTTGGGGGGGTGTCAATGGTGGGCCACCATTGGTGGCATCCCTTGATCACTCATATCATCATAACCTACTGGCTGCATGGAGGACATGTCAGAGCAGTGTTGGCCTCCCACTGCATTAATCATGTTGGTAATATCAGCTAACACTTCATTCCTCCATACTATATCCCCTGCCCGTCCAAGGAGTCTCCATCCATGTTGTGACAGAACATCTACTATAATCTCATTCTCCTGAGAGAAAAGATCTTTTTGCCATCTGAAAAAACAATGATATGCACATATTCATATTCATGTGTGGGCCCACCTATGGAAATTACTATGTGGGCAGCTTATGGCACTATAATGAGTATGCATTCCTGTGTGATGCAAAATTCTATGAAACACTCACTGTGACATTTAAAAATGTACAACAATACCTGCATACATAACAGTTATAAAACCAGCATAACTTGTGGTGTCTGTAGAGGATGTCTGTGGGATATCCGTTGAACAGAGGTCCAAACACAACAGCATCATGCCACAGGAGCCACAGTCTACATGCATTTCAGATTAAAATACACAAATGTATGCGTTTAGCAGAAATGTGTGTTGCTGTAGTTACAATGCAATTGTAGCCTAACGAGGCAAGTATTCAAAAAAGCAATCTGTCAAATGGCATGTCATACATGATGACCTCAGATCAAAACAATCATTATTGAGCAGTGAATGCCATCCACCTCAGCACATAGTACCTGTAAATTATCAATCGAACAACTTATGGAAAGTGATGGAAAACCTCAGGATCCATAAGCAGGCCACAGATAGTATGGATCCTTTTTGTATTGACCAACTATGAAATAATAAAAAAGATAATAGGCACCAGGTTCTCTCACCACGAAATACTTCAAATTCTCAATAGTAAATCCAGTTTAGCCAGCATAAAACAGTCCGGTACAAATTTCAGAGTGATCCAAAGGTAGTCCAAACAAGAAAAAAGTTTATTGAAGTGAGCGCTTTCGCGTAGCATCTACTACGCTTCATCAGACAATATAAAAACACTGGAAACTTTTGCTTATATATTAAATGTACTATGAAAAGGGCGCCAAAGTTAATGTGCATGATTGACTAATTAATTAAATAGAATGCATTCAATCACTTTCATTAAGCTGGGTTCACATTCAATTTCAGTTTTAAAGCAGGCTAGCATATCACTTTTTTAAATATACATAGCTAGAACAAAATACTATCTAAATAGATGTTAAGCATTGAATATTCTCTGCAAAATGCGCTGCCAACTAAAAACTAAAGAACTAGTATAAAGCATAGTTACTCATTTTAAAAGCTCATTAATAATAATAAATAGATAAACATGGGTTAAAATGTAGAATCTTTATAGAAAGGAAAAATCATTATAAAAAAGTCATGGTAAAGGTGGATGATGGGAAGCAGTCAACTGTCATCAAATAACTATAATTAAAGTTAATACTAATAAAACTAATAAAGACTATTATGGTGGATCAGATATTGTGTATGAATATAAGTGTATGGATGTTTAATATTAGACAAACTATACATAATCAGCAAAAATGTATTAAATATATATACAATCTAAAATTATATATATAAATATTACTAATATGAACTATTATATAATCTATGTCGCCACAAAATATATGAATCATAAATGCATAAAGTAAAGGTATGTATGTTGATACATAATAAAGCTACAAAGTACATGATCACAAATGTAGATAAGAGTAAACCTGAATAAAATAAATATGGTATTAAAAACTAGGAAATGTGAAATGATAAAGAGCTGGTGAAATAGCACAAATGTATATATATATATATATATATATATATATATATATATATAAAAATGTATTAATGGTATAAATTGTATAAAAATAAATGGAGATGTGTATAAAAGCATAAAAGTGTATAAATATATATATATATATATATAAATATGAATATAAATATAAATATATATACATGTATGTATGTAAATGTTGCTCTATGTTCAATAAATTCATGCTTTATTTAAAAAGGATGAGAAGCATATAAACCAAGATGAATGTTGAAATAAAATATATATAACTCATCTAGTTTCTAGGACAGGTTTCATAGAAATGTAACTATTTATACCAGGGAATATGTGGGCACCTAGTCTTAGAATCCATTTCAATTCTTTATTACTCAGAAGTGTAGTATTATCACCACCTCTTTTATTAGTTATAACTATCTCTAAAACTCTGAAACAAAACTTGTGTGAAGGGTGCTCTATTATGTGTTTCGCCAGAGCATTCTGTTCATTTTTTCTCTGTATGTCGTATAGATGGCCGTATATCCTATCCTATCCTTCAAACATCTTTTTGTTAGCCCAACATAAAACACATCCACCTCAGCACATAGTACCTGTAAATTATCAATCGAACAACTTATGGAAAGTGATGGAAAACCTCAGGATCCATAAGCAGGCCACAGATAGTATGGATCCTTTTTGTATTGACCAACTAGTTATAAGACTTGTTTTAAGAAACATCAATGAATAACATAACAATAATAATGAGAATAATAAAACTAATCCATGCCAGCAAAAGGAATACATAGTACATGTGGATACTTTCAGAATCCTTAGGTTTCCGTACATATACCACAGAATGTATGGAGTCACGCGCATGATATACAGATGTTCTAAAAATCTGTCTTTTATGTACTGGTCAGTTTTGCTATGTAAATCTGTCTGTGCAACTGTATATAGGAAATGAATGCATGTTCTTAATGCAAATGTCAACACCTCCATGCATACAGGAATCACACACCACTCTAATAAGTTACAAACATTTGTCATAATGCACACATTTTCCATAAAAGCATAAATCTAAACAGACACATGTGAGAATGAATAATGTTAATGCAGGTGTATAATGAGCTAATATTCCCCAAAACAGAAATGGTAGCAGGTGCCAATTTACCTTAGGAGCTACCTATGAGTTGAGTATTACTGAAAGTAAGAGTAGCTAATGTGCATCCATCTTTTAAGTACCATTTGTGCCATACATAATTAATGAGGTTCATTAAAATTCCAGGTTTTGGAATCCTACTTGTGTATATCTGCATAAATTCTTCAAATTCGGTGGATTAACCAATAGCTCGGCGTAATGGGAAGATATTCCATGCAAGTCCCAATAGGTATCAATAAATGAAACTGTGTGTAGCACATGCCTGTTATCTATCAATGATCTGATAAGAATTTATAAGGTCCACTTTTAAATATTGGTTTTGATATATTTACAGATCAGACCATTGCTACCTACAAACTGAGTGGGACCTTAGTGACCAATTTTCAGATCTGACTAGTTTTTCTGCTGGTGTATCAGCATTATCAAGTTGGCTACTTCTGGGAGGCTTTGACATGTCCAGGCACCCAATTGGACTTAGGAGGAGACTACCCAGATGCTGACTGCCTGCACTGGAGTGGAGCATCAAATGACAGCCAGGCCATGGAACTTCACAATGTTTAATATTTGGAACTGAATTACAAGGCATCATAAATGATCTAGAGGGAGCTATCAGACTGGAGTGTAGGTTTGCCACCACTATGATGACCTGCATTGGAGAGACACAGAGGAGCTTTGTCAGAGGGTTGTTAAGGTAAGTTGACAGCCAGTGGATACCTACAGTAAGTGTCATGACACTATGGATTCCTAAGCATTACTATGAATTTTGAGATACAGGTGTGTCCCAAATATATGAGATGCATGGCTTTGTAACCATTAAATAGCTGTTCTGAGAATTACCTCATGTGGATGATTAAGAAGACGTGACTGCTCTCCATACAAGTATGGGTTCTATTCCCATGCTGTTAATTTATTTTCTAATGTTTATAATATACATAATATTGAACAATATAGATGTACATCTGTTTTCCAACATATAACACCATTATTTCACACAACCACTGTAGTCATATATCACTAATGCCTATAGCACCCAGGCTGCTGATGACTATACAGTTCATAGCTATCTGTTATACTACATAAGTATCACCTAGTCTACATGTTTATGTGTGAATACTAACTCATAAATAACTTCATTTCCTTCCTCTTAATAAAGTTAACATTCTTATTACAGTCCTATTTCTATAAGCCAAGGGAATGCCAGTCTAATTGCTTACACACATATTTTCATTTATGTGTTGATAGCTGTTATTTCTTTAGATTATAATGGCCAATAGCAGTTATGTGTTGGATGTTCCCATGTTCATCTGCTACCCGCAGTAATACAGATACACACATGCAGTAATTGTTAAGAAGAAATATGTTCTAGCTGGTAGTTCAGTATACCTATATTTTGGTGTTCTGTGTTCAACTCCACTTAGGGGAAATATATCATTATATTGTTAGCTTTGTGTATTTCACACATCATGTAACATTCTTCTCTACATAACTCTTATTGATATTAACATTTATTTTGTGCATGCTTATGAATAACTTGGTCATGTGTCGAATTTCTATGAATATCTTCATAATCTGTAATGTTCTGTTAACAGTAACTCTTTTAAGTACAGGGTCACGTGTAAACCTTGGAAAAGACTGTTGTATTTCTGACTAAAAGTTCTGTGCAATATGGTATTATTTGCAAAAGTGCTGGTATTTGCAAAAGTGTGTGGCTTTGTTATTCATTATTAAATTTACTTCAACAATACCTCATCCATATCTTTTTGAGAGAGTCAGATGGTGAGATTTACATTTGAAGTGCAGAACAGGGAGATACAGTAATGTACGCATTTCATTTGTGATGTAAATGCACATCAATCAAGGGATACAGTGGTGTATGCATTTACTTTGTGAATTTGTGATGTGCACAAGGAATATCTGTAAACGTAGTCTTCCCACTTACCTTAATGTGTCCCTGATGCACAAGCACCTTTTATGCCTCTGTTAACAGAAACTGAGATACATGACACTGTCCCATTGTCTGGGGGATGAAGGTTTTCAATTGCTGTTACTGGCTGTGACCACTGTGCTGACATGAATTCATTATTGCAAATTATTTATCTAAATGCCCAGCATTTTGCCCTTTTTGGAAATCCTAAGCTGTGATCCATATTAGTAACACATCCCTGCACATTTATAACCCCAAGTCTTTTCACTGCATTCACACTACACATTATCAAGCAGGATGGATTAGCTAGCCAGGCAGGTGTTGTGGTTAGAGTGTAGACATAGATTAAGGTTGTGGGTTTGAATCTCAGGTCCTCCAATCTGTGTTTAATTATGTTCAAAGATGTAAAGGCTTATGCGTGTAATGTTGCAAAATGTATATGATGATTCTCTGATTTTTTTCAAAAGTAAAGTTTTTAGAACCTGATTTGAGCAATGTATATCCCTGTTATTTGAAGACTACATCATTTATAGTTGCTGTTTTCTTTTTGCAGGTGATGAGGACAGGATCTGAAATTGTGCCCTGTACATCGATTGGATGCACAGGCTTGAGGAGCAGCAGATGGAGAGAGGTATGTTGCTTGTTTTTCATTTTTTTAAATAAAATGTATCTGATCCTTGTTACAGTCCCATATTTTTTGTATTACCATGTATATCGCTTAGAATGTTGGAGTGCCCATCATGCATCAGTAAGGTAAGTGTAATAATTACAGTATAACTCTGCTGTGTCTGATTGAAATGCATAATATATTGAAATATAATTTAATAGCAAGCCATGTTTTCTGAAGATAGTTTTTGAAATGTAGGCGACAATTTAAATGAGAGTCAAGGCATATTTTGAGGTGGATGTTTTGCATACAAGTGTTTTGACTGCTGCTTATAATGTATGTGTTGGCACACACATTATCGCGGATGTGTTTCCCAGTGACCAATCTGTTGTGCATAGCCTGCCTATTTACATAGTGTATGGGTGTCTGCTGTGTCAGTGTTCACACTGTCATTGGTAGACTGTGTGGCACTACCTTCAGTTCAACACTGGTATTGTAAGTGTCTACAACATCCTTGTGTTTTTTGGTTCCAACATACTCATATCCTGTGTTTCTGGGTACATGTGCACATAGGGATTTCTTTGCCTCATTTCATAATCAGTAAGCATCAATAGGATGTTTGTATTTTGCAAGGTAATGATTGCTAATAAATGTAGCTAGGTCATGCATGCACTTGTAGACAGACAATTCTTTTTGCACAACATACTCCAGATTCTCATGTGTCGCAGTCTGTGACTGTATTTATGACTGAACATTATTGTTATTTGTTATTGTTTTATTCCTTAAGTTGATGTAAGGTCAGCCAATGACCATGTTGGTTGAGATGTTTGCCATATGGCTTGCATATTTTTCACAATATTATCATCTCACTTTGTCTTCATTTTAACAGTGTTAATTGGTGGCTGTAAATTGGGGCTGGGCTGGCAACTCAACACTGTAAAAACACCACTGCCAATCAGTCTGCAGACCGGTGATCTGCTGTGGCAACCCCTAACTGGGAAAAGCCGAAAGAAATTGCTTGCAATTGGTGGCTGTAAATATGACACATTACATGCACAGATTACAATTTACATTCACACACAGACATAACTCTTCAAGAAACACATGCAAGGGAAAGAGAATGGAAATAATGACAAGCTGTCAGACACTCAGCTGGGTAGTTTACTGAGGCAGGCACCATTATAAAACAGAGCAGGTCCTAATACTAATGTTATCTTGTCATTAGCAAGCTTCTATTTTGTCAAATTTCAGTTATGGTAATGTTGGATGAGGCAGTGTCAGGCATGTTTCAGTTCAAATGTCAAGATATGTTTGATGTGCTTGTTTTGCATATGCTTACCATGCTTATTCATAGGTTCATAGGTTCATAGGTTCATACTAGGCTATCTGCCCGAGGGCATTTACAAGCCTAGCCCATAGTTTTGTGGCTTACGCCACCCCTTTAGTATGGGGAACTATACCCATTATTTTGCTGTGCCTCTGCCGAGCAGTGACACTGAGGTAATCCCTGGGGTATATCTGCGATCTCCCATCCATTGGTCAAGATTTCTCTTGAACAAGGCCAGCGAGGTGCTCTGCCTCACATATACCGGGATTTTGTTCCACAGCACAACTCCTAATAATTTAGTGTGGGAGACAACTTCTTTAGCAGTGTTGTTTTGAGAATGAACAGAGGTTTTTCTTGAGAGTAAAATAGTAGTGATTTGGTTTTGTTGGGGTTTAAGGCTAGATGATTATTGTCCATCCACATTTTAGTAGCAGTAAAGGCATACTGGGTTATATGCAGAAGTTCTGTTGTTCATTTAGCAGAGCAAATAATGGTTAAATCATCTGCATATTGAAAAAGTGATCCATTTTTTTAGAGTGGTGCGGAAGTCATTTATAAAAATACTGAAAAGAATGGGTCCTAAGCTAGAGCCTTGGGGAACTCCAGTAGAAGACTCAAGAAATAGAGAGAAAAATTTGAGCCATCTAGTTGATTACTGTCTGTTTTTTTTAGATAGTTGTTAAACCAGTTTAGTGTTGGAGGGGAGATACCTAGATTGGAGAGTTTGCTGAGGAGTAGAGGGTGAGAGACAGTATCAAAAGCTTCTGAGATGTCAAGAAAGACTGCAAAAACAAATTTACCAGCATTTCTAGCTTGATTGACTGTGTCCATAAAGGAAATATGAGTGGTGGTAGTACTATGACCTGGTCTAAATCCACGTTGAGTTTGTGAAAGGAGTTGGTTTAGTAGTAGGTAGTTTAATGGTTGATAAAGCATGCATTTTTCTAGAATTTTGGAGATGGGGAGAGGATAGCAAGGGTCAAAATCAGAGATCTCTGTATTGTTGCTACCTTTATGGAGAGGAAGAATATATGCTTTTTTCTAGATAGTAGGAGCAAAAGATTCTTGGAGGGATCTATTGAGACATATGCTTATGGGATAGGCAATGGATCTAGCTGTCATTTGGAGATATTCTGGGAGTAAGCTGCAAGGGCACTGGAGCCAAGTTTAAGTTTTAGAAGAAGTTTAGTTTTAATAGTGATAGGTATGGGGGAGAAAGAAAAGGTGGGTGGGGAGGGGGTTGTGGTATCTTGTGAGGGGAGTGATAGTGGGGAAGGGATAGTATTAGATATAGTTTGGGGAAAGGTAGTGGTAAGTTTAGTTATTATGTCAATGAAATGTGAGTTAAAGAGGGTAGCTATTTCACTGGCAGTTTTCTCTAGGAATGGGCAGGGGTTGAATAAAGATGAGATGGATTTCCAAAATTTCTTTTGTGTTTGTGATTGTTTTTGAAGACTTAAATAATATTGTTTTCTATCAATAATGATTAAGTGCTTAGCTTGATTATGAAGCTGTCTAAATTATAGGAGATCTGTGGGATTCTTGAACTTTTGCCATTTTTTCCAAATTTTGTCCTTGGCAGTCATAATTTGCTTGGTAGCTCTGGAGAGCTACATTACATGATTGGTTTTGACTCTTTTTGTCTAACTGGGGCTACCTTGTTTAAAGTGTTCATTAATGTAGAATTAAAGAACTCAACAGCCTCATCAAGGGCCAGGACCTTCAGGATATTCCAAATGATGTTTCATAGGGTTTCATTAAGAGTTGTAGAGTTAAAGTTGATGAGATTTTTAGTGTGTATTGGTGTTGGGATGGTATTGGATTGGTTTTACATAGTATAAAAGATGGTAGGCGGTCACTAATGCTGCAAGAAAGTGTGCCTGCTGCTGAAATTTTATGTGGGTCAGAGACTAGTATCCAGTCAAGAAATGACCCACTGTCTTTATTTCCATTGGGTCTAGTTGTATCTGCTATTACTTATAAAAAGTTAGAGGTTGATGATATTTGGTGGGGAGTTACCTGAGAAATCCAGTCAATTTATGTTAACATCACCTAGGATAATTGTCTCATTATTTATATTGTTTGATATTCAAGCAAGAATATCTTCAAGAAGGGGAATATTATTACCTAGGAGGATGTATATGGCTATAATCCAGAGATACTTAGAGATGCTCAGTCTGAGTAGTGATATAAGTACCTCGGCTATAGAGAACTGTGGAATAGGATTAGAATATGGGACAATGGTGAGGATATTAGGAAAGAGTATTGCAATGACACTTCTTTTTTTACAGGGTCTGTCAGCCTGTAGACAGGCATACCCATGGGGAAGGAATTCTGAGTCTTTTATATATAGGGTTTTAGGCAAGTTTCAGTTACAGCTAATATGTCTGGTTTATTCAAAGATATCCAGGCATGAAATTGTGGTATTTTGTTTCCGACACTTTGGAGAGTGATTGTTGTAAAATTGAGTGATTTATGTGAACAAGGGAGGTTGGCATTCAATGGGTTGGGTCCAAAGCTTTAGGTGGATATCTCCACATAAGAATATATTAGTTTGGTTGTACAGGTAAGTTATAGGTGCCATGTTTTTTTAAGTGAATGGAGATAGCTAAATGGTTGTGTATGCTTTTATGGATGGGAAGTAGTTTTAGTTTGGTATGTAGAAATATGTAGTGTGTGTGCAGGCTAGGAAATATCTCTGAGTAGTTGGAGAGGGCTGGGGAGTGTAAATCAGTTGTAGATGTAATTTTATGAGGTATAGAAGATGTGTTTAATGATATTAGTTGAGATAAGAGGCAAAGAAAAAGGGCAGGGGGACAAAGCAGTGAAATAGGTGTATGAGTGGAGAGCATATTGGATAAGGTGAAGTTTAAGTTCTTAATTCTTTAGTGATAGTTTAGATGTATTAGTAAGTGGCATGGAGAGAAAATGTGGTAGGTATGGTAGCATGACCATGCTAGGATATATAAAGTAGTGATAGTTTAGATATATTAGTAAACAGTAAGGCTAGAAAATGTGGAAGGTATGGTAATGTGAGAGTACTAGAATATTATGAAGTCATACCAAGAGGTTGACAGGTCAGAGTATTGGATGATGGATTGATAGATGTATTAACTGTTATTGGATGATTGAATGAGTGGGAGAGTTGGTTGTTACTGGATGATGGAGTGGGAGAGGAGTTATGGTGAGTATAAATGTAATTGATGCAGGTGTGGCTGGGAATGGGGGTAGGGTAGGCGAGTGGAGTGAGCCAGAGTATAGCAAGGGTGAAAGGAGTGGGCTGTCCCGGGTCAAGCAGAAATGGCTCAAGAAACAGTCAGTGGGACAGGTAAGTAAGGTGGAGAGTAGTTTTATAAGAGAGTACTGGGAAAGTGAAGTAGAGATTTGAGCAACATGGAGAGAGTCTCACCGGATAGAAGGTAGGTATGCTTTAATGCAGTGGAGTAGGCTAGGTGGGGGATGGAGCAGAGCCAGCTTGGGAATAGCAGGGCAGTGAAATGTTTGGGTTAATTAATGAGTTGGGGCCTAAAACATTCAGTGGAAATTATGCCTTTACTGTCTAAATAGTGCAGGAAAGCAACGAAGAAGGCAGCTGTGGGAGGAGAAGAAGGAATCTAGAGGCAAGAGAAAAAGGGGGGATAAGACTTGAGCAATGGTGATGCATGGACTAAAGACAAAGAAAAATAGCAGCTATAGTATTAGTTCTGCAGGTCCATTTATACATACAGTATTAGGGTGGCTAAGCAGTCCCGTTGCACAGCTTGAATCTTGGCCTTAACAGTGGTTCCCTCTATAGTGCAGTTAAAAACTTCACTTTGATAAGGTTCCTCACAGTGTCTTTATGTTTTGGTTGGTGAAGGAGATGATGTTTCAATGTTAAGCTGGATAAGCAGTCCCGGTGCACAGCTTGAATCTTGCCCATAATAGTGGTTCCCTCTATAGTGCAGTTAAAAACTTCACATCGATAAGGTTCCTCTCAGTGTCTTTATGTTTTGGTTGGTGAGGGCGATGAGGTTTTCTGAAGAGACGAAAAGATGACAGATTACTCAAGAATGTAGATTATGGGTCAGGTAAATGGTGAGGGAGAGAAGGGAAGACAGAGTACAAGGAAGAGGGAGGTATGGAGAGTTTGAAGGTTAAAAGAAGAGTTTATGTAAATAGAGAAGCAGTAGGAAGAAAAACAGGTGCAAGTATAGGCAGTAACACTAACATTTAAGCAAGTAAATATTTCCACAGAACAATATGGCTAGCTAAAGGCAAAAACAGTAAATATGATAACAGTCATTCCATTGCTAAAGAGTTCAGCAAAAGTATAAAACTGCCAGTGTAATTGGCAGGCAAAATACCTTATTCTCTACTATGGAATGGATAGATAAAATTGTGCAGTGTGTAGATACGTTGTGACCAGCATTGGCTTAACATATAACAAACAGGACCACACTAATGCATATATTCAGTTAGTGCATGAAACTCAAAATCAGAAATAAGCCTAAAAATCCAACTTAAGGCAGCAGTTACTAAAAGACTCAGGAATAATAATGATCCAACACAATATGTCAGGTGGTACACCTGTGTCTACAAAAACATTATCAGCCTTGCCCAGGAAGGGCATGCTTGGATGCTCACTTGTATTATGCAAAGCAGTCAACCCAGTTTTTACAATGTTAACTTAGCTAACATGGTTTATAGTAACTGGTTTTGTTCTGCACAACAGTCGCAGTTTCAAAATAATACAGTTGGAAGAGATTGAAAACAAGTGAAACAAACTTACTTAGGATGTAAAGATACAAAAGCATTAAGTCAATAATCATGAACTGTGGTGTTTCTGGTTCTGTACAGCACCAAGCAGGTCTGTGGGGAATGCTGAGACAGGAGTGGAAAGAAAGAAAGAGCGCCAAGCTCCAAGAGCCATTTTAAATAGCGCAAAGCAACATTGAGAGAAGTGGGAATTAATTTAGAAGCCTAACACAGGGAACATTGAGAAAAATGGGAAAAAAGACACAGTAAACAAAAGGATGAAAGTTAAGCTATAGTGTTGGCCCAGGTCAAGCAGAAATGGCTTAAGAAACAATCAGAACAGGTAAGTAAGGTGGAGAGTAGTTGTACAAGAGAGTACTGGGGAAGTGAAGTAGAGATTTGAGCAACGTGGAGAGTCTCTCACCAGATAGAAAGTAGGTATGCTTTAATGCAAGGGAGTAGACTAGTTGGGGGATGGAGTGGAGAGAGAGAGAGAGTTTGGGAATAGCAGGACAGTGAAATGTTTGGGTTAATTAAAGAGTTGGGGCTTAAAAGACTCAGTGGAAATTATGCCTTTACTGTCTAAATAGTGCAGGTAAGCAACCAAGAAGGCAGCTGTGGGAGGGGAAAAAGGAATCTAGAGGCAAAAGGAAAAGGGGGGATAAGACTTAAGCAATGATGATGCACAGACAGCTACAGACTAAACACAAAGGAAAATAGCAGCTAAAGTATTCTGTAGGTCCATTTATATATACAGTGTTAGGGTGGATAAGTATTCCTGGTGCACAGCTTGAATCTTGGGCATAATAGTGGTTTCTCTCTATAGTGCAGTTAAAAACTTCACTTTGATAGGGTTCCTCACAGTGTCTTTACATTTTGGTTGGTGAGGGGATGAGGTTTCTTAAGATGTAAAGATACAAAAGCATTAAGTCAATAGTCATGAACTGTGGTGTCTCTATTTCTGTACCTCACCAAGCAGGTCCGTGGGGAAGCCTAAGACAAGAGTGGAAAGAAAAAAAAAGTGCTCACAGATGTATAAGATACATCCTACATCGACCAAACCACTCTGCAGCTCAGCCATGATAAAGGACAGATTATTATCCCAGGGATAAAAATTCATAGGGGTATATTCCAGCGTGAATCTATCAACACTGCTCTTTTGTCTTCCCTTAACCCATTAAACTGTCTATCTGACAGATTAGATCATGGTTACAATTTGGCTCCCAAAAAACAAAGTGTGAAGACTTCTCATCTTTTTTGTGTGGATGATTTAAACTGTAGAGTTCATAAGATGAGGAACTGAAAGCACAACTGCAAGTGGCCGAAACTTTCTCAGATGACATAAGAATATCATTTGGTCTTGATAAATGTGCAAAAGCAACCTTCAAAGCATGAAAGCTGCAGCACCAACAAAATATCAGTCTGGGACAGGAATGTGATATAAATAAACTTGAGCAGGAGGGAGTGTATAAATATTTCAGAACTGATGAATAATCAACAATAAAACATGAAACTAATAAAGCTTAGTAAGGAATATTTTAAAAGACTAAAATGAATACTGAAAACAGCCCTGACATCTAGGAACAAAGTCCAAGCTATAAACCAGTTTGCTCTTCTTGCTCTAACAGTTTTGGGGTGACTGAATGACCCAAAAGGTATAGGATCAGTTGGACAGGAATGCAAGAAAATTTTATCAAACGATTTATAAAACTCAGTGTATACCAATATATTCCCCATTCTGAAGGAGGTATGGGCCTCCGTGAAATTGATTACATGTATAGATCTGCAATTGTGGGACTGCATACATAGCTGCTGACCTGACAAGATCCAAACACGTGAAAGTTTTAAAACCATGAGGAGAACAAGTCTAAGATGACTTCTGCTTAGTTTACAGAAGTATAACAGCATTAAGTGGGAATGGAAATCAAACCAGAAGTAGAGAAAAAACAGACAGCAACTGAATGTGCCAAAAAACAAAATAAAGAATAAAAGGTGAAGGATAAGATGAGGATCAGATGAGAAGGCAAGAAATGTGGAAAAGGCATAAATATAGTTACAAGTACAGAGAACTCCTGGAACAATCTCATGTTGATCAGGATCTGACACAGGAATGCTTAAGGAGACGTAAATTTAAAACCAAAAGATGAAAGGTAAATATTGGCAGCCTAGGATAGTGGACTATGTACACGCCCATTGAGCATGTCAGAGAAACAAATGCAGGTTTTGTAAAACAGAAATGGAAACAGTCACACATCTTGTTGCTGGGTGTGATGCACTTATGGCACTAAAGGTATAGTGATGCGGCAAGACTGTTCCACTGTAGTAGCAGAGAAGCATTGGAAACATGAGCTACAAAGTATTATAGAAAATGATAAAGTTTATATCACATGGGATCAGCCATTACCTACAGTTCAAAAAATAAATGCAAGAAAACCAGATACAGTAGTCCAGGAAAATTGAAATTGCTACACCTAGTGATTACAGTGTTTTACTTACAGAGAGAGACAAAATCGATTTGCAGGAAGAAATGAGAGCAATGTGAAAGGATACCCAGACACAGTTCCAATAGTGGCTGGAGAAATGAGTCTCATAAATAAGAATTTATAGTTGTATTTAGATATGCTACTGATACATGTAACTCCGTATGAATTGCAAGAGTCAGTTCTGGGCATATTGCGGTTGTTACGAAGAGCACTTCTGGCTTAGCCAAAGACTGAAACAATACTAATTTCATGAATTTTAATCATACTTTGACTTAGGAATGGGTTCCATTCCCATCATGGTATTAGAAATTAAATTGAGACAAACACTCAATATACTTTTGACATGTGAGCATTCACTGACTTATCACTGTTTTGCTGTAATGATGCTTGGAGGAGTGTCCTCTACTCAATAATGAGCAGGGTGTATGATAAATACCTGCAGTTGTTTTATTCCACATTGGCATGACAGTATATGTGTATGTGATTGAAATTTTTAGCTTGCTTACCTATGCCTGTTTAAGATACTTGATTGCACATTACTGTGTATTTGTGATTTATACAAGCCCATTTTTGCTGATGTCCACAGTGCAGTCAACCCATATGACATACATTTGCCATTTGCTTAAGTGTATTTTGGGTTGGCTCCAACAGCACCCTGTGTAGTATACCCATGCATTTGCAATGTGTAACCTTACCTTCTTGTTTTCCTTGATGTGGGCCCAGAGTTGTCCACCTCCCTTCAACCTTCACAGTTACGTAATATATTTTTAGATATATTTCCCTTTGTTGTAATTATTGTCCACTGTTATGTATTATTATTGTGTTATGTATTATTATTATCCAAGTAAAACCAGCTGCAAAACACAAACTCAAAAGAGAAAACTTGCAGAGAAAACCAGTTTAATAAAAAGCAGAGCTTTCGGGCGTAACCCTTCTTCAATACTAATACATTCAAACACTAAACTCTAGAAGCTTAAATACAGGTCTAAAATCACATGACCAGCAACCAAATGAAATCATGTGACAGAAAACAAATTAAAAATTAAAGACATATACATATAAATATATTAAAAGATGTGTATATACACAGTATAAAATATTTACTTTACAATATTACGTAGCTTAACTAACACAGGTTTTAAACTGACAGTGCTATTTAAACCAGGATGAGTGTCAGCAGCTAATCTCAATATCCATTCAAATTCTTTGAGCTCAAGGCGGTTGTTGACATCACCACCTCTTTCATTTGGACATAGAGCATCAATCACTCTAAACTTAAATGTATGTGTTTCACCACAAGTTTTAATATGTTTACATAGTGCATTATTGTCACAATTTCTCCTAATTTCAGAATTATGGTCTATAACACGTTCCTTAAGCTTATGTATTGTTTTTCCCACGTAAAATGAACTGCATGAGATGCAGGTAGCCAAATAAACCACAAAAGTGGTGTTACAAGTAGCTGTAATTTTAAAATTAAATACTTGTCCATTAGCAGGATGAGTGAAAATATCACTACCATTCCCTAAGATGTAAGCACAGGCAACACAGTTAAAACATGGAAAAGTACCAGTTTTAGCAGCCAATTGTGTATAACAGGGTCTACAAAAATCTTTATAACAGAGTAAACTTTTAATCGTCCTCATATTTTTATATGTAAAATGTGGCTTGGTGCCCAATATAGTTTTTAGTTCATCCAATGCCATCAGAATGGGCCAGTTCCTGTTAATAATTTGTCTAATTGAACTTGACCTACCATTAAAAGTTGTGACGTACCTTATTTCATGTTGAGTAATGGTGTTATTGCACTGACTATCTGTGAGGCTTGACCTGTCTTCCAAAAAAGTTGGTATAAGTGATGTCTGCCTAGCTTCCATTACATCAGATTTAAGCTTGGATAATAAATTCATATCATATCCACTAGAAAAAAAGTCCTCTACCATATTATCAAGTTGTGAAACAAATGTAGTATTATCAGTAGTTAGTCTACTTGCTCTAATAAATTGAGATTTTGCTACACCTTTAAAGACATGTGGCTCGTGCATACTACTGTGATGCGTATATCTTCCATTACTAACATCCTTTCTATAAATACTAGTGTTTAATATGCTATCATTCAATTGCAGTTTGACATCTAAAAAACATATGCTGCTGTCAGACACATCCATTTTAAATTTCAAAAAATTAGTACTAGAATTTAAATAATCAATGAAAATATTCAAATCATCCAAAGTACCATTCCATATTAGTAGACAATCGTCTACAAATCACTGATAGAAACTAATGTTACTAAGAAATAGATTTTGTGCATTAAACAAATAATTGCATTCCCATTGGTAAAGCACTAAATTAGCGTAAGTATTTGCTACGGATGTGCCCATAGCTACGCCTGTTAACTGAAGAAATAAGGTATTATTAAACATAAACACATTGTTCCTCAGAACTACATCCATAAGGCAACAGATATTGCTAATGAGCCTATGGTCAGGACTAGGTTGAGAAGACAAAAGTTCTCTAAGTAGTTCTATTCCCACATCATTGGGGATAACTGTGAAAAGGGACATGATATCAAGCGTCACTAAATAATATTTCTTGGTATTTAAATCAGATTTTACATTATTATACCATACCCATAGCTTTGGCAATAAATCACAAGTATCCTTTAGAATAGAACTACATTTAGGTAAATAAACTTCTAATTGCCTATGCAAATAAACTGATATGGGTTCAGTAACCCAACCACCTCCAGAGACAATCGGTCTCATGGGTGGATTTTCCAGGGATTTATGAATCTTAGGGATCCCATATAAATGTGGAATCAGAGGACAAGGTACTGTAAAATAGTTAAAAAGATCAATATCTATGTCATTATTAAGCTGCAGCTCATACACAACCATGTTCACATAACTTATACAATATGAAACATCAATTCTAGTGATAACTTTAAAGGCAGTATCATCATTTAAAAGCAGAGAAACAGCTGAAAAATAATTATCACGATTCATTAAGACAGCCTTGCCACCTTTATCAGCTTGTTTTATAATAATGTCATTACACTGTTGTAAACTTTTTAAGGCTTTATACTCAGAGAAGCTTAAATTATATGCCTTGTTTTTAACAGGTTTTAAATAGAGTTCTCTAATCTGAAACTCGCAAATGTCATGAAAAGCCTTTAGTACAGGAACACTAACTGGCATAAAAGTGCTACTACGTTTACAACATTTTTCAGGCGCAGGAGTATTACCAAATAGCAGTCTTAAGTTGAGATTCCGAACAAAGATTTTTAGTTCTGTTAAAGCAGAGACAATATTGTCACAACCATATGGTATAAATTTAAAACCTTTACTGAAAAGCGAAAGGTGCGCTGATTGTAATTCAAAAGTGGAGAGGTTTAATACACTGTTCATTTGCGACTTACTTTGTTCAGTCCTAAAGGGCTTTGATTCTTCCTTTTGTTTGTAGATGTAATTTGTGTAGATAACAAGCCCCTCGACTTGGGGGATTTATTTCCAACTGCTTCTGGTTGTTCTAACTGAAAACGCTTAGGTACAAAGCTAAAAGTAAGTTGTTGAGTCTTTTTTCCAGTTAGCGTATTCACGTTGTCAGCGCCATCATTCTTACTTCGTATCCTAACAGATGCGCATGCGCTGCTGGTTACAGACGTAGGTGTAGGTTGGACTATCCCATCAGGTGTTGTATTGGGTGCAATCTCTTTAGTTGTAGGTGTTTCTACGACATTAGTGTTGCATACAGGTTCATCAAAAGTATCTAAGGCATCAAGTGCTTCTTTATAAGTAGGCT
This sequence comes from Protopterus annectens, assembly GCF_019279795.1. Taxonomy (NCBI): domain Eukaryota; kingdom Metazoa; phylum Chordata; order Ceratodontiformes; family Protopteridae; genus Protopterus; species Protopterus annectens. The sequence goes on from NC_056725.1 coordinate 1,780,452, forward strand.
TTTGATAATTAGAGGTTGTATGATAATCAGATTTAGGCCAAGAGAAAATATTCCCCTTTTGGAAGTCCCCAATGTCACGTAAAAGTTTACGTTTCTTAGTAGCTTCCATTCTTATGTCGAGGGTATGCAGTCTATCTAGCATTTGCTGATAGACATGAATTAACAGAAAAACAGAAAGTTCCATAATGGCATTTTCCATGGTGAAGATTTCTTTTTTATATTCATCTTCTATTTTAACAAAGAAATCATTCATTAAGCACATATAGTCTAAAGACAACTTGATGTTCAACTGTTGCCATGATTTTAAAAGTTCAGGGAAAAGTATTGCCATATGAAGGCATTTTAAGAATCCTAAGCCCACGTGGGACAATACCTCTTTCCACATAAGCTAAAAAGCTAAAACGCTGCCACTGCAAGCGTTTAAATGCAGTTACCTTTCAGGTATATCAGCCATATCCAGGCTAAGGGCTGCGAGATAGACCTCCAACAGGAATTCCCAATAACAGCAGAAACAGTAACAGTACAAGTAAAACCAGCTGCAAAACACGAACTCAAAAGAGAAAACTTGCAGAGAAAACCAGTTTAATTAAAAGCACAGCTTTCGGGCGTAACCCTTCTTCAATACTAATATGGCAGTTGGAACTAGCTTGAATTCTTTAAAGTCTCTGATTAATATTGAGACCAACCCTTTACTGAACTGTGTGGACTCTACAAACTCTGCTACTTCGTCTGATGTTGTTCCTGAGCCAGAAAGCCTGGCAGAGTTTCATAAAATCTTGCAACAATTAGAGAGAAAGGTAACTGCATTTAAACGCTTGCAGTGGCAGTGTTTTAGCTTTTTAGCTTATGTGGAAAGAGGTATTGCCCCTAGCATTCTATAACATTATTTCTTAACCTAAAATTAAACCCTGAATATTGTATTATCACTCTGGTCTCCCACATATAGCCCTGAAAATTATACTCTAAACCCATAACCTACAGCTATCAAATACCCTGCAGGAGTATAACATACAGTCTAAACATAATGTACAACTTAGTGTAAAATATAGTTTAAAAATACAGTTTCAAAACACATCCATTAAGTTAACAGTAAATATATACCATACGGCTCCAAGAAGCCTAAGAAAACACTTGTAGTCAGTGTTAGCCCTGCTCTGCTTGGGTTCGCTCCGTGCCTCTCCCTGCCCCCAATTCCCACCCACCCCAGTACCTCTAAATGTATAGTTGCTTTACCACATCCCCAACATCCTATCAGCTTTCACCTAACTTATTTTCTCCACCCACTCTATTACCTCTAAATTTACCATCAGATCTTCTGCTGTTGTGCCATACAAACAACAGATCCTAACTACTATACTCCTTCTCTCATAATGCTATACTACTCTTTAGTACCCATTCTGCTAGCCATTTATTTACTCACCTTGTATGAAAACCAGTTGCTCACTGGTTATCAGTACCCAAAAGGCCATACTATCACCCCAGCTGTAAAGCATCCCACCTTCAGCCATGCTATGCTAATAATAATGGGTCCAACTCAAAATCTTGTTCCCTCTTTCAGCATACCAACCCCTGGCATATTAGCCCTAGATCTAGACAATACTACAAACTTTTAAACAAACTCCTGAAGCTTATCATTAAGTACAGACCTAGCCTAATACTCTGTCATGATATTCACCCCAACCCAGGCCCATCCACTTCTGAGATATACACCCCCTCTACTTGTAACCTAAGCCATAAAACTGTAATCAGTAGAACAACTAACTCTCTCCTGGCCTGTCATCTCAATATTAGAAGCATTAATAACAAGGTAAATAAACTGCATGCACTCCTGACTGTCCACTCCCCTGAGATTCTCTCTCTATCTGAAACCTGGTTAAAACCGAACACTACTGACAGTGAAGTTTTACCACCTGGGTATAACATACACAAGCTGGATCATGTTTCCAGGAAGGGGGTGGGGTAGCTATACTCTTCAAATCTGAGTTGAATGTGACCACAGATGTTACTCAACCACCTCAGATTAATAACTCCGAAATTCTTGCCACTAGATTGCAACTTAACAAAAGTATATGCATCAGTATCATCTGCATGTATATTCCCCCGGGTAACAATATAGCCACACTTGAAGACACCCTACACTGGCTATCATGGAGATTTTAACATAGACTGGGGCACCTGTTCCTCAGAATCCCCTTCTACCCACATTAACCTGCATGCATTTACATAAGTTATAACCACCCCTACCAGGCTAGGTAAACCCAACCAAAAAGAAAGCATACTTGACTGCGTACTCGTAAACAGTAACCCCCAACTGTACACCACTGGTACCCTCCCCGATGACCTAAGCGACCACCTTCTCACTTATATAGTTAAGTAAAAAGCCATTAATCCCCAACAACCCTTACTCAGAAAAGTCAGAAACAAAAAAGATTTTGACCCTGCCAAATTCCAGCAGGAACTTAACTCCTGTAACTGGTCTATTCTAAAACAACTCCCCTTAGAGGAGGCAGTTGCATATTTTAACAACAAATATCTTGAAATCCTTGATTTGTATGCCCCTGCCCGTTCAAAGAGAACAACAGCAAAAACTGCACCATGGCTTTCTAAAAATTACCAGTAGAAACAAATTTTGGGCTCTATGGCGCACCACTAAAGACCCCCATGATCATGTTAAATACAGGCAAGCTAGGAATGAAACTAAAAAATCTATTCTATATGACAAAAAACAATACTATTGTAATTTACAAACAGCAAACCAGAACAATCCTCAGAAGTTTTGGGCAGGTCTGAGTAATCTACTTCATCCTGGAAAAACGTCTACCCCTATCCCAGCTGCTGCCATTGATAAACCCCCCTGAGGATGTTTCAGACAGTTTTAACCATTTCTTTACTGTGACAAATCAAGCCCTAGCTAGCCAATTACCTCCTAGCTCCCCTGGCCCTGATAGTAGCATCCCTATGAACCTACTCTCGTTCAACTTCCAACCAGTGTCCACATCACTTATCTGTACCTTGATCAAAAAATTAAAACCCACCACTCTCTCCAATGACCAACTCCCCACCCTGTACCGTCAAAAATTAGCTGATGCTATTGCCTACCCAGTATCAATACTAATTAATCATACCATAGCAGAGGCTAAAATTCCCACCATTTGGAAACCATCCTACGTAATCCCACTACATAAAGAAGACTCCTCCACTGAATTCTCCAGTTATAGACCAATAGCTATACTTTCTCCACTTGCAAAGATTATGGAAAAATGTATACACAAACAACTCATGCACCACCTAATCCAGAATTACCTCATGGCAGATACCCAACACGGCTTCCGTCCACAGCACTATTTCAGCCCTACTAGCTTTTACCAATACCATAAACAATAACTGTAACAATAATCACATATCCTCAACCGTCTTCTTGGATCTTTCCAAGGCATTTGACATGGTGGACCACCAACTTTAGATTCACACCCTGCAAACTTTCTGTCTAGATTCTAAAGCCCTTCAATGGTTTAAATCCTACCTCAATTGGAGGCAGCAGGCTGTTCTTTGGCAGAACAAGCTCTCTAACCTACTACCTAACACCCTTGGAGTACCACAAGGCTCCATACTAGGGCCCCTACTGTCTTCCATCTTTATTAACAACTTGTATACTGTCATCCCAAATGTCAACTGTATCCAATACGCTGATAACTCCACCCTGATTTGCTCAGCTACATCTCCTACAGATTTGTGGTCTGCTACCCAGTCCACCTTTAATATTATAGAACACTGGCTCTCTGAACGTCGATTGATACTAAATCCCAAAAAAACTAAAATGCTGTTATTCTCACCAACACAAAGGTCTGCTGTGTTTGCCTTTACCATAAATGCAAATGATGGCACAATAATATCTCTCTACAAAACAATTAGGTGTCATTATTGATAATAACCTAAAATTTGACCTACATGTAAACCAATCAATCAAAACCATCAATAAAAAAACTAGAGTCACTGTACAGAATAAAAGCCTTCCTAACCCCTCCAGCTAAGATTGCCATAGCTTACTCTCACCTACTTTCAGCACTTCTATATGCATCCCCCCTACTCTCTAATCTAAACAAGACTGTACTTAATAAACTCTCAACCTGTTATAATCACATTGCCAGGTTTGCCACTGGCCTGCCTTTTAGGACACACCACTGCATCAATTTTAACCAGCTTGAGTGGCTTAAACTTCCCAGTCTAATCCAATATCACCTTCTGATTATGGCTAATAAAATCCTTTATAATCTGGATGATACTCCGGCACTTAAAAATATTATCACCCCCTATAACAATCCGAGACTGCTTTGATCCTTGAACAGACTACTAATTCATACAATAAAAATTAGCAATGCAGCTGGTGATTCCCTCTTTGTAAACTCTGCAGGCAGAGCCTGGAACTCACTTCCAGCTGATATTACTTTGCTCTCCTCCCTAGGCCAATTTAAAACTAGACTCAAGCAACAACTGGCACTAAACTGGCTTTTCCACTGCAACAAGCCTGGCTGACTCTCATCATGAATGTGAAAAATCTATTAATCAAATTACTGTTGAATTTTCCCCTGACTGTCACCAGGGAGTAACCTGTTGAACTTGTCTATCAATGTTTGCTTATGTATTCTTTGTCAATACCATATCTGTAATATGTCTGCATTGTTTTTATTGTATCTGTTTACCTTGGAGCTTTTCTCCCCGGCCTCCACTGAAAATGGACAAGAACCCAGTCGGGTTATCCCAGTCAACAAATGTAAAATAAATAAAATAAAATAAATTATATTGTTGACATGGTCAACATGTGCCAAATCTATGGCCATTATGCAGAAGCAGGACAGCTGCACACAAGCTGCTGGCTACTGTTTGCAATACATCCGTGTTCTTGTTATGCTTGTGTGTTAACCAGTGTGCATTGTTGAAATTCATGTGCACAACCTGATATAGTTTTTTAAGCTGTAGTGTTAGATTTGTGCACAGTCTTACATGACATTGGTGTATGTATGTGTATAGACATTGCTTTCGTGTACATTCCATTTAGGCCACCAACAGTCATACATGTATGCCTACACATCTGTGTTGTCTTTGACATGGCATATGTGTGCGTCACATACATGCATTCCATTACATGTTTGGTTGTATTTGTACATCTGCTTGTGTATTTAACAGCTATTTTGCTGCTTTGCTGCAGTACTGCTGTTCGGAGGTTCAGTTCTGTCCTATGCTGGAATTATCTAGCATTCCTAGATCTGCATTTGCTCATCTGTGCTGTTGTTTGGGTTACAGTTGCACTGCTGACAGACTACTTGGATATGTGTGCTGTGATCCTTATTTATTACCCTTCAGTATGCATCTACCATAGGTTATATACATACAGGTATGCCTGCCACACAATTTGTAATGTGTCATAAAGTGATAGTGCATAGGTAGATATGTTTTTCATTTCACCCTTGGCTGGTATGCATTTTCACCGTTTGACAACTTTCCATTGTCTATGTTGTGCATTGTGCTGTCTGTGTAACTTACCTGTCTTTACTGTTTTTGTTGTGATATTTGTTTTATGGGTATACCTGTTGTTATGGCCGCCTCGTCTTTCCCTATGTTTACCTTTCCTTCTATTCTTTAAAAAAAAAAAAATGGGGCCAATTCTCACCAAAAAACATTGCCCATGCCCCTCTTACTTTTCCTCAGATATTCCTATAACAACCTATCCCGTGTTGGTCCCTTTTCTTCACCCATACCCGATGTGTTCTTTTCTATCTCCCAATTTCCTTGGGTGTGTGTGTTACCTTTGCTCCACACACATGTCCCACACCCATTGTTAGCTAATATTAGCTGTGGTAATATGGCTTGATTGCCCTTAGCTTTTATTATTTTTTATTAGAAAATGTATGTATTCCACAGGAATCTGTAAATCATCGCTAGCACATTTTAATAATAACAGACTTACAGTGATATCCCGTAGCTGTATTTAATCTTGCTGGAGAGATTCTGGTATAGGTATGCATTTATGACTATCAGGCTGCTTACATTGTGAGGTTCTTTCTGTAATTTTGTTAATGTACATCACACTTTGACAGTGTTTTTCATTACTTACAAATTACTTGTGAGTGATATACAATGTGCCATTATTACTGAGATACTCCATTTTGTGCCAAGATATTCTGACTTTACTGTAGCATATTTACATACTACATTGTTATACACAACTGCTGATATCGGAGTAATGCACCAAATTCCGCAAACGTTATGGAATCCAGTTCCATGTGCCTCGATATTCAACCAAATCATCCAGGTGCGCTCAGTAAACACTGCTAATACATTATGAACCCTACATACAAATCAATAACTGCCTCAATTCTTTCTTTTTTAACACCTTTATTAAATTATCATGAGACATATGCACACATACATTAGGAGAAAAGAAAACTAAACTATAATGTTTTGTTCATGTGTACTTCATTACATATGTCTTCTTTTTTATAACAACTGTCATTCATAGGTTCATAGGTAGATACTAGGCTATCTGCCCTAGGGCATTTACAAGCCTAGCCAGAGTGTGTTTGGTTTTCACCACCCTTTTAGATTAGATGACTGTGCCCAAGTATAGTAGGTCACAGACGATAGCCCATTTAAGGTTAGTTTAAAGTGCCCCTGTCTAGCAGTGACACAGAGGAGATCCCAGGGGTAAATCTACGGTCTCCCATCCAATCGTCAAGATTCTTCTTGAAGAGGGTCATTGAGGGGCTCTGCCTAACATGGATTGGGACTTTGTTCCAAAGTGAGGGGAGCCTCTGGGATATGAATCTGTCTCTCCAGCATGTCCTATTTATTTCTGTGCTGAGGTTTAAGTCACTGGAGCGTGTAGCTCTAAGGGATTTGGATTTCCTGAGGTGGAGCATGTCCATTAATTCTGGGTTGGATATGGCTTTATACATCAGGCACAGATCGTCTCTGAGTAGGCAGTAAGCAACTGAGTAGAGCTGGAGTTTCTTTAGTCTAACTCCATAGGGCATCTGCTTGAGTCCCTTAATCCTCTTGGTGAGGTACTTTTGGTGTCTTTCTATTTGTTGCAGGTGTCGGGTAAGGTACATCCCAAATGGGGCATTGTATTCAATTATGGGCCTGATGAGTGATGAGTAGAGAGGCACAATGACCTCTCTTGATCTAGATGTGAACCCTTTCATGATAAGGTGGGCTATATAGAAGGTCCTTCTAACCACTTTGGCAATGTGATTGTCAAAGGAAAGATTACTATCTACTTGGGTCCCCAGATCCCTAATTACTTCTTCTGTACTTAATGGATTACCACCTATGTGGTAATTTGTGGGCACTTTGTTTTTCCCAAATGGGATGACTATGCACTTTTTGGCATTTAGCTTCAGGCCATGGCTCTGGCACCAGTTATCCATCTCTGTGAGGCCATTTTGGAGGATGCTTATGTCAGTCGGCGAGTCGATTATGGCCCCCAGTTTGCAGTCGTCTGCAAACTTGGTCAGCCAAAGTCCTCCTGTGTTAGCCTGTACCTCACAGAAATATATACCGAACAAGAGAGGCCCCAGGACTGAGCCTTGTGGGACGCCACTTGTAACTGGTTTAGAGTCTGACATGGCACCTGCAATTCTGACCATGTGGATTCTATCCCTAAGCCAGTTTGCAACCCATCTTGTGACATAGGGGTTGATATTTAAGCTGGTGAGCTTGTTTATGATGCCCGAGTCGGGTATTGTGTCGAAGGCTTTTGCGAGGTCAAGGTAGGCTGTGTGGACTACCTTCCCTTCATCTATGGCCTTGGAGACTGTTTCAAAGAAGTCAACCAGGTTCAAGAGGCACGATCTGCCCTTAACAAAGCCGAATTGGGTAGGATCCAGTGTTTGGAGGTTCCCAATGTCTTTGTTTATGAGTTCCATGATGATACGCTCCATAGCTTTGCAGACCAGACTAGTCAGGCTTATAGGGCGGTAGTCCATTGTGACACCACCTTTATGGAGTGGTACCACTGTTGCTGTATGCCATTCTTTGGGTACATAACCTGTTGTAAGGCTGAGACTGATCAGTGATTTTAAGTGAGGGTTCAGTTCTTCTTGGAACTCATGTAAAACGCAGCCCGGGACACTGCAGGTAGATGCTGTGTTTTTTGCTTTGGAGAGGGCAGCTCTCACCTGTGCATCTGTGATGTCAGGAGGGATACACTTTGTTGGGATAGTCATTTGCACGTTTGGGGGAGAAGTTTGCACTGAACCTGTCTGCCAAGATGTTGGCAATGTCTGTGGGTTCAGTGGATTTTTTGTCATTTTGCACTAACTCAGAGCATATCTGAGAGTTTCCACCCAAGTTCCTGACATAACTAAACAAGGCCTTATGATTATCTTTAGCGTCTTGTGCAATTTTTCTTTCAAAGCTAGCCTTGGATGCTTTTATGAGGGATTGTAGTTTCTTGCTAGTACTGATCAGAGTTGCCTTCCCTTTTTGGGACTTTGCTCTATCCTGTAGTAGCTTCCTCCTTCTGTTGTATAGCCTATTTATGGCTGGGGTCCACCAGGCAGGTCTCCTGCATTTGGAGGAGTGTGTCTTGATTTTGTTTGGGATAGCACGATCTATGCATTCCTGTAAGTATCCATAGAATGCATTTGTAAGGGATTCTGCGGTTTGGGTCATAATTTCCACTGGCCCGGGGGCTTTGTAGGATTCCATCTCAGTTCTGAGAAGTGTGAAGTTTGCTTTCGAGAGGTTTTTGACCGTGGTTTTCTTTGCTGGGGGTGTGGACGGGATATGGGCATCCATAGTGATTAATTTATGGTCAGATCTTACTAAAGAAGGGTATACCTCAGGTATAGAACATAGAGTACCATGTTGGTGATAATCAGGTCCAATATGTTTTCCCCTCTTGTGGGAGTGGTGACCAGTTGTTCCATAGCATTTGAATTTATAAATTCTAGGCACCATTGGGCGAGGGTGTTGGAGCTTGAGTAGTGCTCCCAGTCTATGTTTGGGTAGTTGAAGTCATCCAATATAATGGTGTTTGGAGAGACCTTCATATTCTCCAACGTCTTCAGGAAAGCCGAGTGGGGTTCCAGAGTTTGGGAGGGTGGTCTGTAGCAGGCTAAAAACTGGAAGGCAGTTTTGCCCACTGTTAATTGCACATGGATGGTCTCAGATGCTTCTTGTAGTGCCACTAACCTGGAGGTATGGGTATCTTTGATGAATATGGATACTCCCCCTCCTCTTGTGGTTCGGTCCGAGTTTTACGGCAGAAAAGCATGGTATGAGGTATAACCTGGTAGTGCTGGGGTGCTCTCGGGAGCCTTGAACCAGGTTTCTGTTACTGCACAGATATCGATATTCTCCATACTGAGGAGAGCCTCGAGTGCGTGCATCTTGAGGTTTAGACTTCTGGCGTTGAGCAGCATTACCCTTAGTTTCTTTTTCCTTGTGTTGTCTAAGGAGGTGGGTTTGTCTTTTGAGCCTTGCCTAAAAAAGGCACTATGGGGGTGGCAAGAGACTTTGCCAATATTCGAAAACCCAGGGGTGACAGGTGCAAGCTGTCCCTAGCGAAGCAAAGTGGCTTGTCGAGCATGTCATCCCAGGCTGACAAATACTGGATCCCCTTTGAGTGACACCAATACTTTAGCCAATAGTTGAAATTGATCATTTTGTCTTTATACCGTGGTATCATTCTTGGTGAGGGTAAGATGCTTCTCAAGGTCAGGGTTGTACCAGCCTGGGCTACATGATCAGAGAGCTCCTCTATGTCTCTTTTCATGTAATCCAGGGACATACGTCTCAGGTCATTCACACCAGCATGGACAATGACAGAGTCATATTTGTACTTGCTTTGGAGTGACCTGAGTGCTTGTGTTATGTGGTGGATCCTGGCACCCGACAGGCAGCTTACAGTGACCTTCTCCTTGTTCAGCCTGGTGAGAGGGACGTCAGTGTGTCTGACAATACAGTCACCTATTACAAGTGTATTAGGTGTGTTGTTTAGCCTTAAGGGCTGTGACTGTGTGGCACACTGACTTTGTGGACTATGTGATACGTGGGTATTGTTGTGGGGTAGCAGTTGCTTGGATGTCTGCTTTGGAGGTCTCTGTTGCTTGGGCAGATTTTTAATTAGAGCCTCCGAGTATGTTTTTGTGTGTTTGTGTGTTTGGTTTGCTGTTGCGATAGGTCTATGTGAGACTGGATTCGTGGTGTTTGTGATTAACTTCTCCTTCAGACTGTCCATGCCAGTACTATGTTGAGAGAGTTTAGCCTCCAGTTTAGCTATATAGTTGCATCTCTCGCATATATTTGAGCTTCTTTGGAAGAGGAGAGGGTGGTCTGTGTACATAAGGCAGTTGTAACATTGCCTCAAGATTCCCATATTCACCAGCTGGACTGGAGAGTAAACCCGAAACTGACTTTTGGACATGCCAGAATAGTATGAGGAACTACTTATGACTTTACCAAAAAGGACCAATAGGGAGTATAAGAGGGTGTATTGCTTAGTTTATTAGTGCTTACTTATAAGATACTTATACGAGCTACTGCTGGGCTTTAGAAAGAAAATGCTTACGTTGAGATTTGGAACAGTGCTAAGGGAAAAAGTGAAGAGCAGACTTTGTGGAGCCGAGAATAGTTTAAACCCGATTTAGAGGCGCTGTCCGATGCGCAAAATCGCATTAAAGCGGGTTTTAAGAGAGAAAGATCAAGGAGTTTGGAATTGACCCAAAATGGCCAATAAAACTACAGTTTCTAGGCAGTAACCACTCCCACAGGGGCAGGCAGGCTGTTCAGTGTCTACCACTGATGAACACAGAGACTTCCTTTTAGCCCAAGCAAGCAATGGCCTCCAAGAAACTTACAAACAGTTCAGAACAGCAAATCTGTAACTGAACTTTTTTAAAATACAGAAAGTGGGAAAAAAGCAAGATTTTTTTTTTGTTTAGTCCAACATTACATAATTTGCTCAGTTCCTGCCTTCACTTAAACCTCACTCCTCCTCCTGAACATTATTCTGCATGTATTGTTCCCACAAACTCCATTTATTTCCAAGTAATTAACTCCTTCCTTTTTCTAAATATCTCATTTCTAGTTCTTTTAACTCTTTAAAACTATTGAATAGTTTAATTACAGTTGGTTTAGATTTTAATTTACACTTTCTATTGTTTTTTTTTTTTTTTTTTTGGCAGCCAATAGCATTAAACTTACTCCTTACTATGCAGGCAACTTAAATCATGTGTCCCAGCTCAAGAGAATCATTCATTAGTTACAGCCATTTGCTCCCCCCAATATTTCTGACAGAGTACTCTGTAGGGTAGTTGTAAAATCTGCCAACTCATTACATTCCCAAAAAATATGTTCCTAGTTATGTCTCTCTGTCCCATTACACCTCCAGCATTCGCTATCCACCTGAAGAAAGATTCTTTGAAGTCTGCTTAGGGTATAAAAATACCTATGCAAATATTTTCAAACAAAAATCCTAAACCTAATGGAGATTGCTGAATATGTGGGAGCCATACATATGACCTTCTATTGTTCCTTTGTAAAATTTTTTTCCAGTCTCTTTCCAATCATTTCTAACCTCCTCTGATTGATTTTATATTTATTATGTAATATTTTCCATGCCCTACTAATTATTAATTTTTAACAGCAGTTTTTGTTCTACACATGACTGAAAATTCTACCAGAACTAGTCTTTCACTTAGGACTCCCTTTTCTCTTTCTCTTTGCCTGTAGTCTACCAGTACCTGGTAGAAAAGACAATTGCTAACATGCAGTCCTAACTTCTGCTTAGCCTCATCCCACTCTATTACCTTTCCCTCTCTAGTTATTTTCTCTCAATATCCGAGTTCCTTTGACAGTTTTCACCAGTACATTCCAGCCCCCCTCTTGCCTATTTTCTGTACCCTTACTTGCAGTCAGTCCTATTGTCAAACTCCTTTCTCCATTCTGTGTTGACTTAGTTCTTAAAACACTTTCTGTAACTTTAAGGATATAATATAATGTATGGTTGTTGATATTTAACTTAAGGATATACATCCAAAAGCATAGTCTCTCCTTATTTCTCACCCTCCTTCCTGCTCCTTCATCATCACTTTCCACTTTGATTTATAATATTCTGCTTGTTTTATGTAAAGGAGCCTTAACTGCATAATTCTAACATAGCCATACAAATCAGGTAATCCTAAACCACCTGATTCTATGAAGAAGATCAACTTATCCCACTTAACTCTCACCTTCTTCCTCTCCCAAATAAATCACTTCAATTCTTTATTATTTTCCCCCAACTTCTCAGATTGATAAAATATGCCTGTCATGCAAAATAAAACAAAAGGAACAAAACATATTTCATTGCTTCATCTTACTATCCATATTCATAAACAAGAGCTTCAAGTTTCTCAGTTTTTGTATGATCTTTCATTTAGTCTCTTACCGTGTATCCTTAGTTGCCATAACAGAATCCTTTTTAATCCATACTCCTAAATATGTCATCTTATTACGTCCCCATAAATATAGGTATTGCTGAACCAATTAATGCATTGGTACATAGTTTATAGCTATTGCCTTTGTTTTACCTTCATTAATTTTATATCCCAAAAAAGTGAAACTGACTCAAAATATTCCACAACACAAAAAAAGTTATTTTCTGGATTAATAAAATAATATTATTTGCAAATAAAGCAAACTTTTCTTGATTACCATACCAATCATATCCTTGAAATTCTGACTCCCTTATTTTCTTTGACAATGGCAATAAATATAAAGCAAATAACAAAGGGGAATGAAGACACCCCCACCTGCTTCCTGTGTTCAAACACAGCTTATTAAAGATGAACCCTCCAACCTTAACTCTTGCCTCTGATACTTCATATATCATCCTACTTAACCCTATTACTGTTCACAGAATGCCAATGCTTCCATTACCCCACTCATAAAATCCCAACTTACACTATCAAATGCTTTCCCTGCAAACCCACCAATGACAGTTGCATTTTCTTACATTCTGCTTCCCTTTAGATCACCATTGTACTATCAATGCTGTCAAATGTTTGCTTCACCTCAACAAAAAAAAAAAAACACATTGATCCATATCTGTCAATTTTGGCAACACCTTTGACATTCTTAAAGCTAGTATAAATATAAACACTTAATAATCAAGGTTTAAAATTGAAGTAGTCTCTACATGAAGCTGGGTCTGATGGGTGTTTACCCACTTTGGGTAATATAGCCATCAGTTTTCTTCCAAGATGAGATGTTGGTGCTTCACCTCCTTTTTATAATACTATTAAACAGGTTTTTCTACTTTCATACATTCATAGGTAAGTACTAGGCTAGCTGTCCTTACAGTACATTTTAAGCCTGGCCAAATTCCTTTTCTGTGTTTGAATTAACCCCGCCATTTGGTTAGAGATTGATCTTACTCATCCCATGGTTGATAAGCAAATATTACCCCTAATGAGAATCACTGGGATCATATCACAGATGATTTAAGGGGATATATGCATGGGATAAGGCATCTAGGAGCTGCTTCTGTCCATTAGTAGTATAGGGAACAGTTCTGGAGTAAATGTTCTGTTCCCCATCCATAGCTTCCAGCTGTGCTTGAATATTGACAGGGATGAATTTAGTTTTTTGCGAATGGGGAGTCTGTTACAGAGCAGCAGTATCCTATATGAGATAAAGCTGCCCCTACAAACCATTCTATTGGTGAAGCAAAAGAAGTTTAGATCTCTACACTATTTCTGATCAGTTTGGCTTGCTGATATGCAGTAAATCCATCAGTAATGGGTCAGAGGATACCTTGTATGTCAGACACAGGTCATCACTTAGTAGTATTTAAGATACCAAACATAGTGACAGGGCTTTGAGTCTATTCATGTAGGACATGTTGTTTAGGCACTATATAATTTTAGTACGCTATCTCTGTGGACATTTCAGTTGTTGCATGTGTCTGGACAGATACATGCCAAAGGGGACACTATATTCAATAAATGACCTAACGGAGACTGAGTAAAGGGGGCAATGACATGTCTAGATCTAGATACAATCCCTTTGTTTATAAGCTGTGCAATATAGAAGGACTTTCTTACTGTCCACATAAGTTCTCAAATCCCAAATAACTAGGTCAACTCTTGAGGGTATATTGCCAATGTGGTAGTTCCCTGTGAGAGATGATTTCCCAAATGATATAGCAGTGCATTTTCTGGGATTTCAGTCCAAGATTTTGGCACCTGTTATTTAATTATGACAAACCTTCCTGCAGGATGGCTAAGTCATTTGGGGACTTCCCTTTCTACCTTCCTAACTTCCACAGGAACACCATCTGTTTCTGGAGACTTCCCTGTAGATTAATTATACGTCATTTTTATTTGTTTATTTATTTATTGATATTTGATTACCAAGAAAGTCCTTCAGGTCAGTTTATAACTGAGAATCAGTTTATAGCCAGAATAAAGCAATTAAAGAGATACAACTAAAACAGGTTGTCTGTCACTTCCTGAGACTAAATAAATGGCATATCCAGTACAGTGTACTGGTAAAACAGAAGGGAACAGTTGCCAACTTAGTAAGAGGCCCTTAGAGTGCAAGGACTATTTCACAGAGAATTACAATCACAGAGCAGGCATGCATTTAACTGATAAAAGTTAATATGCAGCAAGGTTCTTCATGATAAATATGCTTTCAGTAAACTTGTAGGTGTATGGCCTTATGGCAGAACTTCTGCAATATCGAGGTCAGATGTAGTGACCGCAGGCTCTGAAATGAAAGAAAGAAAAAAAACTCTGTTAAGTGGTAAATTTATATTGAAGAAATAAAGTTAGTACTTATTATACAAAAGGATCCCAGTAAGTCAGAGCACGAAAATACATGGGAAATATAAGAGTAAAGTTGTTGAGCCTCACCTTTCTAGAACTTTGGCATAATTAAGTTTTCCATAAACATTTCCTTTTGTGTTTTTTCTTGGTTTCCATATTCCTCATTTGTTCATAAAGTTTTCAAAACATCTGTAATATCTCTATAACATCTCTGATTATTTTTCTTGTCATAGGCTCCTTAAGTTTGGAGATGACCTTTTCTATTTTCTCTAGCATAAGTCATTGTGCTAAACGTTTTTGTGCTCTAGAGTTGTTATAAAAATAGTTGCTTAGCAGCAATGTTATTGAATTCATGTATATCATCCAAACACTCCCTTATTTTCCTTTTAGCACTCTGCAGTTGCCCCTCTTCTTGTTCTGTGAGATTTAACCACATATCTATTTTAATTCTACCCTGTTTTTAAACTCCATTTTCATTTTATCCTACTCACTAATTATCCATGCACTCATCCACAACCCCTTTTTCCCATTTTTGCACATGTGGTCAGGTTGTCACCTCAAAAGTGACAATCATCTAGAGCCAACGCTCATACCGCCGGGTGGTGGCCAAAAGAAATTTCTATCTTCCTTAACAACTCTTAAATAATCTCCGATACCCATTCTTTAAATTCCTCTTTAACATGTCAGTAGGAAAATGACAATTCTCATTTTCCTTCATTATCTTGTATTTTTCTCTTATTTTTTATCAGTGCATGTTCTGCAATAGTTATTGGAAGCATGTCACAGCTTTCAATAAAATGCACATGCTCCTGTGAAATATAATTTCTATCCAGTCTAGCATAATTATTGTAAATTGGGGTATTAAATTCTGTCCAAGTTCCTACTACTGAATTTGCATCTTCCATACCAAATATTTTTTATAAAATTATTCATAAATCTGCCATCTTTTATTATATTTTCTCTTCTAGGCCTCCTAGTAGATCCCTGCTATTGCAAAGTAAAGATCCAGTCCCCACCTATTAATAATATTCCCTTCAGAAAGCTGATTATTTCTCCCAAAAACTTCTTAAGCTCCATAATAGTAATTTTTGGGTGGAATATAAATATATGCCAGTGTAATCCTCCTCCCTTGCCAATAACCCTTTATTCTCACAAAGCTACAATTATTGTCTTGTTTTCCTTCTATCACTATTGGAGTTCTTCTATTAATTACTAATCCCCTCCCCCTCCCAACATTCTTTAGAATATACAACACACCACAACACTCTTTATTAGTACAACAAAATTATGCACTTTCATGCCTTGTATACTGGGATTTCATCAGAATGGTAATGTCAGTGAAATCCATGTTTAAAAGCTATTTAACACTAAACACATGACACTGCTGCACCAATCAATCCTAAACCCTACTCAGACATTGCTAAAATTGTTTCATTTGATTAAATTTAAATCCTTAAAGCAATATACCCCATTTTTGCAAGGTGCACACAAGTTCATTGCACTCGCAGCCTCCAAAGGGACCATGTAAATAAATAAATAACCATAAAAAAATGTATTTAGAAAATAAAAAATGAATAAATAAATAAACAGTAAAATACAAAAATACTTTGTAAAATGTTAAAAGGTATATGTTAATATACATATAGAAACACAAATACTGATGTTTAATATTAAACATCAAAAGACTTCATCTTTAAAACACTAGAAGTAGTTGGGGCTGCATTTAGCATATAATAACCAGTGGCATTTGTTCTTAATAGCAATGCTATTAAGGGCATTGTTAACAGACATTGGAACATTCTTATGGCCAATGAACATTTGAGGTCTATACTGGGTCAACAGTGTCAATTTTCATTTAGAAGAGGTAAAACATTGGGTTCAATATTTTCACATTTCAAACATATCGAAAGTGGGGGAGCCATATATAAACAGTTGACTATGTCTGGGGATAAACTAGTGGGTACATTTCCCTGTGGTCATTGTGGTTCCTGTAAACAAGTCAGCAAACTCAAACAGTTCACTAGCCATAACACCAGTAGGGTGTATCAGTGTAAAATGTTTGGCAATTGTAGCAGTAGCTGGGTGGTCTATCTGGCAACTTGTCGGTGTCAAGCCTTTTATGTAGGCCAGACTTCCAGACCACTCAGAACGCATATTAATGAACACAGACTGGATATTAAGACTAAGAAAGAAACTAATGCTTTGTATCGCCATACATTGAAACACCCTGATGCACAATTTACTTTCATGATTATAGACAGGATTATTGGTGATCGTAGTAATCCTCAGGGATGGCATAATATACTTAATCACAAAGAAAAATACTGGATCATCACATTAGGTGCGTTATTTTCACCAGGATTCAATGACCATTTATAACCACAATTTTTATGATGAATACAATATTTTATTGTTGTCGATTCATTTTTGTGCATATTTTTGAATACTTTTCTGAGTATTTCGGTCCATTTGGTGTATGCTTATTCAAATAGTATATTATTTTTTTGGGGATATAATTGTATATTCATATTGAACAGTTATTCCCCTTTGTCTTTCTGATCCTGTTTTTAACCATGTGATTGTATTATGTATCAGGTCCATTTGATGTTAATGTGCCTTTCTATTCTCGTATGAGCTCAGATAGGGTTGAATATGGTGTTTTTTGTGTCCAAGTGGCCACTTTATATTTATTTTTGTTCAGCATATATTCACTTTTGTTTAGCAGATATGTATTTTGTTTTTATTAACTTTATTCCTTTTTGTTTCTAGTTGCTGATTCATGTACTAGCACTAGTGGGAACATACCAATGATCTCATTGGTGGAGGTGGTCTATAAATACTCATGAGGTTTGACTGTTTTATTTTTTATTCATTTCTACACTTAAGAAGGCATTGGTTTGCCGAAACCGGTCTGTACAATAAAGTATTAATAAGTTTGATACTTTTGTATCATTCTTAGTGTCTTTCTTTCGACACATTCCCTTGCTGGCCTTCTGTTGTTAATTTGTTCTTAATTGCCATACATTTCTCTGACTTGCAGCCAGGTTTTCTGGACCCTTCCTTTGGATCACTTTCTACCATTTCCAATACATCAAATGTTTCAGATTTCCCTCAGTGGGTCTGAACAGGGCATTGTGATCATGTTTTTCAACGAAGATCATATAGTTGCTTATAAATTCAGTCTCTCAAAGGCCTTTCTGTTTTACCAGTGTAAAAACAGGGGCACTTGCTGCGCTAAGCTGCATATATCACGTGTCTAGAACTCCAATTATAGTATTCTCTACATACATACAAATATTTCAAGCACAGGCATTAGTTCCCTTCTAGCCTGCCAATATACCAAAATAGTTGTTCCCGTAATGTGTCCAGGCTGTTCTTAAAAATATCTAAACTAGTACTTGCTTTAATGTAATTTGGTAGTCTGTTCCATGCATCAGCTGCTCTCTCAGAGAACCAATTAGTAAACTTCTCATTCCTATAGAATCTTCTACATGTTGTCTGATGATTCTCTAGTACTTTTTGATAACCAGAAACATTCCCAGAGGCAGTTGTCTCTAAATGCCCCATATACCGGAATAACGTCTCCTCTTAAATAACTGTATGAGACACTTTACAAATTCAGATATTTTAGTCTTTCATAACAACTTAGATTTTCACATCCATGGATGTCCTTGGTATATTTCCACTGTACTCTTTCCAGTTTATCCATGCTTGTTTTCTCACAAGGTTTTCAAATTGTTATTCCACACTCAAGTTTGGGTGTAATGTAATTAACAAACAATGACTTCATCATTTCTGATTTCCTAGATTTTATAAATCTTTTTATACAATCTATAGTTCTATAACTATCATTAACCGATTGGTTAACATGATTAGAAAACCTCAAAGCTGGATCTACCCATATACCCAGGTCCTTAAATGAGTCTACATTTTCAATCAGTGAGTGCTGGAGTAAATATTCACCTTTCAATTTGTCTTCCAAATTTCAATATGCTTAGTTTTTGATGTATTAATCAACATATTATTCTCATGTCCACAGACGGTCAAGTTTGTCAAGTTCTTCTGCAAACATGCCCTATCTGTAATGCATGTAATAATTTTACCCCATTTCAAGTCATCTCTGTACAGACTGTAGAACACCTCAGATGAAACAGGTTGGTCTGAAAGATGCAATCTAATCAAGTAAGAACCTAGGACAGAGACTCGTGGGACACCCTGACTATAACCAAGAATTTCACTTATCCATTTGATGTATGATACTTGCCATGTCCTATTTGTAAGCCATGCAACTATCCATCTTATCAAGAGTAAATCAATAGTTCTAATTTATTGATCACTGTGTATGACCCTGTCAAATGCTGAAGTTGAATCTATATAAATTACATCACATCACAGTTTTTCATTTATAGCGATTATTATATTGTTATGGAACATCATGTCACAAGTGGCACTAGATTATTTTCAACATGTACATGCTGATAAATGGTTTCAAGTCCCAGCCCTTCCACTTCTGACAATAATTTATCGAATATTACCTTCTCCTCAACATGAATGTAGACTTAAAGGTCTGTCCTACCCCACTTTCCCTTAAAGACAGGTTTAATAAACACATCTCCAATTGTGAAGAATCTCCCCATATTTATATGACCTAGTAAATAATAGATATAATGGTACTGTCAGTTCTTGTGAAGTAATTAATCTCCTCCTAGTGCTTTGTTTGTATCCAATTTGCATAGTACCTGAGGTTGCGTGGATACCACTAGGACAACTTATCACCCCTTTTGTAGAGCCAAGCTGTTTTGCATAAGATTATGTAAATATATCTATAATCTGCTGTGTCCGAGAATACATTTTGGAATCTATACACAACGTATCAGTTTGTTTTACTACTTCTACAGCTTATGTATCTGTAAAATGGTTTCCTATTATGCTCAATATCTTTATATAAATTTTCTTCAAAATTTTCTTGATCTTGTCTCACACTATGCTGAATTTGTTTGTCCACCTTGTTTATTTCAGTTTTCAAAGATGTAGTTCAACCTCTTTCCCACTTCTTATACTTTTTCGTCTCTTATGTTAACCAGATATCTTGTTCTTATGGAAATATACCTGACATTGTATGCCTAGATCATGATATTAAACATTTCTTTTGATTTTTTATACTCAGTTTCTTTTTCAAAACTTTACACATTCCTTCTGCAATTTTTCAATCAAAAGCATCACTACAACTGGTTTACAGAGTGACTGTTTTGCTTCCATATAATCTGTAGTTAATCTTCTGAGCACTGGTTTAGATTTCAATTTGGTGGAATTATCTAGCAACAAATTAACCTTTATAACAATATGATCACTGCACACAACAGTGATAAAACTGGACATGAATTAACAGTAATTTCTTTAGGAACACAAAGAATGTTTAGTGTGTTCTGTTCCCTGGATACACCCCTGGGATCCCACTTGTGTCCCTGCTGGATAGGGGAAACAGGTGCTGACTTTGAAGGAATGTGGGCAAAATTCTTGGCTAGGCATATGAGAGTCTCCGGGCCAATAGCCTAGTATTATCCTATGAACCTATGGTAGTAGTTTTTTTTTTTTTGCAGTCTGAAGCAATTGTTTCTGAACAAACATTGTGAATAATTTCCTGACTAATGTTGTGGGAAGGTGGCCTAATGGTTAAGGTGTTTGCCTTACAAACACAAGGTAAAGGGTTTGAGTCTCACAAGGGATAATTGGCTAGGCTTAAAATGGATCGCAAGGACAGTTAGCCTAGTACTAATCTATGAACCTATCTATGAATCAATATTATTCCAATTTCTTTTTGGTAAATTTAAGTTCCCAGCCACTATTACTCTTCACTCCTGTGTTTCATGTAAAAATGTATGGATTCCTCTAGGTCATCAGCATTTGACTTTGATGGTCTATACACTCCAACAATTATTATATCTTCCAGGGTTGTCTTTACAATCAGTTACACAATCTATAGTACTGGTGTTATCACTGAACATGAAATAATCACCATCTTTCATCTTTATCATAACATCTCCACCTGACTTTTTGTTAGAATGTCTGTTACAGTAAAACATTTATACCCTGACAGAACTGGCTTCCAGTCACTGTTTTTTAACCATGTTTCACAAAAAATAACATCAATTTTGTGGGAATGTAGCAAATTTTCCAATAAAAACTTTATTATTAATGCTCCTACCACTAACAACCATCAGAGATGCATTGAATGTCACTATCTGTGAATTGTTAAATTTTCAACTTGGCAAAGATTCTGCCTTGTGTTTGTCAAATATTGTAAAATATCTGCTGCAAAAATTCTCTTCCCCAGTCCTGACAAATGCATGTCATCCTGTCTGAACACATATGTACCCAAAATTAGGCCTAGATGCTCTACACATTTCCATTTTTTAAAATGGAACATTTTTTTCATGTAGGTATCTACCCAAAAAATATTTTCATTTACAGTGACCTAACGCTCCTTTCTATATGTGATTTGTGAATAATACATCCTAAAACCAGTACAAGCTATGCTAAGAGGGCTGTTAAGTTCCCTAGTATCAGTTAGAGTCCTTGTAGATGAGATAATTTGTGCCGACATGAATAAAAACAGATCCGCATTTCCTTACATTAAGGCGTTCTAAGGCTTGTCTCACATGCTCTGTTTTTGTTCCTGACAAGCATGACACTAATCGGAATTCATTATCTTCTCTGCAAATATATAAGTTCCTCTAATAATTGAATCTCTGATTACTAGAATATCTTTTCTGACCAGACCTGAAGAATCTGCAACTTCTAATTCAGTAATATCTGCTCAATCAATTCTTACAAAGGAATGATCTTCAACACGATTAGACTTATTACTCCCACTGTTTTTAATGCATATTACATTTGCAAGCATACAATTCTCATTCAGCTGACTTTGTACACCCACAGCTTGAGTCATGATGTCGAAATCTTTCTCATCTTTTATTTCTTACAGTAATGTTCTTCAGTCCTTCCAAGTTCAGTTTTGATTTCTTGCTTTACACCTGCCCCTTGCCTCTTTTTTCTACCTTCTTGTTAGTAAAAATGCTGCCGTTTACTGTAGGTTTTCTGGTGGAAAATGTTATCATTCCCTGTAATCTGTGTGTTACATAACAGAGCAGTGTCCTTTTTAGTATATATTCTTTTTACTTTACAGACATTTTCAGTCTCTTTTTCTTCTTTGGTATTTGTTGTGAACTTCTTCCTTTCTTCCTTTATTTCCTTTATAAACTAATTGGCTAGGCTTAAAATGGCTCACAAGGACAATAAAATATCTCAGATTGCTATATAGTTGTATCCAGAATTCCAAAGTTGTCAGGGGCATCACCTTGTTTCACAGGGGCTGAGTGATTTTTACAGACAATACACATCCTTTTCTAAATGTGTTCTATTTGCCCTTTGCCTAACATTATTTGTCTCACCAGTCCAGTCATTGATATAACAACAGTTATCCAAGATGTACCAATTACACAAGTGCAATTGTCATCAGTAAGTCTAGACTTACTACTAATAATGGTAAGCAAATCAACCAACTTTTGACATGAGGAACACAGATCACCAGTGTTATTAGGTGTTACCTTTAAATATACATGCACTGTACATGACAGTTGTGCTTTATCAAATCATTAATGGCATACTTATTTAAGGAATCCATATTCAACTTCAAATGAATAAAACATTATAGAAGAAAAGAATAATCAAAATCAGCTCTATGAGAAAAAAAAATCACACAAATATACAACTAAATATTAAAGTAAGTACAGGAAAGTTGTTGCTCTGACTGTACAAGTTCTGAAAGATAAAAGCTCACAGCCACATCTCTTTTTAACATTAAAGATCAATTAATCACAAACCAATACAGGATTGTTTAGATAAGCTCTGGATATTGAAAACTTGAGGAATCTCACCAGGCTAATTCACCAACATAGTCAACAGACCATCTAGGTTTCCACCCAGATGGGGTTTGAGGGCCTACAGGATTTCTCAAGAGACGCCTAAATGACAACAAATGGAGTGATTACTTCTGAAAGAGAAGGTATTACCTCAGGGCAGCATTTCCAGTTTTCAGGAGAAGGAAATGGAGGAGAGATTGCCTCAACATCAAAAAGAATGAAATGGCACTTGTGTGTGTACTGTAGAGGATTGTTATCATGAGAGGCTTGATTTAATTTTACAGAACCAAGTAGCAGCAGGGTCCACGTTTAACAAACAATTAACAGACTAAGAATAAATTAATGAAATACTATAAACTACAGGATGAGAATGGGGACTTCTATGAATTTACTAGGTTGCGAAGAGTGCTGAAGGGTTTAAGATACTGAAGATTTCCAATGGGTCTACAAGAAGGTTCTCCTTTATATAGGAAATGTCTTAATCTTTTTAATAGGCATAGTTGTGAACCTATAGTGCTTTTGATTCAACATAATGATTAGGAAGCGGACAGGTTAGTAACTGAAATTACAAAGTTGGACAATTCTATTACCAGAGGCTTTATATTTTTACAGTATAACATGCTATAAAATATTTTGTGGGACATCAATGATTATAAACATTTTAAAACATATCCCCCATCCACACATTCTAGAGTGAGAAGTTCCATGGTCAGTAACAATGACGATGTTTTTGTTCATGCATGTAGTCACTAGGGGATGTAAGACAAGAAGCCCCTTTAGAATCTCCATTAGGAGGTTGGAGAGCATCCAGAATTTATACAGGGAGAACGTGGACCTCTTTCCCTGACATGGGGAACAGTGGGAGAGAAATCAGGGTGCAGCACCAACTTGGTATTGAATTCAAGAGGAGTTTTTAAAATATACAATTTCAGTAACACAGATGCCTACACAAACCATGCCAACTTACTTGAGAAGGGTTTAATATTTGTAACCATTAGGAAAGCTGATTTGGTGAACACAATGATTGATTTTAAATAATACACCAGGAAATTTAATTTCCAGACTTATTTTGCCAGTAAAGATGGTTGATTGGGGGAACCAGAGAAAGAGAGTACATTTAAGCCACTGCTACACCCGCTCAATTCATTATTTGAAAAGATATGTGAATTTGATAATATACAATTTTTGAGAGGGAAAAGGGATATGCTACCCTATAATCTGAATAGTAAAGACAGACAAATTTTAAATAACATTTGTAATAACACAGAAGGAAATAATACAGTTTATGAAGAAAGTTCTAGAAATGAGTTATACATAGCTTATTCTAAGATTAACAGTTTCATTTATGACTTATTAATGCAGGGCCAGATTATACAGGACGACTTTACTTGAAAGTGGAAAATCCTTGTATCCCCTCTATTTTTGGGATACCAAAAATATGTAAAAACATTACTCACCCACCATTACATCCAATACTGGATGTCAAAGAATTCAAAGTCATCAGCCATAGCAAAATTTGTTGATCTGAAACTAAAAGAGGGGTAGTGGAAAAGGAGAAAAGTCTTTTAAGGGATTCTTGGGATTTCCTTAAGAAAGTAACACCTAACACACATAATGACAAGATAATTTTATTAACAACTGATGTTAAGGATCTTTTTTCAGTTATTCCACATAATAAATGTTCCATGATTATTTATGCGAGTACAGAACTCTAAAAAGTCCAACTATTAATGTAGTATGTGATTTAATGGAATGTATTTTGACAATTATATCTACTTTGAAGGAAGGATTTTCCACCAAAGGACTGGGGTAGCTATGGGAGCAGCATATGTCAAGGTTTTGCAAATACTGTGATGGCATGTTGGGAACATTTTTTCCATCTTTAATTCCAGATTTTGTGATTACTGGGCACTGTATGGGCACTTTTTAAATGCATTTTTATTTTTTGGATGGATACAAAACAGCAATTTTTTTCAGTATATTAATGGAACCATGGCATTTTTTTAGATTTGGTATGGAACAAGCCAGTACTAATATATATTTTTTACAGTTTAACAGCTGCCACCTGAAATTTCAGAAGAAAGAGTTGCTTAGGTGCAGGTGGTTAGGTTAGCACAGTAGATATGTGACATAGATGTCTTTGTGTAAGAAAGCATTACCCTCAAGGAAAGGTTTATCACGAGGGGCTACCCAGAATTTTTTCTTAAAAACATTTTTGATGACATTTACAAGAAATGGAGGGGTATATATGCCATTATTGGGTAAGGGTGACAGTATAAGATCCACTACAATAAGGAAGGAGGATGAAGGGAGAGATTTTGGTAGAGCCATGGTACTTAAATATGGTAGGGATATTGTTGGATTTATATACATGGTACAAAGAAATTTGCACCTTTTTAAAGTGTGATGAACATCTCCATGTTTTAGCAGGAGACCACTGGTGTTTCTTTTGAAAAAGACATCGGTTTTAAAAATATACTTGAAAAAAATGGAATAATTAGGGACTGACTATAAGAAAAAATGGTACCTATAAATGTGGGGTTTGTAAACAATGTGGCTGCATAAATGAAGGGTAAATATGTATCTAAGTGGATTCAGTGTCATAAAAAGTTCTCAATACAATAACTGTAGTTCCACATGCATGACATATTTAGTTCAGTGCACTAAGGGCCCATGTTTTTATACTAGTAAGACAGAAATGCCCTTGAGAGATCGAATTTGTGAGCATCTGTATGATATTCTTAAAAAACATGACCACAGTGCCCTGTACAGACATACTGAGGGAAATACGAAACATGGATTTTTATTTATATATTGAAAGAGGTAAAAAGTAAAGTGGAGGGCCCTGAAAAACCTGTCTGGAAGTCAGTGGCGAATAAGAACAAATGCCACTGGTTGTTATGGGCTAAATGAAGCCCTATTCTATTTCTAGTGTTTAAATGATGAAGTCTTTCAATATTTAATATTATTTTAACATCAGTTTTTATGATATATATATATATATATATATATATATATATATATATACCTTTTAGCATTTTACAATGTATTTTTAATTTTATTTATTCATTCATTCATTTTTTTTACTTTCTACACACACATTTTTTATGGTTATTTATTTACTCAGTCCCTTTGGGGGCTGCAAGTACACTAAACTTGTGTATACCTTGCAAAAATTGTGTATATTGTTTTAAGGATTTAAACTGAATCAAATTAAACAATTGTAGCAACATCTGAGCAGGGCTGGGATTGACTGGTACAACAGCGTAATGTATTTAGTGTTAAATAGCTTTTAAACAGATTTCACTAACATTACCATTCTGATTGGTACGGCGATAGTGTTCTTACCTCACAGCAAGAGGTTCTCCCGTTCAATTCTTGGCGTGGCTTGGGAGTGCCTTCTCTGTGGAGTCTGCATGTCCTCCTCGCGGTTGGGTAGCATTCGAAAGACATGCGTGCGTAAATGGGCATGCCTTCGTTGAAGGTTGGGCGTCGAGCTGGCACCTCAGCGTTTCATAAAAATCTACTGCCAATCATTAGCGGACCAGAGTTCCGCTGTGGTGACCCCTTACTGGGGAAAAAGCCAAAAGACAAACAACCACCATTCTGATGAAGTCCCAGTATACAAGGCGTGAAAGCGCTTAATTTTGATGTACTAGTAAAGAGTGTTGTGGTGTGCTGTACATCTGCATTGTGTTTTTTTTTTGTTTGGTTCAAAAATTTTTCATTCTGTAGAATATCCACCCTGAAATCCTTTCTTTGTTAAAGTCTCATACTCATACAGCGTTTCTAGTCAAATGTGTCTCCTGCAACATTACTATTTGCACCCTACATTTCTTCATATAATTCTGTACTCTTTCCTTTTTACATATATCTTTATCCCATTTTCTTTTGAAGATAATATGGACAGAGTAGCCATTATGACAGAAACCTATTAATCCCACCTATTATACATGATAGTTCTTTTGAATGTGTATTTCAGACTTTTGTCTTAACATGCACTCACTATTTGGCATGGTGATATTCTATATAGTTTCTTTTCATCTCCATGTGAATCTATGTCATAGTTTTCAAGACTTTTTGCTTTAATGAAAATCCTCAAACAAAAATAAATACATTTTCAGAACCCCCCCCATCCCACGTGTACTTAGAACACATACATAAAAACTATGTACCTTAGTTACACATGATATTTAACCCTCCAGATAGGGGCAGTTGCCCCAAATTGATTGTTGCACCCCTAGCCATTATATAATCAATGTCTGTCCCATTTCTTAGCACTTTAGAGACTTTTTTGTTGTTTACCGAAACTACAGAAGAAATCAGTAAAAAGTAGTAGACAAATAAAAAAATAAATCCACTGAGATAGGAACAAAAACATGTTCAATGTGCTTTCTTCCACAATAATGCAAACTTCAATAGACATTATTGTGGATGAAAGCACTTATTAAACATCATTATTTTGTTCCAAGCACAATGGCTTTATTTTGTGTGATTGTTTTACTGTAATCACCCAGACAAGCAAAAGAAAAGAAAGGAATTGTAACTTTTCAAAGACAAAGTAATAAGCATAATAAGGACAATGAACCCCAGCTGTATAGAGAGTAGCGTTCATTCCTTATATCCAGCAGTACTGCAGGCCTTTAAGAATGTACTGATAAATAAGCCTATTACCTATTGCCTCTGTATCCTATAGTCACCTAGTCCCTGTTCTGGACTGAGTTGATCTCTTCTCCTCAACATTTAGAATTGCTATTGGTTTCTGTTATCTCCCTTCCACACCATTTACTTGACTTGTACAGAAACACATATTTGATTGCTTAGGTTTGGGGGCAACTCCCTCTAATCCTATGGCAGGTTTATATAGCAAAAAGAATACTGGGGTTCTGCTCACCATTGTAGAGGCATGCCTGGTGATACAAAGTAGATGTAGCCCTTTCAATCCCAGCTCCATTTCATTACATTTACAGATCAGGACCATACCCTCATCAGGAAGAAACAATAAATCTTTTCTATTTATTTTTACAGCACTTAAACTGCTCCCCTTTTGTTAAACAAACTTCTTAATTCCTCCTCTTCTCCAAGACCCATTCATCTTCTGCCTACTTGCTTCTTACTCTTCAAAACCCTGGTTTAAATACAACTAATGCACAACTAGAATATCCTTAAGGATGCCACACACTGTCTCGTATGTAAACATGTCCAAGTGTGCACGCTTAAAAATAACCAGCTTCTTTCTACTCACCAGTAACCTTTAAAGAATGTATTATTATATTCATATCTTTACTCATGTTAGCAGTTCACTCTATAATTTTTTTTCACCCTCTCAACCTCTCATGTCCCAAGCAGAAACTGTGGCAGAACAAGTCTACATACATCATCTGCTATTCTCTTCTTCTACATTAGAGACAGCAGTGACAAGACAGACACATTTAGCTGGCATCACTCCTCTGTCTTATCCTTTCTGTAGCAGGAATGGCACCTCAGTCAAGCAGCATTAGCCTCTACCTTCAACTTAACTTGCCTTTGATGACAGCAAGTTAACCAAATTTCTCAATGTTCTACCCTCAGTACTGTTCTTTTATGACTTTAGTGGCAACATTTGCCCATCCTCTTCGTCTTCACCCCCACTTGACTTGCATAGGAGGAAAGGCAATTTAAGCTTGTGTACTTCAGCTGGTTTCACTACTCTGTCAGCCTTTGTCAAACAGAAAAGTTCCTCAGTGTTAAAGTCCTCACTCACCTTTGGTGTCGACAGTGTCCACGTTCTCTGATTCTTAAGCCCACTTGATTCTACTTTCCTTTGTGGCACCAGAGCAACTTAATCTTTCAGTGCTGTGCTCTGTGTCTGGTGGCAGCAAAGGCATCTTAATCTAGCCCTTGGTGGCAGCAAGAAAAACTTAATTTAGTCTTGCATGTCTAGCCTATTAGCCTTTGATAGTAGCAAGGGCACCTTACTCAACTTACCTTACCAAAATAATCACTGAACCTCTGTAAGCCCTCCTTCACCTTAACACCCTACTAATCTAAATAGCAAATATTTTTTATTCTCTTGAACCCTTCCTTTTCAAACACTCCTACATCCAACTTTATCTTCCTCAACCAATTTTCTTACACCTGTATCCATAAATGATACAACCTGAACAGATCTAAAACCAAAAACTCTGCACCTGTGCACAGACCACACTTGTAACCAAATTACACCAGTGCATGAAAAGTGAACTCCAAAGACAAAAAAAAAAAGATAAGTCTTTTGGCTTATCCCGGTTAGGGGTCACCACAGCGGAACTCTGGTCTGCTAATGATTGGCAGTTGATTTCTATGGTGCCGAGTTACCACCCTGATGCCCAACCTTCAAAGAAGGCACACCCATTCACGCACGCACCTACCTGCATGTCTTTAGATGTCATTTGACTACAGGGAGGACATGCAGACTCCACACGGAAGGCACTCCTGCTGAGAATCGAATGGGAGAACCTCTTGCTGTGAGGCGACAACGCTAACCGCTGCACCACCGCGGCCCAAAGACATGTAAATGACAAAAAAGAAAAAACATCTGTGGAGTTCTACTATTTAATCAGCCTATTTGTTCCAGACAGTTGCTGTTTTGAGCATTTTAATAAATGAATCATTTGATGTGGCTTCCTCTGTTCTATTTTTGGTGTTGACTTTTCGTGCACTGGTGTAACCTGAATAGATTACAAAGTTTCAGCATGCAATACATCACATTTTTCCTGTCTATATCTAGTTGGCTTACTTTGCTGCCAAACTTTTGGGATTAGATGAAAATGGCAACCTGCGCAAAGAAGTTCTCTATCATTCTCCAACTTAAACATACTAGAGCAAACACTGAATGATACATGTTCTGCATGTCCCAATAAAAACTAGCATCATGAGGACTTTAATGCTATAGGCCCTTGTACAGCTCAGCTAAACAACATTTTTCTTATTATGGGCTCTTCCTAATTTTGGTAGTAGCCACCAGACTAATTTCAACAGATAGCAAAGGTTTCCTTCTGGTGAGAATAGCCAAAAGAAATAGCACAAGAAAAATATATTAAAACTGTCTCCTTTGACAATGGTTGTCTTTTTTTCCTTAAGGTTATAGGAGACAGCCGATTGGCTTTCCTGAAGGATTTAAATCTGTCAAAGTAGTACCTGAGCTGCCTGTGGACATCCAGCGGATGTAGAATTTTTTCTCGCTCATTCTTACGTTCTGTAAAGAATACAGGGAGCTTAACAGATTGGCCTCAGGTAAATTCTGGAACCACTTTAGACATAAACGAAGGATTTGTTCTCAAAGAAATCCTACTCGTGGAAAATGAGGTAGGGTCTATTCACCATAAGAGCTTGTAACTTGTTCTTCTTGTAGAAGCCAGAGCAATCAGTAACTGTTTTCCATGTCAAGAACCTCAAATTAGCCTGATGAGCTGGTTCTAAGTGTTAGCTTGTCAAGCACAAAGTTAAGAGCAAAAGCAACAGCCAACCGTTTTCTAGGGGACAGGTATGTAAAAATCTCTTTTCAAAACTGCTTGACATGAGGACAGGTAGAAAGAGTAGGTTCTAACAGCAGACAAGCTGAAATGGTGTAAAGGTGAGTCTTGGTAAATGAGTAAGGAAAAACATGGTAATAACTCACACAAACAATCTAGAACCAGAGGCATCTGGACCTTACATGGTTCCGGGTTCTTAGCATGGGACCAACTAGAAAATCTCTTCCACTTACACATACATGATTTTCTAGCAGCAGGTTTTAAAAGGTCTCACAGAAAAAAGCACAAAGGAGGGCATGGCTAGAAAAGGCATGTCGTAAAATTAATTTACTGCATAGAAACAGCATGCACCCTGGTCGTGTTTACAGGTACATCCTTAAAGTGCAGGAGATGACCATGTCAAGGTTAAGTAATAAAGATGATGACTTTATGCTTGATATTAATACATTAAAGCTAGAATTTTTAGACAGACGTTATAATATGAAGAAAATAGAGTGTATGTGCTTGGAGGTTTATTTGTTGAGACCAAATAAAGCAAGACCTTATTTTTCTACAGCTGCAGATATACAACTACATCACTCAGATCAGTGAAATGATTCACAGAATTTGTTTCAATATTTTATTCGAGTGATGTTAATACTGTTTGTCAGGTTATTAGAAGGAAATGGCCGATTCTAATGTCTGATAAGATTAAATGAATAGTGGGTGTTAAACAGAACTATCATTTTAAGAACAAGAAATATCTGAAGAAGACTTCTTTGTCATAATATGAGGCTATTGAGAGAGGAATCAGCTAGGTGATTAGGTACCTTTCCTTGCAAATCATGCAATTTTTGTTGCTATATTAACAGCGAGAATTGTTTTATATCCTACTACACATATAAGCCATATATTTAAAGTAACAGCTAATTGTTCTAGTAGAAACTTAGTATATTTGGCACAGTGTGTTACATGTTGCTCTCTCTACATTGGCATGACTAATCAGTCCCATAGGGAACATGTTTATGAAATACAAAGACAAGATGATAACAATGCACTAGCTAAGCATGTCAAGGACAAGGGGCTGCACATAATTTCAATGTTATGGTTATTCAATTACTGGAATATGATATGAGATTATGTGATTTTAGGAACAAGACTATGGAATGAGAGTTACAGTGGCTTGTTAAATTGCAGGCAGATAAGGGTATGGGTCTAAATGGCAAGGTTCCTTTAAGACGCATCCTAAAGTCACTTGACTTGTTTAAATGAATGCACTGATACTATGTATCCGTTGATTTAATAGCACTCTCAATGTATCTCATAGAGTGATTGGATATTATGTTGTCACATGATTTTTTAAACATTTTAACTGCTGTATTTAAGTTTGTATGTTTTTAGTTGTTTCTATGGTCTGCTGAAGCACAACATTTTGGCGTGAAAGCACTTACCAATATTAAACCATCTTTAGCCATGCCTGGTCCTTTGTGCTTTTTTCTCTGAGATCGTTTTCAGTACCATAGCACCATTTATCCACTCTGCAATATTTTTCTTTTTCTGTAGATTTTAAAAGGTGCCTAAAAGGTATCAATTTTATTTATTTATTTTATTTTACATTTGTTAACCGGGATAGTCCGACTGGACGTGTGTCCATTTACAGTGGAGGCCCGGGGAGAAAAGCTCCAAATTCTTATATAGAAGTAGATAAACGTACATTGTAGGTAAAACCCTACATTATTTAAGATTAATAATAAACATATTTATGTACACCTTATTTTGCAGTACAGCTCAACAACCACTTACATTTAAAATACACATGTTTTTACCTCAGCTTATATTTATGATAAACAGTTTTTTGTGTGTATAACAGAAAACAAGCAGTTACTGGTAAAAGATGGCTTTACTAGTAGGATGACAAGAGTTGAGTTAACCTGAAAAAGGAAATTACATTTTATAGTGGGAATACCTGAGTTTGTAGCAGAACAATAGGAGACTGTATTAATCGCTGCTGCAGTGGGAGTTACTGAGTTTCTAGTAGAACATCAGGGGACTGCATCTACAATTCTTTTATGCAGTATCAGGACAGTGTCTTATGTGATGCATGGGCATAACTAGGAGTTTAATAGGTGTGTTTTGAGAGAATTTTTGAACTGTACAGTTGAGGGAGCTGAGGTCAGAGAGGTGGGGAGGATGTTCCAGTTTCTGGCAATGTTGTGGGAGAAAAGAGCTTTTCCTGTGGCGTTATTGGCTTTAGAGATACAGAGGAGAGATTTTTCTGAGGAGCAGAGTGGGCGATTTGTTGTATACTGGGTTAGGAGTTTGTTTAGGGATGAGGTTTTGTCAGGATGTCTTACTATATTGTAGGCTAGTATCAGTTGTTGATAGTTAATTAGTTGGGGGAGTTCTAACCATTTGAGTTCTTTTAGTGCCTGACAATGATGGGTTTTATAGGTACACTTGTTAGCAAAATTTGCAATTTTATTATAACAGGACTCTAGTTGTACAAGATCCTGTTTTCTAGGGTTGGTAAGGATAGGTGCAGCATACAGGAGTATAGAAAGTAGGTGAGTTTGGGAGAGTGTGACGCGTGCTTGATCAGATAGGGATTTTTTGTGTCTATATAAGGTACCCATTTGTTTATGGACTTTTTTGATTGTTAGTGATATATGGGTGTCAGTTTATTATCAATAGTTACTCCTAGCAGTTTGGTATTGTCAGTAGGGGAGATGTTAGTACCATTATTGGATGTGATTGTAAAAGGGGATTGGGTGGTTTTAGTTTTATTAGGAGCAAATATGAGTAACTTGGTCTTGTTTGGATTGAGTATAAGTTGGATCTGGCTGATCCAACTTTCTACTGAGGTAAAGGATTCCTGGGTACGTTTTTGCAGAATAGTGAGAGATGGAACTGTGCAGATGACAGTCGAGTTATCTACATATTGTATTAGAGTGGCATGTTGGGAGGACCTGTGGAAGTTGTTGTTGAATATTGTGAAAAGTAGTGGACCCAGTACTGAACCTTTTGGGACTCCTACAGTGGTTGGGAGTAAGAGAGAGAGAGTTTGTTTTGCCATTGTACAGACTGTTGTCTGTCTGCTAGGTAGCTTTTAAACCATGCTATGGTAGATGGAGCAAAGGATAGGGGGGGTCAGAGAGTCTAGAAGTAAGGGGTGTGATACCATGTCAAATGTCTTAGCTAGGTCTAAGAATATTGCTGAGACGTAGTTGTTATTTCTGTATCGGTTAATTGTGTTTGTGAAAGAGAGGAGAGCAGTAGTGGTGCTGTGGTGTTGGCGGAAACCGTGTTGTGTGGGAGAGAGGAGATTGTTAGTATTCAAGAATTGCATCACTTGAGAGTGAATACATCTTTCCAAAATTTTAGCTAAGGGGGGGGGGTAGGATAGCTATGGGACGGTAGTTGGAAAAATCATAAGAGTTTCCATCTTTATGAAGGGGGAGAATGTATGATACTTTCCATAATTGTGGGATGTAGGATTCTTGAATGGATCGATTTATAAGGATGTAAACAGGATAAGATAGTGAATCAGCTGCTAATTTTAAGAAGTTGGCTGGTAGGTTGTCTGCAGCAAGGGTGGTAGGTTTACGTTTTAATAGCAGTTTTTTGATTGTAGTGGTAGGGACAGGTGAGATGGTGAGGGCTGGGGTATTTTTGGTGGGTTGGTTTGGGGTGGGTTATTGCAGAGTTGTGTAGAGAGGGATAAGATGTTTTTTGTGAAGTGGTGATTAAATTGGGAAGCAATATCTGCAGTGTTGTTGTTAGTGGTTGGAGTTGGTGTGGATGTTTTGCCTAGTTTAATTAGTGAGTTGATGGCATGCCAGAATTTTTGTGGGATTTTATTGTGTTTATTTTGAACATGAAGGAAGTAGTTTTGTTTATCGAGTAATGTTGGGTTTCTTAGTTTTTGGTAGTTTTGTTTGGATGAGTTAGTCTTTTCTCTTTTCCATGTTTTCCATGCTTTATCCCTGGCTTTTAGAAGGGCTCTTGTATCCCTGCTTAGCCATGGTGCATAGTTTGTTTTTACTTTGATTCTTCTAATGGGTGCTATTGAGTTGAGAACATTGATGAAAGTATTATTAAAGTATTCAACTGCTTGGTCTAAGTTTAACATTAGTAGTGGGTCCCATTTACAATGTTTTAGGATATGGTTGAGATTCTCACTGTTCAGATTACTTTCATCTCTAACTTGTCTAAAGATTATAGGGTTTGAGGGATTTGTGTGCCTTCACTGTAGGAATGTGGGAAGGTGGTCACTTAGGCTGTCTGAAAGACAGCCGGAGAGATATTTTTCTTTAGAGCAGTTAACTAGTGTCCAGTCTAGAATTGATTGCTTATTGGATTTTTTATCTATTCTAGTTGGTTCTTGGATGAGCTGTGCAAAGCCATAGAGGTTTAATGGTTTAAAAAGTCTATCATCCAGGCAATCAACTTTAGTGTTTTCAGGTTGGGATATATCAAACCCCTGTCTTGTCTGAGTGAATCCAGTCTGTGGGAAACCTTGTGGTAATTGCCCTTCGTCAGTATCACATGAAAGGAGAACCACTGCTATGTTGGCCAAAAGGGAATAATCACCACTTTCTTAGGAGTCTCCTTCTGGGTCTTTACAAGAGGCCTTGATACCAATGATAAGAGTGGAAAATCATACAGGAGCATTCGCATCCATGGAAAAGGCATCTGTCTTTCAGGTCTGTTTGCAAGAAATCATTCAGCAGAATTTATTTAACTGTCTGCTTGAAAGAAGGCAAACAGATCCTTTTGAGGAGTTCCACACAGTGGAATCAATTACGTTTATGAGGGTCTGTCTTGGTCCTGCTCAGCTTGTCTGCAAAAACAATTTGCTCTAACAGAATGTTTATGGCTGAAAGAGTCAAAATGAGCTGAGTTGCCACCTGACAGGCCAACATGGCAAGTCTGCAAAGATGGTAAAATCTGGTACCCCCTTGTTTGTTTATATACCACATTACTGTGGTTTTGTTAGCGATTACTTGAAGAGACCTTGGAGGGACCATAGATCATTTGAGGCTTTCAAAGGAATTTCTTCACCCAGTTTTACTTTGTCTACAAGAAGAAATGATCTTCCAATGGAAGTATCTATAAGACATCCCAAAAATACAAATCTGCTTGAATGGATGAGAGGAAAGTTTTGTAACTTCACCTGAAAACCCAGACTGAGCAGAAGTTTCATGATACTTGTCAAAGAATCTTGACAGCTGAAAATGTAAATCCAGAATGAATACCTTAACATATCCAGTGCTTCTTTCTACATCTCTTCATACTCTCTCAATACCTCTAACATGTTCTACTTAGTATTAACCTACATCCGTCACTTTGCAACTAATCTACTTTTTATCACTTGTTAGTGAACTGTTACTATAATTTCTACTTCTGCTACTAGAAACTGATTACTTCCTTTTACCCCACATGCAAGTAACATTAGTATATTTGTATATTTCCACTAATATTCTTTCTATAATTCAACTTTTTCAGTATTAATTACTGCAGGATTATCTTTCCTCTGTAATAAATGCACTCAACTCATATGAATGTAATTAATTAATTTATTCTTGTACATATATGTTTTTATTATATCCTAATGTTTTATGGATAATATTAAGTGACTGTCTAATTGTATGTAAAATGTGGAGCTTTTCTCCCCAGGCCTCAGATGAAAAACAGTTTTTGATTAAACCCAGTAAGACAATTGTATGTGTAAGTATGTGAATGCCTTGGTCTGTAATAAACAATTACTGCAACTAGAAACTTTGTAAATAACCTTGTTACAGTAGATAGACCAAAGGGTATGGCAGAGAGCAGACAGTCCAAGCCAGAAGCAGAAAAGATTAAGAAATGTTTGAAATCTTTGCCAATCAGACTGTGATGCTAAATAGCTTTTAAGTCTAACTTTACCATGAAACTGAGTAATCTTTTGGACTTTGGGACCTTGACAAGAAGTTGAGAAAGAAGGGTCTAGGACTGGTCTTAAGTTCCCTTTTCCTTTAGCACCAGAAAAAAAAAAGATTGAATAAAACCCTTTTGCTATTTGATCTGAGGGCACTAGACATTTGCCCCAAAACTGGAGGAAACTGGGATGTCTGATTTACAGGATGAGAAGGAATCCCCTGAAAAGAAGAATGGGACTAACATTGCCATCCTTACCATTGTGATTTTCAGAACCCATTTGTCTGAGATAATTTGATACTGCTGGGGAAGATAAAGACCTAAACTTGAGGGATAGACTGTCGCTGGGAGGGGGGGGGGCCTGGAAAAGCAAGTAGTCATTCTGAGTTTTTGGGCAGCCTTTGGTTTCGGGAGGCTTTTCCTTTCTTTTTAAAGCCTGTTTGCCATTGTGTTTTACAATCTTGTTTATTGACATCCTTTAAAGATAAAAACACAGGAGGGACAACTGCAAGTTGTGGAATATGTAATTGCAACAAATCATAATACTTTTGCTGGAAAACAGAAATTTTATTCTGTTCCCACTTGAATGCGTGTTGCATTTTAGCTAAGGTCTCAGAAAAACATAGTTTGTCTGGAGAGAAATTAAAATAACACATTCCTTAGAATCTGAATCTTCAACTCGTGGAGAAATCATTGAAAAAAGAAACACTCTACTTCCATTCCTTCTTCTGACAGAGAATCAGTGTCAGAATGACAGGGAATTCTTTTTTCTTTTACTATTTGAAGTAAGTGAAGAAACATAATTTGGAAAATTAAAAACAGAAAGTAATTCCTTAACAAATCCCAGCAAGTCCTTTCTGTACATAGTAATAGAAACAGGAGAAGTAACATTCATACTTATTTACTATCCTGGGAGACTCCCTTGAAAAAGACTCATGGGAATAGACACTATTAGGGATCAGACATCCTACCTTGGCTATATGGTAGATCCTGACTCACTCCTTCCCAGGAGTCTGACAATAGTTATTCTCCCTTGTCCAGTGAGGGCAACTCTTCAGCCATAGGAGATGTGTCTAACCAGTCCTTGGTGGCTTCCATCATAAGCTGGACTGAGAGACATGGAAGAGTTGTTTACAGAGCCAGCTCTGGCCACATATCAGAGTTACCCCATCAGTGACTGAGCAAGTGAAGGAGACAGCATGACACCCTCACAGTCTTCTTCTTCTTCTGTACAGGGGAAGAAAGAAGTTAGGAAAATGGTACAAGTTCAATAGTCTAGCCAAATAAGAAGCCTGAAAGATGGGAAGATGAGCCTGTGAGAGTCAATAAATCTGAAAGGAAAATAAGGACTATGATGTAAAAAATAAGTTGCAGCCACCACATGTACAATGTCTTGCCTCTATCACACAAATTCTGCAAAAATATGTTAAAAAAAAAAAAATAGGAAAACAGATTTTTACACATATGGTTTACATAAGCTTCCGCATAATAAACCTCAATACCACTAAAACACAAAAGCACTAAAGTAGAAAACAACAAGTCACAGCTATCCAAAGATTAATAAAATCCTTAGTGCCTTGGCAGACAAGCCTTCCAAGAGACTTTTTTTCCTTGTCATTTTCAAACAGAAGGCTACCCTTCACAGGATACTGAGGAAAAAAATTCTCCCCCTCCACACTATGTCAAACAGGACTCAGACTGGCTTCCCCAAGAAAGTTTAACGACAGGATGATAGGTGAGGAAAAGGCAAAAATGGCCCCAATCCCAGAAAAATTCAGGGTGCAGGTAGGCAATGCCTTACAGTATGAGGTCTGCATGAGGCTAGGTGTTTGGTTCAAACTGTGCTCCCCAAGAATGTGCTTTCACATCTGGGAGGATAAATCCCATGAGACATCTAAAAATGCAACTGCATTTAATAAAAAGGTCATCCTTGAAGGCCAGTTGGTGAGTGTTACTCAACTATGGGGAGACCTCAGGAGTAGATTCATCTATGCCAACATCAGTCATTGAGCATTTGCTGGAATAGTTGGATTTCCTTATATAAGTTGGTAAGGGGTGGTCATGCTCCAGCTGCTTGAATATAAGACAGCTCTAAGATGGTGGAATCCCCCCCACCTCCAAGGTGGCTGCCAGGACTGCAACATCTACATTGCTGTCATCATCTGTCAATGAATGACTCAAGATAAACGTTTTGATACTCAAGGGGAAGCTAACTACTTCATGGGTAGTTCTACAACGAGGATTTGTATGATGCCCATCCTCTAGATCTTAGCTTTCACTAATAGTGTGACATCGACATGACATAAGACTGTGTGAAAAACACATCCTGTGAGTCCATATGCTGAATGCCATCCACAGCCAACGGTTTCCCTTTGATTACGTAACCCTTAAGCTTTCCTGTCCATCTCCTACAGATAGCTGGGTTAATGTATGAGCATTTGAAGCAGGCCTGTCATTCCTAAGTTATATATGAAGTACCATTATGGCTCCTGGCTATTGATATTGAGGGTCTATATCACAAAATCGAACTTCCAGAATGTTGAACACCATAAGTTCGAACTTGGAAGATCGAATTTGGATAATATCGAAACTTCCAAACATCAAATTTTTTCCCCAGGGAAAAAATTCACTGTTCCAAAAAACACACACATACCACAATCACACCAAACACCTTCAAAACATACACTACACCTAACATACACCACTATCTATGCACTATCCTTAACCCAGCCCTAACCCTAAAGTCCGTCACTACCACACACTTACCTGACGTGCGCCCTAACCCTAAAGTCTGTCACAACTGCACACTTACCTGACCCATGCCCTAACCATAATGTCCGTCACTATCGCACACTTACCTGACACGTGCCCTAACCCTAAAGTCCGTCACTATCGCACTCTTACCTTACCCACGCCCTAACCCTAAAGTCCATCACTATCGCACACTTACCTGACCAGCGCCCTAACCCTAAAGTCCGGTCCTACCCTTACCTTGACCCGGTCCGAAAATGCCGATGCCGCAGAATTGGCCAACCACATTCATTCCCTGGGAAAGAATTCGGGTTTCCACGGCTTCGACATTCTCAACTTTCGAACTACCAAGTTCGGCCTTCCATTATTCAGCGTTCTTAACATTAGATTTTGCAATAGGAACCCGATACTGATATGATGACTGCTGGAACACTTTGAGTATTTTAGTTTTCAAGGATGAAACAAAGAACTTCCCATTGATGAGGGCTGAGATCAAAACCTTAACTGTAAAGTTAAAGAAAAAATAATAGAAGTATAGGGGTCAGATGAATTCTTCCTCCTCAGAAGATGATCTCATAAAGTATGTGACTGTTGATGGAAGCACTTCTGAGCACTGAAACTAAAGAAAATATTGATGTATACTAAAGTGGGAATATCAGAACAGGAAATTCCATCTTTAAAGCAAACTTTCATGCTTCTTGTGATTAAACAGTGTCCCAAATTGTATGCTACTGGCTAACAAATCTTGTCTAAATGGTACCTTGCTAGTAGAAAGGAGGCTGAGTGAAAATTACTTAACAAGATGGACAATTCACTGATAAAACTCGTTCAAACGTTTGGTAGCCTCAGTATTTATTATATTAGAGAAGGAATACAGGGCTTTGCCCCTAAGAAAAAAATGATGAGCTGCTCAATCAATCATTTGGCTTCCCATGAATATATATATATATATATATATATATATATATATATATGCATATCAATATTTCAGGCATGGGCAATAATGTCTGTCTAGCCTGACAACATGGCAAACAGTCATTGCCATAATAAATGTCCAAATTGTTCTTAAAAATGTTTAAACTAGTCTGTTCTAGGCATTATCTACTCTTTCAGAATGCCATAATACAGCTCTTATTCCTATATATCCTTCAACACAGGTTATCTGATACTTCTATACTACTCTTTACTCCATTCTTAAAAAGGGTTCCTATTACAAGACCAAAGACGCATTCTTTCGAATGCATCTTGGTCAAACATAAAAGACTGAAAAGGCAAAATATTGAAGTGGCTTTTAAGTGAATTCTTTCCCTGGGAAAGAATTTTCTTGGCTGCTTAGTTACTTTGCCATTTTCAGCACTGTAGTGCAGTGTCGGAGTTGGTATATTTAAGTAGGGGTGTCTGGGGGGCAGAGCCCACCACTTAATGTAATGTTTTTAAAGTGTTTTCTTTCTTTTTTTTTTGTTGGAATAGCGATTTGTTTTCCCTTGAAAAAAAATCGCTGTTCTGACAGTTCGACATTGTAAGCTTTCACTTACATAGGGTCGATTAATCACCATTCGCTTTTTTAAGCATTCGGTGATGTAATACAGACCCCTTAACAAATATCAAAACCAGTGTTTAGCTTAATATAATTTAGTAGTCTATTCCTGGCATCAGCTACTCTTTTGGAGAACCATTTAGTACGGCTTTTATTCCTCTACAATTTCCTACACGAATTGTGCAATGATTATCTACTACTCTTTGATAACCTTAAGCTTTCCCAGGAGTAAAATGCCCTATGCACCTGAATAAGGTCTCTCCTTAAATATCTATATTATGCACTGAACAAGTTCAGACTTTTTAAACTTTTATAAATTTAAATTTTTGTCTGTGGTTGTCCTTGATATATTTCTGCTGTACTCTTTCCAATTTATTGTTAGCAAGTTTTTCATATTATTATTCCATACTCTAGTTTGTGTCTAATTTACAAACTACAAACAATGATATTTTTTCATATAGCTGATTGGTTAGTGAGGGTTTTAAAACTACAAGTTGGTATGATCAAAATAACTCAAAAACTGGATCTATCAATATAATTAGGTCCTTCAATAAATCCAGAGCATTCACCCTTCAATTTGTGTCTCCCAAATCTCATAAGCTTAGTTTCTGATGTATTTACATCCATATTATTATCATATGCTCAACTGATCAATTTAGTCGAGCTCTTTTTGCAGATGTGCCCTCTCCATAACGGATGTAATCAGTTTTCCCATTCTCAAGTAATCTTTATACAGACTAAAAAAACCTGAGTTGAAAAAGATAAGAAAGAAAGATACAAAATAAATAATTATGGAGCCTAGGCAGAGCCCTATGTGGTACCCTGACTGTAACCAAGAATTACAACTGTCCAAATGTTGTATGAAACTGGTCATATCCTATTTACAAGCCATGCAGTTATCCATTTTATCATGATTACATTAATGTTAAGTTGTTCTAATTAGATTATGCAAGACCTCACCAAAGGCAAAAGACAACTCTACATAAATTACATTACATGTTTTCATTTATAGCTGCTACTGTAACCAAGAAATGCACCTGTCCAAATGTTGTACGATACTGGTCATGTCCTATTTACCAGCCATGCAGTTATCAATTTTATCAAGATTACATGAATGTTAAGTTGTTCTAATTAGATTATGCAAGATCTCACCAAAGGCAAAAGATAGCTCTACATAAATTACATTTTCATTTATAGCTACTACTATATTATTTTTGATCACCATGTTACCTGTAGTCATTAAACTATTTTTAGCATATGCATGCTGATATATGGTTTCAAGCCCCAGTATTTTCAGTTCTGATCATTCATCCAGAATAACCTTCTCTAGTTATTTTTCCACAACAAAAAAGGAGACGTATGGACCTGGATAACTGAGTTTCCCCTGTTTTACTGTATTGCAAAGAGTTGTGTAACGAGTGCATGTCTCTTATCTTGAAGAATTTCTACATAGCTAAATGATTTAATGAATAACAGGTGTAGGGGCACTGTAAGATCATGATGAAGTGTTCTCACACAGCATTAAATAAATGCTGCTAAATGTTACTGGAGTATTCTGCACGTTGTATATGTACTACAGTTGTTATTTCTCATGCAACTTTCCTCCCCAGGCTTCCCCTGAAAAGGGGCTTGTTTACCCAGTTGGACTTTCCCAGTAAAAAAATAGAAATAAATAAATGCATCAATACATCTCCTTCCTGTGTTTTACCAGAGTCCATTTTGCTTTGTTTTTTTAACATTGTCTAATTTTATTTCAGTATCTGAAATTACCTTAAAGTTGCTATCCAAAAAATTACCTCCCCTTTTGGAAGCCAAACTTTTTTTGCATAAAATTTGTTAAATTTATATATACTCTTTTGTGTTTAATAAAGTTTAGGATCTACATGCAGATTATCTGAATCTTTACTCCTACCACAATTATATATCTTTAAAATGGCTTCCTATTATGCTTAATATCTTTACATAAATTTTCCTCATATGCTGTAGCATTAAAACTAATATAATTGAACCAGACAAAAGCTAAATATTACAGAAATGGAGAAGTGTGAACAACCCCGTTTCTTCCATTGATCCCTCCACGATCACAGGGCTTCACTGCCATTATTCTCATGTATGACCAAGTGGAGAGCCTCTTCCGAGTCATCAATGAAATCTCTAAAGTACCCAGCCTCTCCAAATTACTGGTTATGTTGGATAACCAAATAAAAATCCACCCGAAGAGTCCTTGTGGACAAAAGTTGGAGTACCTCTCAAAGTTGTAAAAACAAAGGAGAACAAGCTGAATAAGAAGTTATGTATTCACCATAACGTTCCATCTGAGTAGGTGACTTCATTTGGATGCAACCTGTGGGATTCGGATCCGACATCGGATCCGAGACGGCAATTCATAAGCTTTAGGATCCGAGCTCCTAGCTCCTCCCTTTACCCATAATCCCCTGCTAAGCCCTGACTGACCTCAGATTGAGTTTGCCCTGTGAATACCAGTATAACAGAATCCTGGGAAAACCAGGACTAATAGCGCCATGAAAGGTCAGGGGGCTGGAGGGGGGGGATGGTTGCATCCAAATGAAGTCACCTACTCAGATGGAACGTTATGGTGAGTACATAACTTCTTAATCTGAAGTAGGAAGACTTCATTTGTCTGCAACCTGTGGGACAGAGTCCCCAGCTACCTGGATCTTGGGCGGCCATCATGGAAGGATGTTCCGGAGCACCGCAGAGCCAAAGGATGCTCTCCCTCTGGAAACAACATCCACTTTGTAATGTGAAATGAAAGTATGAGATGAGGTCCAAGTGGCTGCTGCACAGATATCATCTAATGGTACTCTAGACTTAAAGGCAGCAGAAGCAGATACTGCTCTTGTAGAATGTACTGTAATTCTCTGTGGAGCTGGCCTTCCTGAGGTGTCATAAGCCTGCAAGATACAATTAGAAATCCACTTTGACAAGGTGACCTTTGAGACTGCCTTACCAAGTGCGAATTTTGCAAAGGAGACGAACAGTTGATCGGATTGTCTATGACCAGCTGTTCTGTGAATGTAGAAACGCAGTTGTCTATGAACATCTAAGGAATGCAGTTTATATTTTCCTTTGTTTTTATATTTGGGAAAGAAAACTGGCAAATTAATAGATTGGTTAATATTGGATTCGGAAGCAATCTTTGGAAGAAAGGAAGGATTGGTCCTGAAGGAGACCCTATCAGGAAAAAAGGAAAGATAAGGTGGTTTGATGCACAGAGCTTGGAGTTCTGAAACTCTTCTAGCTGACGTAATGGCCACTAAGAAAGCAGTTTTCCAGGAAAGATACTTCAAGTCCACAGAGGCTGCAGGTTCAAAAGGAGGAGTGGTTAGGGCCTGCAGCACTAAAGATAAGTCTCAAGGTGGTACGGCTTCCTTAACAGGAGGTCTTAAGAGGAAAGCACCCTTAAGAAAGGTTTTACAAATTTTTGCAGCCATGAGAGGTGTCAAGTCATGACCCACATGGTAATGAGAAATGGCTGCCATCTGTACCTTTACCGTCGAAGAGCTTGCTCCTTGTTGGAAAAGGTCTGTCAAGAAGTCTAGTACCGCAGAGAGTGGCGCGGAAAAGGGATCAAGATTTTTATGTTCCGCCCAAATAGAGAACCGCTTCCATTTGCTTCGATAAACCTTCCTAGTAGAAGGTTTATGGGCAGCCACTATGATGGCTTTCACTGGTGAAGAGATACCGGGAGTCCTGATTAGGGATGGAACTGGAGCAGCCAAGCTGTCAATTTCAGAGTGTGAAGGTTCGGGATTGGAAGCCCCTGAGGATGGGAAATGAGATCCGGAATTGGATCTAGAATCCAGGGCGGAATCACTCGGTGAGACCATACATAAGGGAACCATGGTTGACGAGGCCAGAATGGGGCAATGAGAATCATTCTGCTCCCCAAACTGCTGGCTTTCCGTAATAGTTTTTGCATTAGAGGAAGAGGAGGATAAGCGTATAGGAGACCGGGAGGCCAAGCATGCACCAGGGCGTCTCTTGGGGATTCCCCGAATGGGGGAAGTAGAGCGAAATTGTTGCATTTGGCGTTTGAGGGAGAAGCAAACAGATCGCAACAGGGTTGCCCCCAGGCGGCAAAAATCTGCTTTGCTACTAGAGAATTGAGAGACCATTCGTGAGGGGAAAGAATGGTGCGACTGAGCTTGTCCGCTAGAATGTTGGACCTTCCCGGAATGTGCGTTGCCACAAGAAAGCAGTTGGTGGAGATTGCCCATTCCCATACTCTCATGGCCTCTCGACAAAGGGGGTAGGACCTGGTT
Source organism: Protopterus annectens (assembly GCF_019279795.1). Taxonomy (NCBI): domain Eukaryota; kingdom Metazoa; phylum Chordata; order Ceratodontiformes; family Protopteridae; genus Protopterus; species Protopterus annectens. Next base: position 1,825,152 of record NC_056725.1, read on the forward strand.
CCCCCCTGTTTGTTGATGTACCAGACTACCAGCATGTTGTCTGTCTGGATAGCAATAGTTCCTACAGGAAGAAGGCTGTGTAGTGCTTGCAATGCTAATAGCACTGCCCTCATCTCCAGAACATTTATATGCAGGGAGGTCTCTGAACTGTTCCACGTGCCTTGGACAATCCTGCCTGCTGAATGCCCCCCCACCCGAGGCGAGAAGCGTCCGTGGTCACTGTGGCTAGGGGGAATGCAGTACAGAAGGGTCTCCCTGTCAGGAGGTCCATCGACTGGAGCCACCAGAACAGGGAGCTCTTGCATGCTCTGCTGATGGCTATCGGGCTGTTGAGAGGAAGGTAAAGCGGGGACCATTGGACCTGGAGGGTTCATTGAAGGATCCTCATGTGTAGTCAAGCGTGAAGGAGGAGTGGGATGGCTGCCGCCATTGAACCTAGGGCCCTCAGGACCATAGCTGCTGTCGGAGCAGGTTCTAAGATGGCCGTGATATGACACCTCAGGTTGGACAGTCGATCTAGAGTAAGGAATGCCCGCATGTTTCTTGTGTCCAATCTTCCTCCTATAAAATCTATAAGCTGTGTGGGGGCCAGGGAAGATTTTTCTCGGTTTATGGTGATGCTCAGCCGAGGGGCTATATGAAGGAAATAGTCCCTGGCTGAGCACAGTAGATGCCTTGATGACGCTGTAAGGAGCCAGTTGTCCAGGTATGGAAACACCTGAATTCCCTGGAATCTCAGGTGGGCCGCTACCACTGCAAGTACCTTGGTAAACACCCTGGGGGCAGAGGTGAGACCAAAGGGAAGGACCCTGAACTGGTAGTGACTGGCTCCCAGCCGGAAGCGAAGGAACCTCCTGGACCGTCTGTCCATTAGAATGTGGTAGTACGCGTCCTTGAGGTCTGTAGAGCACATCCAATCGTTCTCCTGCAAAAGGGGGAGGATAGATTGTAATGTGACCATCCGGAATTTTTGTTTGGTTACAGACAGGTTCAGTTGTGACAGGTCTAGGATCGGTCTTAAGTCCCCCGTCTTTTTTGGCACCAAGAAGAACCTGGAGTAAAACCCTGATCCAGTCTGATCTCGGGGGACGTGTTGGATGGCTCTTTTTGTTAGCAGCTGTGCGATTTCCACAGTTGCTACCTCCCGTTGATCGGGTGGTACATCGGGGAGGTTTTTGGATCTGGGAATACTGTGAAGGGGGATTGAATAGCCCCTGGATATCACTCGAAGCACCCAACGGTCTGACGTGATTGACTCCCATGATGTCAGGTGCCTCGAAAAACGCCCCCCGACTGCCTCCAGAGAGGAGCAGCCAGGTAACCCATCAGGGTTGCTGCGTGGGTCTGTCAGAGAAAGGTTCTCTGGACCCAAAGTTCCTAGGAGCCCCTCTGCCTCTAGGACGGTGACCTCCCTGTCCTCCTCTGCCACGGAAGGACTGGTTGTCCGGAGCAGGTTGGAATTGCTGCGATTTCCGGAACCACATCTTCTTCTGTCCCTTTTGGTTCTTCGAGAAGGACCTCTGGGGAGTTGAGAAGCGGACTCCGACGGCAGACAGCGCCTTCCCATCCTTTTCGCTCTGGACAAGCGTTTCGCGAACCGTTTTGCCAAAAAGGGCAGAACCATCGAAGGGGGCATTCGCGAAGGTCGCTTTGAAGGGCTCCGCGAAGTCACAGTGCCAGAGCCAGGCCTGGCGTCTCATAACAAGGCCCGATCCGCTAGCTCTAGCGGCTCCCTCTGTTGCGTGAGATAAGAGCCGCATAGAAGTATTAGACACCGCTCTGACAGTGGCCATACAGGTGGAGTACACTTGTTTGTCCTCCGCCGAAATGGATTCCGGGGGAGATGCAGCGTATTCCTTAATCAGGTCTCGCTGCATCCTGATCACGTGTGCCATATAGTTTAGCGCCCTCAGGGAGAAGGTTGCTGAACTAAAGACTCGCTTCCCAATGCGATCCATCGAGCGGTATTCCTTGCTCGGGGGATGCATAGAGGGACTCTCCTGAGCCAATTCCCTCTTTGTGGCTGCAGCCATCAGCATGGCATCTACTGGGGGTCCCTTACTCCAATGTGTACGGTCCGATGAGGGACTAAGAATCCGGTCCGGATGTTTGGGAACAGGCTCTACGGTGTTCGGGTCCTTCCACGCTCTGGTGGCAATAAGGTCCACCAGAGGGTCGGCAGGAGGGGCCACCCAAGAGGTAGACGGGCCCGCCTCAAATGCCTCCAAGAACACAGACTCGTCTGAGGAGGCCTTGGGGGCAGACCCCCCCCCGATCCTTAACATTTCCATAATGTCTCCAAAGTAGACATCTTCTGGGGGTGATCTTGGGGAGCCCTCCCCTTCCTCCAAGTCCGTGTCTTCAGTAATAGACTCGGGGGAGTCCACGTACCTCCTCTTACACTTATGCTTACGAGGCACTTCCTCGGGGGGACTGTCCGAGGAGTCCTCACCAGCAACCAGTTGTTCCAAAGGAACCACTTGAGACATTGAGGCGGGCTGTCCCTGAGACCGGCTGATGGGAGCCTTGCCCAGCTGTGAGGGAGTGCGGGATGGAGCCGAGACAGGGACTGGGGGTCCGGATGTCCTCGACAGAACCCTCTCCACAACGTCGAAGGCCGAGGGGGAGCCGACTTCTCTAAGACCCGAGAGCCGACCCCCATTCAGATCCGATGAATGGATCAGAACCGGAGCCGAGACCGCCGGATCCGAGAGACCGGTGCGCTCCAACCTAGACAGAGTCGAAGAGACACCGGCTCCCTCGGATCCGAGGCTAGGCCCGCGGCTCCAAGAGGTCGGGTCCGAAGTACCCAAAGCACTCAAGGGAGGGATCAGATCCGAGGAGCGCCGACCAGTCGGATCCGACCCACCCCCAGGTCCAACGCTGCCCGGCTCCGAAATCTCCGAACCCGGGAGTCGGGTCGGAGAAGGAGCTATGGGGGCAAAAAAGGGGTTGAGGCCCCTCTCGGATGGGGGGGGACAGGAGCACTCCCATCTGCATCTGGGCCTGGATGAATTGCCTCATCATCCGGTCCATATCAGCGTCCGACATAGAAAAAGTTGACCTCGACGAGGCCACCGAGGCTGATCTAGAATGTCACCTCGATGACCTCGACGAAGGTCTAGTCTCCACCTTCTCGGGTCCGGGAGAGAACCGAGGGGATCGGAGCCGAGGAGGAGGAGATTTAGAAGCCAGAGGGGAAGCACGCTTAGGCGTTGGGGCCGAGACAGAGGCCTCGGCCGCCGCTTATGGTGTCCCTCTCTGTGCCTCTCCTTTTCCCTCCTGGTCTCCCTATCCTCCGGTTTCTTAGCGGGAGATTGAGTCCCTGCCAGAGGAAGGGAGACTGAAGAAGCCACTGGCTGAGTAGGGAGGATAGCAGGGGCCGAGGCCGAAGCCGAAGCCGACTCCGGAGGGAGAAGTCCCGCCAGAACCAACTTCGACCTCCGCTCCCTTAAAGCCCGGGGGTTGAACCCTGCACAAATGGTACAACCAGATGACAGGTGTTCAACCCCCAGGCATCTAACGCACCGAGTGTGGCCATCAGCCGGGGAAAGCTTATGGCCACACTCGGTACATTTAGAAAATATAGCCTTGGGGGCTTCAGACATAGCTACGCCTTAACAGGCCCTAACAAAAAAACACACACACAACAAACACACACTAAACGCACACCCGAGAAGGCTAACTAAGGAAGGGAGGAAAGCCTAAACAAACACACTTTAACTTTCTAAGAAAAAATATAAGTAAAAAAGATGTCACCAATATCTTTTCTCTAAGGAGCTCGAAATTCCCGTCAGCTACTGAACACGGCAAACGAAATCTGAGGTCAGTCAGGGCTTAGCAGGGGATTATGGGTAAAGGGAGGAGCTAGGAGCTCAGATCCTAAAGCTTATGAATTGCCGGCTCGGTTCCGATGTCGGATCCAAATCCCACAGGTTGCAGACAAATGAAGTCTTCCTACTTCAGATTAACCGTTTCTTCCCTTATGATGAAATTGAAACCGAGGCTGTATTGGCCATAGATGATGATATCATCATGCTGACATCTGATGAACTGCAGTTTGGCTATGAATTACCCTGCTCATCCTGTGCTTCCAGCACTAGTCAATAGGAATCTAAAGAACCCTCTCCAAATATCGGCGGGTCAACTCACTGCATAACTACCCTACAATCCCTCTCTCAAGGACATCAGTAAAGTATGTCTGCTGAATAATTCCTGGCTGAAAGACTTTATTATTGTACCACTAATACAGGGGTTAAAGACAGTCCTAAGCTAGGAAAGCCAGCAGCCTCTACCCCCCCTTCTGTACCTTGACAATCTCTCTCCTCTAACCTGCATAGATACCCCTTTTGTCTTAAACCCACTGTTCCTTGTTGTCTACCAACTTACTCCCTCTCATACAAGCCTGCAATACTTGAACTGTCCACTAGGTGGGACCCTTATTCCAGCCATAATCTCCTTCTTACCTTTCTCTTATGGCCAGCTACTTACCTTAACTTCTTCTCTCCACTTCTACTGTCTACATCCACCTTTCTAGCCTCAATACTATTCCAACCTACCACCTGGAGTCAGTCCTGCTGATTGACTTCTCTAACTGCTTCAGCATCTGTCTCTACCCGCTCCGTTCACCCTGTGGACTCACTCCACTCCCCTCCCTGCCCCCAATTCCCACCCACCCCCAGGGGCCCTACCCTTATACTTGCTAACCACACCTCTTCCTCTCACCATTACTCTCTAAACACACCTCTTCCTCCTACCATTACTCTCTAACCACTCTACCATTAGCCATCTTCTCTCATATCTATCCTCTCACCACTCCCCTTCAATCATACCACAGCCTTCTCCCTTCCTTCCATCCACACCCTTTATACTTCTATAGTTTACTTACAATCAATACTTAATTCATCCAATGTATAAACCACCCACCCCATCTTATGTCCTACTCTTATTCACACTCTCACTACTACCTCCTTTAATCTTCACCTACTTGCTCACCTCCTTTGAACACCCACTATGTCCACACCCTCACTACCCTAATAAGGAAACCAACTCTCCATCCCTTCCTTTCCTTTTTATCCAAGCTATTATAACATCTTCACCCAACTACATACTTCCAAAGTATCATAGAACACTACACATTAAATACAACAATCTAAATCCCAGGAAAGGCCTACTTCTATACAGCAGATTCCCTAACCCAAACTATCTAAGTCTACTACTCTCATTAAAGGATGGTTACATCCATCCTAACTTAGGCCCAACAACAACTCCTATCTCTCTCCATAACCACAAACAATCACCTACTCATGTCCTTACTAAACCATCTAACTCCCTCTTAATAGCTCATCTTAATATACGTAGCATTAACAATAAAGTATCCAAGCTCTAGTTGAAGTCTACTACTTTGATGTTCTCTGCTTAACAGAAACATAGTTAAAACCTGTAACCAAAGACAATGAAATCATCCCACCTGGATATAATATCTTGAGACTTGACTGAGTAGCCAAGAAAGGTGGTGGGGTTGCTATTCTATATAAATCTAGCTTACAGTTAACCATTTATGACTCCAAACTACCTGTAGATTCCAGTGCAGGAATTCTTATCTCCAAACTTCATCTTAACAATCCCAACTCCATCTATATTATCTGTATGTATCTACCACCTGGTAATAACACTACCACCATGTAAAATATCCTTTGTTGGCTATCCCAACACCTGCCCCAAGAAACCATAATCCTAGGCGATATAAACATTGATACTGTAGCAACTTCCCTACCACACACATTAACCTATATGGGTATTCACAAACCATTACCTCCCCCACCAGGATAAACAAATCTAACAAGAAAGCAAGCTTATTAGACTGGATTCTCATAAACCATCATCCTCACATTTATGATTCTGGAACCCTCCCTGATGATATGTGACCACTTACCTACATCATCAGGCATAAAACCAATACTCCCATTCCGGCATCTGTCAGAAATATCAGATCTAAAAAGAACTTTAACCCTGATCTACTCCAAATGGAACTAAGAGCTTGCAACTGGTCTCCCTTACGACACCTCCCTTTAGGAGAAGCCGTTAATTACTTTAACTCTAACTTCCTTGCCATTCTTAACCACCATGCTCCAACCAGATTAATTAGAATTAAAACCAACTCTGCCCCATGGCTGTCAAAATAAACCAAACATAAAATACATCTTAGAAATAAATTTTGGGCAAAATGGAGAATGACTAAAAACCCTGTAGACCAACAAACCTTTAGACAACTAAGAAATGATACCAAGAAAGCTACAATTTCTGATAAAAAACTACCTACAATCTCAACAAGCTAGCCAAAACAACCCACAAAAATTTTGGACTAGCATTAACCAACTACTCCATCCAGGTCAATCCACTACACCAAACCCTCAAAATACTGACCACAAAAATCCCATGAATACAGCCAATGCTTTCAATACCTTTTTTTACTAATGCTATCCAAACACTAGCTAGTCACCTAATAACTTCACTCTACCTTCCTATAAATCAACCTCACCCCCTCCTTTTCATATTCAACCAGTCCCAACAACATATTCTAACCCTACTACAGAAACTAAAACCATGCTCTCCCTCAGCAGACCAACTACCTGCTGAATTTCTACAGCAATCAGCCAAAGCTATCGCTTATCCAATTTCCATTCTGATCAATAGAACTATGACCGAAAGTTTATCCCTAGCTTATGGAAAATCTCCCATATTATCCCCCTCCATAAAGGTGGACACTCCACTGAACTCTCTAACTACCGCCCCATTGCTCTTCTCTCTCCTTTGGCAAAGATCATGGAGAAATGCATCTTTAGACAATTACTTGACCACTTAACCCAAAATAATTTACTTTCCAACTGTCAACATGAATTTAGACCTCCACATAGCACTACCACTGCCCTTCTTTCCTTCACTGATTGTATTAATAAAAACCACAACCTTAATCTTTCTTCAGCACTATTTATTGACCTGTATAAAACATTTGACATGGTAAATCACCAGATTCTCATCAAAATACTTAAATCCCTGTCACTAGATACATCTTCCATAAAGTGGTTCCAGTCCTACCTAGATAAAAGACAACAGGTTGTACTTTGGCACAAGTCTCTATCCACCCTCCTGCCCATTAACCTTGGTGTCCCTCAAGGGTCCATCCTAGGACCACTACTTTTCTCCATATTTATTAATGACTTTCATCTAGCCATTCCCCAAGGCACATGCATACAATACGCTGATGACTCCACCACACTGATATGCTTAGCCACTTCCTCTTCTGAACCTCACTCTCTTACCCAGAAAGTATTTAACACAGTTGAACAATGGTTCACACAGCGGTGCCTTCTCCTAAACCCCCAAAAAATGAAACTCCTCCACTTCTCTCCTACTCACAAGTCCTCTCCTTTTGATTTCTCAGTTATATCCACCAATAAAACTATTATATCACCAGACCCAACCACCAAACTACTGGGTATCATCATTGACAACAATCTGAACTTTGATATCCATATTAGCAATACTATAAAAACTGTCAACAAAAACTTGTCTCTCTCTATAGGATTAAACTCTTCCTTTTACCTACAGCTAAAACCACTATAGCTCACACTCATCTAATCTCTTCACTTCTTTATGCCTCACCCATTTTTACTAAGCTATCTAAAAATAACCTCAGCAAATTGGAAATGTCCTACAATAACATTGCCAGATTTGCTACAGGCAACCCATTTAGAACCCACCATTGCATTAATTTAAAGCAGCTTGGATGGCTTGAACTACAAAACCTGATTAAATCCACCAACTATCCATAGCCCATAGCACCCTTTATAAATACTCCTATTCTGTCCACCCTTATCACCCCCTATAAAAATCTGAAGTCCTTAAGGTCATCTCACAAACTTCTAGTACATACCTCTAAACCCAACAACAAGGCTGGCGACTCTCTCTTCTCTAATACTGTTGGAAAAGCCTGGAATCTTCTCCCCAGTGAACTTTCCTCACTTCCCTCATTATCACTCTTCAAAAACAAATTGAAACTGTTCCTCAGAACACACTGGTTATGCCCCTGTACTAAACCTGACTGATCATCTGTCTCTTCAAACTTGGCTCTACCTACCCTTACTACTCATGAACTGTTATTCCTTCCTTATTGACCATAATTACTATCTCCCTCTAGAATACTATATATTGTACCCGTATGCTGTATTATGCCTGCATTTTGTACTGCTAGGTTGCTGTCCTCACTGAATTTCCTGTGTTAACCTGTAATATGCATTGTAAATATGACTCTTGTTTATTTGTTATGTGTTGTTTTCATTGTTCTGTCTTGGAGCTTATCTCCCCAGGCCTCTACTGAAAATGGACATATATCCAGTTAGACTAGCCCGGTCAACAAATGTAAAATAAAATAAAATAAATATTATCTGATCTTGTTTCACACTGGGTTTAATTTGCTGTCCAGTTTATTTATTTCAGTTTTCAAAGTTATAGTTTGGTCTAGTTGCCATTTTTATACCTCATCTTGAGTACCGTGTTCTTACTGAAATGTATCCTCCTGACCTTGTGTGCCTAGATCCCGATGTTAAACATTTTAAATTTTTTGCTTTCAAATAATTTTCCTTTCAAGCTTGTTATATTTCTTCATCCTTCAGTCCAACTACTTTTAACTAATGGGCGTTTTCTACATATAGTTTATTTGTCTTCTGTGCACTGCTTTACATTTCACTTTGGCAGAATTATCTAGCAGAAGTTTAACCTTTATAACTGCATGAATACAGCACATCAAATGTGTAAAACTTGACATGGTGTAACAGTCATCTCATCAGGAACACAATCTGTTTCATCATAGCTTTATTTCTGATTTACAATAAAGAAACTAAACAAGAAACTCCACTCTGTACCATCCCTTCTCATGATGGAAAACACTGATGTCTGTTTAGCGACCGAGACATAGCTTAAAACAGCAGAGAGCACTCTGGCTGTGCAGGACTATAACACCTTCCACATGTTTAGACTAGCTACTGCATAGGAGAGGGGAAAAAAAGGTGGAGGTGTCTCAGTCTAATCCAGAAGAGACTCACAACAAGGCTAGTAAAACAGCATGATGCACTAGAGCATCTTCATGCCCAAATAACCATCAGAAGGGTCCTGTACCATATATTAGCTTGCTATAGATCTCCCTCTATGACACAAGAAAACCACATCATCTACCTACAGGAGCTCAGATCGCTCAGTATTAAACCCAGTATCATTTTCCTAGGTGATCTAATTTATTCAGCTATAGACTAGGAAACCTACACCTCCAGTACTGCACAAGGACAGATATTCCTGGACTTTAACAATACAAATGCCCTGGAAGCATTACTCAGTGTACCCAGCATGTGGAGCAACATCTTGGATCTTGTCCTTACTAACATGGGAGAATCTTGCAACAACCCTCGGATCTTCATCACTTGTTAGGTCTGACCACAAACTAGCCTTCTTTGAAATAAAACTGAAACTACAGAGTCCTTCCACCCAAGGCACCCTTAGAAATTTCTTTAAGACAAACTACCTACTCCTAAGTGATATACTGGCAAGCTTCAAATCCACACCAAACCCAGTTAACTCCACTAAGCATGCAGAAATGTACACCACCAAACTATACCAGCATGGAAAAAGCTGCATAAATGTAGCTGTACCCTGTAGGAACATGTGCAGGGCAAGCCCACATAGAGGAACCATAATATCAACAAGATTTATAATAAAAGGAAAAGAATTTTGACCAAAAGTAATTCTCAGAATGTTAGACCCCTTAGCACTGAAATAAACAAACTGAGAAGCTTAATAAAATGTACCAAAGCCAAGTTTGAGGCTAAAACAGCTACCCAAGCCAAAGGCAATCACAAGGCATTTTAGTTATGCTTGTAATCTTAAAGACTCAATGCAATAATGTGCTGAGCTGATTGTGAATGATGCTACCTACACTGAGACTGAAGATATAGCGAACCTACTTGCTAATAAATTTAGCTCTAACTTTACTCCTCTATCTTTTCCATCTGTCTCTCAAGATGCATCTGAAACAGGCTCACCTCCAGCTATAACACAATACCAAGTCCTAAGAGTGCTATCAAAAGCTAAAAGTACAGCATTGTTGGGTCCTGACAATATCCCCTGGATGCATCTTAAATAGCATGAAGCATAATTTAGCCACACCTCTAACAACACTGTTCACTCTCAGCCTCCATAAAGATTCTGTACCAAGAATTGTGTGAATGCAGAACAGCTACAGTCATTCCTCTGCATAAGGGAGGGTCTTCCACAGATGCAGGCAATTACAGAACTGTAAGTCTGACCAGCCTAATATGCAAAGCTATGATAAGATATTTCCTGAAACTAATCAATTAGGACACAGGGAACTTCCAAAGCCTAGACCCCATCTATGTTTGGATTCATCAAGAGCATGTCATGCTTACTCAACCTGATGGATTTTATTTTTAAAAGGGTCACCAAAGCAATGGATGAAGACAAAATGGTATATACCAAATACATTGGAGCTGGCCAATGCTTTTGGCACAATTTCCCCACTCAAGCATAGTATAAAAGCTAAATAAAATGGGGATATACTCCTATGTCACCCACTGGATTGCCAACTGGCTCACACATAGGATGCAAATAATCAAAATAGGGTTAGACCAGTCACCAGTGCAGTCCCCCAGGGTTCTGTGCTGGGATCTCTCCTGTTTGGCATCTATGTTTCTAAAGTATAAGCCAATACCAAACCTGGTTGACTAAGTTTGCAGATGACTGTAAGCTAGGAGCGGTCACTGAATTCCCAAAATTTTCATCCTGTAGGAAGGGTTGTCCCAAATAAATAACCAGTACCAAAATCATGGACTGAAACTAAATGTAAAAAAAAATGCATTACTGTATCCTTTGGGAAGTCGTCTACCCCACAGAACTACCACATTGACAATACTAACAGCTGACCCACTTGTTCAGGATTTGGGAAATTATGTAGCAGTGACCTACCTTTTCACCAACATTTGTCTATTGTTGTAAGAATGTCCTTTTATATTGCACAGCTTGTAAACAAAGGGACTGTATCAAGATCTAGGGATTACATTGTTCCCCTTTGCACAGTCCTCATTAGGCCAAACATTGAATATAATGCCCCCATTGGCATCTATCTGTCCAGGCAAATGCAACAACTGGAATGCTCACAGAGATACCTTACTAAAAGGATTCAAGGCCTAAACAACACTTCATACCCATACCTGAACCAACTCATACCCTGTCACTATTCACGGTACCCTGCAGACTGCTAAGAGGTGACCTGTGTCTGGCATACAAGGCATCCTCTGACCCAATACTGTTGGATTTACTGCACATCGGCAAGTCAAATGGCATCAGAAATACTTGGTCTAGAGATCTAAACCTCTTCTGCAACATCAAAAGAATGATTTGGAGGGACAGGTAGATGTCACAGAGGATATCGCTACACTAGAAAAGACTCCCCATCCACATAAAACAAAGTTCATCCATGTCTATATTCAACTGCAACTTAGATCTATGGATGGTAAACAGAAAATTTTACCCAACAGCTGCTCACTGTACTAGTAATGGACAGAGAAAGCTCCTAAATGTTTTATCTCATGCATGCATGCATAGGTCCCCTCAAATTATCTATGGTACGATCCTGGTTATTCTCATTAGGGGTAAAACATAATTATTGATCAAGGGATGAGTAAAGCCAACCTCTAATGAAATGGGATAGGTTAATTCGAGCACAAAAAGGGAAATTAGCTAGTCTTAAAAAAGGTCTGCAAGGGCAGCTTGCCTCACGCTTACCTATGAACAACCGTTACTCTTCTACATAAGTTAATTAATTTTCTTATTAATGATGTCGAATCAGTATTATTCCAGTCTGCCTATGGTAAACTGGTCCCTGACTATTACCATTTTCCTTCCTGTGTTTCATGCAACAAATATACGAGTTCCTCTAGGTCATCAGCACTTTTCTTTCCTGTCTCAGTGATGCAATCTGCAGTATTGTTGTTATCAAAGATCTTAAGAATTATAGGTGTCATAACAGTCTTTAAACCTTATCATAACACTACCACCCAATTTTTGTTAGAATGTATGTTACATTATAAAACAGTTATACCATGACTGAACTGGTTTCCAGTCATTGTTCATTCACCATGTTTCACAACAATAGCATCAATGCTAAATGAATGCAGCAAATTTTCCACTTAACAGCCCACAAAGACAAATTAAAATTTGCTATCTGTGAACTGTTAAATTTCTAACCTCGCAAAAACGTTTGTCTAGAATTAGTCGAATATTGTAATACATCAGCTGCAAATATTCTCTTCCCTTCTTTTTACAAGTGGGCTCCATCCTAATTAAAAACATATGTGCACAAAATTAAGACTTGTATGTTCTATACATTCACACTTTTCAAAATGTGGCACTTTTTCATCTACGTGTTTACCCAAAAATATTTTAATTTATGTTGAACTACCTTTCCTTTCTATATGTTGTTTGTGAAAAAGAAGTCCTAACATTTCTATAAGCTATGTTATATCTAAGAAGGCTGTAAGTTCCCTACTAACAGTCAGTGAATCCATATAAATGATGAAATCATTTGATCCAACACTAATAAAAACAGCTCCATGCTGCCTTACATTTCGGCATTCTAAAGTCCTACACACATCCTAGTTTTAGCTGCTGGCAAGCATAACACTATTTGATGTTTACTATCCCCTCTGCAAAGGTAGCATCAATTCCTTTAGTAACTGAATCTTCAGTTATTAATACATCACTTATGTATGACCTGATCTGAAGAATCTCCAACCTCCATTTCAGTAATGTATGTTCTTTCAATTGTTACTTAATAATCATCACCATTAGTCTTATTTTCACTACCGACATCATTTTTGAGCATATAATTGTCATCTCACTGTCTCTGTTGTCAACCTCAGTCCTTCTGTTTTTTTTTTTTCCTTGCAGTAATGTTCTATTCCACTTAAATTCATATTTCTTTCTTTTAGTCTGTACCTTCTCTTTTCTTCTACATTCTGTGTTGGAATAATGATGACAAAATTTCCTGTAGACTGAATATTTTGTGATAAAACAATGTTACCAATCCTTGTAATTTGTGTATTACATAACCTAGTAGTGTCACTTGCTTAGTATATGTTCACATTATATACATTAAGGAATTTATTTTTCTTCCTAGTTATGTATTCTGAATGTCTCTCTTTCTTTCTATTATTTTTTTCCTACATACACAGAGAATTCCAAGGTTGTTTAATACTTTTATCCATTCTTATAAAGGTGTCATCTGTAGTATCAGATTTAATATGGGTTGAGAAATCCTTACTAGCAGATTGAACTTCCTTTCCTAAATCTGTTCTATTTGCACTTTGCTTGACATTCTTTACCGCATTATCCCAGTATTTAGCACAAGTGTACAAGTACAATCATCCTTAGCAAATCTAGATTTGCGAGCTATAGTAAGAAAATCATCCATCTGACATGCAGAGCACAGCTCTTCAATGTTATCCTGTATTACTTTTATATATATATATATATATATATATATATATATATATATACACACACACACAATTTAGTACATTGGACACAATACCTGTGCTTCAGCAAATCACTAATGGCATACTCATTTAATGAAACCATTCTCAGTGACTAAGTTTAAAAGAATTTCAAAAGAAACAAAAATATCTAAATCAATAATCATGGAATTCATAGAAATTTGAACTAGTACATTAGATCAGACTGTATAAAGAAATTATATAAACCAATATTAAATTAAGTATGTTGAACTACCCTTCTATAAAGGGAAGTACTTCACAGACTAGTTATTCTGATCCACCATGTCAGTCATACACTTTGCACTAAGACACTAAACATGGTCTTAAGTGCTAACTAGCTAGGGCCATTGAGAGGACTAGAGTGTGCTTGTCTGTGATGTATCTATTTTTACCAATAAACATTAAAAGTCAGAAGTAAAAGAATAAAAGCTTCTCCTCCCAAACAGCTTTGCGGGAAAGCATAAAAACAACACAGGCTGCCATGTGATAATAAAGCTTTTACTGGACAGGTATCATTGATTTAGTCTGTGATGCACTGTACTACATCCACCCCAAATCCTGTAAAGATATTAGAGAAGTACCCCAGGGTCAAACGTGTTGGGAGAGCAGTGTAAGCTACAACGTTCTTCAGGGATTTTCTCTTAGCAGCAAATATGAGGAACAGACACACACTGTGACTAGGAAGATGCAGATCAACTTCTCACTAGCAGAAGTAACTGGCAATTGAACACAGGTGCAAAAAGCCTGACAGTCTTCTAAAAACAGTTGAGCTTGTGGGAGAGACTTTGTCAAGTTCCTTCATTCCTCAGACTCTGCCTTTCTCATGCTGGGCATCCTCTGACAAGTTCCTTCAAGTGATGCTCCTTCCCTTGTCCCTTTCTTTAGCCTTCTTCCACGAAGGTTGCAAGAAAATTTCAAACCCCTAACCTTTAAAAGTAGTGACAAAATGTAGAATAAAACCAGTGTCAAAGACAGCATTTAAGGGAGTTATGTAAAGGTCCACATGGAAAAGGCAGAGCTAGTAATGCCCCTCTTATAGTACCTGTTGACAAAAAGACATTTTGAGCTTGGGAGACTTAAACCTTGATTTATGTTTCCCATCACTGAATGCATTTAAAAGGAAGTTCGTGGATGAGGAGCTGAACAGCAAGAATGGCAGACAAAAGGACATCTTTTCTAGTGATCTTTTATTTTAACACCTTTTTTTGAATTATCACTTGTGGTACAGGAAAATTAATATGAAAGTAATCAAACTGTATTAACAAGTTCACGTTTACAAACACTATACTTCACATATATTGCTATATATCATATAACATAGGCAACATTACATAAATTATTCAATTCCAGCCTTTCTTTTTAAAAATAAACATAAAAAGGTGTCAAAGGAGGCCAACCAAGTAAAGTTTGATAAAACAATAATGTTTATTAAGCGCTTTTCGTTCCACTAAATAGTCGAACTTCCTCAGATAACAATTCACTCAAAAACATTCCATTTAAAAGTCTTTGAACTATGTCATGTGTTCAAAACACTCCAATAGCATCTTACCCCTAGTTTAGTCAACATTAACTCCTTAAAGTCCAGTACATACTAAAACAACCATGTAAAAACTTTTTTTTCATTTCTACTTTATTTAACTAAAGCTTGTCACCATATTCAGAAAAGACATCTTTCCATATATATATATATATATATATATATATATATATATATATATATATATGTGTGTAGTTTAAAAACAATACAGTAAGCCACATTCATCACTAATCTCAAACATTTTAGTAACAGGTACTACCATGCTAAACTTCTTAGTTTTAAGATGCACAAGATAGAACTCATTTCATCAAGTCCTGGCCATTGACTGGCGTTAAATTTTAACTGCCAAAGTAATTCCAAGCATTCTAACATAAGGGAACCAGCCCCCCCCATCAATATTTATTTGGTCTATGGCTCTAAATTTAAAGCTGTGTCCAGGGTGTTCCTGCATGTGTTTTGCTAAAGCATTCTGAAGTTTTGCCTTCCGTATACTATATAGGTGTTTGTATATTCTCTCTTTGAATTTACGGTCCATTTTACCTACAAAGAAGGATGGGCATAATTGACATTGGGCAACATATACAATCATCTTAGAGTTACAAGTATGTTTTTTCCTTAAACGGTATTCTTTACTCCTAATAGTGTAGTTTTGTTCAGTGGCTATATGTTTACAATAGTTACACATGCCACAGGGGAACATCCCTGGGTTTCTAGCTACAGGGTTACTATGTGATTCTAGTATGCTTTTTAAATTCCTCCCCCATCTTAAAAATCACCTGAGGTGATTTGTTAAATTCATTTTGTAGGGGTCTTTGTTCTCTTAATAAACTCCAGTTTTTGCATGTTATATTCCTTAAATCTGTAGCGTTAAGGTTAAATACTGTGATAAAACTGTATGTGATACTGAAGGTATTTTCCTTTACAGTACCCAGATCACTTACCTCGTTGTATGTGCCCATATCTACTAAAGTAATGCCTGCCTGTGCTAAAATTGGTCTGTAAACTCCATTCTCCCTTTTAGTTTGAACTTTGTTTGATAATTCTTGAATTAGGGAGTCGGGATATCCCCATTTGTGAAACGATACCCAAAGTTTTGCATTCCTGAATCCCTCCCCCCAAATTTCCTTCTCTGCCTATACTCTGATGTCAATCCTTGACAGGTAAGACAATCTCTAAACTGAAGTCCAAATAAATTCTTGGCATCTTCCCATTCTATCATCCCTCCCCCCCTCTAGTTATTTGCTCCCAATACCTTGGCTCCTTTGCCAGTTTTCTACAATAAACTCTAGCTCCCTATTGCCTATATCCATAATTGCATTCATCTGTATCGGCAGAATCTCCTTTCCTGTGTTGGCTTAGTTCTTATGATACTTTCTCCTACTTTATAGATATAATATTCTGTATGATTATTGTTCTCCGTAAAGGCCTGGATCCAAAATCCCAGTCTCTGCTTGTTTCTTGAGCTTCCCCTGTTTCATCCACTTTGAATTATAGTTTTCTGCTTGTGCTATGTATAGGAGCCCTAACTGTGTAACTCTGAAATATCCCTTCAGATCAGGTAATCCCAATCCACCCTGTTCTACTGGAAGAATCATCTTATCCCACTTGACTCCTGCTGTCTTCCCCTCCCACATAAAGTCATTCAGCTTTATTAAATGCTATCCACAACTTCTACTCTGGTTAATAAATATATGCCTGTCCTGTGTATAAGACGACGACTTCTCCTTTTAGCTTTTCTCGTTAGGGGTCAACCACAGCAGAACGACAACTGGCAGTTGAATTTTACAGTGTTAAGTTGCCAACCCCATGCTCAACCTTCCACAGAAGACACATACACTCACTCACACACACCTAGGACCAATTCAGAGTGTCCAATCCACCTACAACATGTATTTAATGGGACTAAAAACATTTTTTATCTGCTTGTATCTTACTATCCATAGCTATATAACAAAGCTTCCATTTTCTCAGTCTTTGTATTACCTTTTGTTTAGTCTCTTCCCACATATCTCTAGCTGCCACACCAGAATCATTTTTAATCCATACTAGTAAATACTTTATTTTATCATGTCTCCATAAACATGAATATTGCTGACCAATTCATATGTGAGTATATAATTTACTGCTATTGCCTTTGTTTTAGCTTCATTAATTTTGTATCCCCAAAAGATCTGAAACTGTGTCAAAATGTTCCACAAAACTGTAATGTCTATTTTTGGTTTTGTCAGGTATAAAATATCATACGAATTATATAATTGAATTTCTGAGGCTCTTATTTTCTTTGACAGTGATTCTAAATATAATGCAAATAACAAAGGGGAAAGAAGGCACTGCTGCCTGGCTTCTCTGCTCAAGCAGAAATTATCAGAGGACCCCACCCACTTTCATTCTTGCCTCTGATCCCTCATATATCCTCCTAATCAACCTTATAATTTTATAGGAAATGCAAATGCTTCCATTGCCCTGCTCAAAAAGTCCCAGCTTACTCTGTCAGATGTTTTCTCTGCAGCAAGACCCACCAACTTTTTTTCTTACATTCTGCTTCCCTCTGGATAATCAGTGTTCTTAGTGTTGTCAAATGTTTGCCTCCCCTCCACAAAACCACACTGATCCGTATCTATCAAATTTGGAAGTACTTTTGCCATTCTTTTAGCCATTATAGACATGAACACTTTATAATCATGGTTTAGTATTGAAATGGGCCTGTATAAAGCTGGATCTGAAGGATCTTTACCCTCTTTAGGTATTACAGCTACCACTGCTTTCTTACAGCATGTTGGTACTTCTCTTAAAATACTGTTAAACAAAACCTTCCAAATCTTTATCATTTTTTCCTCCTAGGTTCCATACTTCCACAGGGACACCATCTATTCCTGGGGACTTTCCTGTAAATTGGTTATACATGATAATTTTTTTCTCATCTCCTCCTATCCTAACCGTTAGTAGTTGAGGCTCATCTACCTCTAACTTTGGCATATTTAAATCTTCCATAAACACTTCCATTTGTATATTTTCTTGATTTTTATATTTCCCTGCTTTATACAGACTTTCATAAAATTTCTGAAATATTTCTAACACCTCTACAGGACCTCCTGTTACCTTCCTTGTTATGTGTTCTATAAGCTTAGTGACAGCCCTTTCTAATTTCTGTTGCCTGAGTCGTTGTGCTAAAAGGTTTTGTACTCTAGTGTTATCAAAAAACAGTTGCTTAACAGCAGTCTTTCTAAATTCATGAACATTATTGAGGTAATCCCTTGTTTTCTGCTTAGCATTCTGCAGTTGATCCTCCTCTTGTTCTGTGAGATGCCCTCTATTCTGCAATACTTTAACATTTGTAAGTCCTTCTAAATAATTCTTGTTACTTAACCATAGCTCCCTTTTTTATTTCCTACTACTCCACCTTAATTTTATCCCACTCCCTAGCTATATTTTCAGAAGTAATTTCTATTCTCTCAAATAGCTCCTGAATGATCTTCACTACCCATTCCTTAAATTCCTCTCTTTTCAGCAGAGAAGTTATTATTGGTGCATGATTTGAGACAGTTATTGGGCACATAAAGACCTTCAATAAAATGCTCATTTTCCTGTGAAATGTAAATTCTGCCTAGCCCAGTTTTTACATTTTAGGGAATAATATGTAAAATTCATATCTTCTATGCCAAATACTTTCATAAATTTCTTCAAAAGTCTACCCTCCTTTGTTATACTTTCCCTTCTGGGCTCCCCAGACACAGTTTCACTGCTGCAAATCAAATTCCAGTCCCTATCTATAAGTAATACGCCTTGCTGAAAACTGATCATTTCTCCCAGAATTTTGTTAAGCTCCATTATAGCAGTTTTACATGGAATATAAATCCATGCCAATGTAATCTTCCTCCCTTGCCAGTATCCCCTTAGCACTACAAATCTGCCATTATTAGCTTTTTATCCTCTTTGATCACTATTGGAGCTCCTCTTGCAATTAATATAGAAATTCCTCTTTTCCTTTGTCCCAGATATTCTGCTGAATAACCATCTGGAAAACCTTTATCAAATTCACATGTTCAGTTCTTTTCTAGTGTCTCTCTTGTAGTACAGCTATTTGCACTCTACATTTTTAATATAGCTAACTGCTCTTTCTTTTTTGTATTTATCTCTGACACCATTGACATTTAATGACAATTACAGAAAGCATAACTGTATTAAAAGTTATTATTCTCATATTTTATGTATAACACCTTTTTTGTTAAATGTCTAGTTCCAGCTTTTCTGTTACTTGCATACTCTGGCAGGTTGAACTGTTATACAGTTGTTTCTTTTCACATCGATTTGAGACTATGTCACATTTTACAAAACATTTTGTTTTACTGAAAGCCCCCCACCCAAAAAAAAAAAGTATTCCCCTAAAACCTAGTAATTCTTTACTAACACAAAACTATGTACATCTTCAAATACTGAAGTTTTACCCTCCTAATAGGAACAAATGTCCCAATCTGACAGCCACACTCATAGACTTGAGTCAACCTAAAAGAAATGTTATCCATGCTATGATGGATGTTGCAGCATGGGCTTCTATTAAGTGGTAACTGGTATTGTCTTATCTTTATAGCTCTCAAAGCTGGGAAAACTCCTGAATGTTTTCAGAGAACATTATCTCCTAGTCAGTTTTCTCCAGCCAATCATTCTCCACCAGACTGTAACCAATTTATCTTTCTCAGATTGTCTCCATGGAGATATGAGAATCAGACAACCAATTTCTCATTATCAGATTGTCTCCATGGAGGCACGAGAACCACTCAATTTCTATTTATCAGATTGTCTCCATGGAGGCACGAGAACCACTCAATTTCTCTTTATCAGATTGTTTCCATGGAGACATGAGGGCCAGATACAGTACTGCTCCTAACCATACAAGCATTTGCTAGAAAACAGCCTCATAATATTTAATATTCTTTTTTATTTACTTGCCTTCTCTTAAAACTTGTTACTACATCAATCTAAGGTCCTTAATCTACTCACTCCCCATTGGAAGAATGAGAAAAAGCACATATTTTTCTTTTCTGTTTGGCTTTTTTTCACACTGCAATGTCTACTTAAAACTGAATAAGAGAGAGAGTGGAGACAGAAAAAGGGGAAAAAAAGCAGTAACACCTATTTACAATCCCCATTACAGTTAAAATAACTGAGAAAACTTTACTTTGTGGCATGCAAAGAAAACCATACACCACCAAAATAGTACTATTAAGAAAAGTGTTCTTACAGTTACCTTTCTCCCCCTCTTCCCCTCCCCAAAGCATTTTTTAACCATTAATGACATGAAGTAGGGCATATACTCGAGTACCCCGCCAGTCCAACAAATTCTGAAAAAGTCCAACATTTCCTGATTTTCTTGTTCTGCCATATTTCACAAATACAATTATTGCACTGTAATCCCAAATTAAGTTACTGGTTTTATTACTGTTCATCTTTATCTTCCAAATCCTGTCTCTGCTTCATTTCTAATGTACTCTCAATTCTTTTAGTCAACTCTCGTGCTCCCTTCCTTTTCTCCAAAATTTTCCGTTGAAACAGTGGAAAAGGTTTCACGGGTACAGTCTGTCTGTGGTCTTTATTACCAAAAGAACAAGAAGCAGAATCTCCTTCTGTTTCACAGCTCACTTTTTGTTGGACAAACTTTTGTGTTTCTTCCTTAGGATGTACTTCAAAAATGATTTTGTCCCTCCAGGAAAGAACACCTTGAAGACAGCTGGGTCCAGCAATTTGAATCTCACCCTTATGCCTCAACTTTCCCTGAACAGTAGAATGAATTTACTCCTCTTTTGCCTGGTGTACAATGAGTAATCATTCTTCACACACACTCCACTATCAGTATTTTATCCTTCTGCCACAGTTTTGTCAGAATCAACTTGTTCTGCTGGTAGGATTGCATCTTTTCTATTAAAGGTCTAGGTTGCTTTCTCATAGCCAGGTTTGGAGCCAGCAACTCCTGCTGTGGAATACCAGTCCAGTTACCTAGTTGTGCTTTCATAAAATGAATGTACTCTGGGTTTTTCCTATGTGCTGGGTCCTCTAATTCTATTATTTTTTAAAAAAATCTCTTCCTGAGCAGACTCATATTCAGCCAGCCTTTTATGCATTTCAACCTCTGATTTTTGCAGCTTTATCACCTCATCTGAATGTCTGTTTAAAGCTTCTTCCATTTTTTTCCCAGCCTTTTGTTGTTTGTGTTAATATACTCCATCAGTGTTTCATTTATTTTAGCCAGGTCTGTGCGTATATCTTCCTGTTGGTTACTGAAAGTCGTGTTTGGAGGTTGCACTACTTTCTGATGAACAGCTGCAGAACTTTCCCCAGTCAGTGTTTTTTCCTCACTTTTTGTAGCTGATTTTTTTCAGGTTCTCTGTATTTCTTTCTTTTTTTTTCTGGTATCCAGGCAGTGCACTTACTAGCCAGTTACTGAAATTTACCCATAATCACAAAAGTCTACTGGCCTTTCTATTTTCACACTGGGAGAGCTATAGTTAAGCTGTTACTGATTGTGCAACCATACTGGAAGTCTCTTTTCTAATGATCTTGATCCCGGAATCAGGTGAACTACATGCTTAAGTAGGCCATGGTTGTTGTTGGTGCTTTGTGTACAAGTATGGACCACAGTGACCCTCAGGTGAGCATCCAATTACAAGTAAAATACATTGTTTAAAGAATGGGAGACAAAAGGCAGGAAAAGTAAAGGTGCAGCGTCACAAGAAAAAGTTGGACAGTTTGATTTTATGGGAATAAAAACACATACATGCTGATTAGACATGTTCTGACATCTTAGAGCAAGTCTTTTGATCAAATTTTATCATTTACTTGAGGACAGTACCATTCCCTAAGCTCTCACAACCTTTTAGGCTGTTCATTAAATCCCAGCCCTAGTACCAATTCAGAAGCTCCAAAAATGGAATAGCCAAAGCAAACTACTTTCTTGGGACACAGAATGCTAACAAAATTATGCACTAGATGTGTAATATATACACACACACAGTCCTCCAGCAAAAGAGCCGGGAATAAGAATGTATTTATTTTTTATTTTATTTAAATTTGTTGACCGGGAGTGTCAGACTGGACGTGGGTCCATTTTCAGCAGAGGCCCGGGGAGAAAAGCTCCACAGTAAAATAAACAGACAGTAGTTACATTGGATTACATAGCGATTAACAATTTAACATAGAAATTACTTACAACATATTTACAGATGAAGAACATAGTACATCAGTAGACAACTACAATCTTTATCTGTGAAGTACATAACAGGCATTAACAAATGTAACAATGAGAAGTTCCTGCTGTATAATAAGTACTAGGCTTATGAGCATCTGAGCTTGCTATCATCAAGGTAGTTAGTGGAGGTGAAAGAAAGGTAGTAGTTGGATGGGGTGGATGATATTAGAGTGGGAGTTGCAAGGGCATAGCCAGCATGTTTTTAGGTGCGCTTTTAATAAAGTTTTGAAGTTGGTGCATGATGGTACGGAGGTAATTGTGGGTGGGAGTGAGTTCCATAATTTGGCTATGGCGCAAGAGAATAGTGCTTCACCAGCAGAGTTATTGGCTTTAGTGATCTGCAAGTGATTTTTGTTGCTGGATCTTAGTGGTCTGGTGGTGCGATAGGGTTGGAGTAGATTCTGGAGGGATGGGACATTTAGTGGATGGTTTACTAGTTTGTGAGCGAGTGAGAGTTGATACCACTGAAGGAGGTGAGGGAGTTCAAGCCAGCCCAGTTCAGCAAGTGAGAGAAAGTGGTGACTACGGTAAGATGCCCCTGTGGTGAATTTGGCGATTTTGTTGTAGCAGGTCTCTAGCTTGTTTAGATCACATTGCCTTAGGTTGGTACATACTGGAGAGGCATAAAGTAGGGTGGAGATAAGGTGGTAATTTGCCATTGAAATCTTTGCTGCTTTGGTGAGAAATTGTTTATTTCTGTATAATGCTCCTAGTTTTTTGTGGACTTTTTTTTTATGGTCATGGATATGTGAATGTCAAATTTTAGTTTATTGTCTATTTCCACTCCTAGCAATTTGGTGTGTTCAGTTGGGTATATAGTGGTGTTGTCTTTTGCTGTGATGTTAAAGTGAGAGTTGTTTTGAGTATGTTTGGTGGGTTGGAAGATGAGTAGTTTAGTTTTGTTTGGGTTGAGTATTAATTGGGCATCGGATAACCATGTTTCAACAGAGGAAAAGGCTTCCTGTGTGACTTTTGCAGTTTGGGTAGGGACTGGGCTGAGCAGATGATGGTTGAGTCATCTGCGTATTGGATGAGTGTGCCATGTTTGGTGGCAGAGGCTAGATTATTGGTGTAAACAGAGAAAAGTAGGGGTCCAAGTATGGATCCTTGGGGAACCCCTATGGAGACAGGTAGTTGGGGAGATATGTCATTCTGCCATACAACGGATTGTTGGCGGTCAGACAGGTAACTCTGAAACCAGTTGGTGACTGATTGTGAGAAGGATAGGTTATTGAGGACAGAGATAAGTTGTTTGTGTGGGACCATGTCAAATGCTTTAGATAGGTCTAGGAAAGTAGCAGAGGAGAGATAGCCATTGTTTTATGCTGAAGGATAGTGTTAGTAAAGGAGAGTAAGGCAGTGGTGGTGCTATGGTTTGGTCGGAAACCATGCTGAGTACTGGAAAGGAGGTTGTTAGTAAGGAGGTAGTGTGAGACCTGAGAGTGTATGCATCTCTCTAGTATTTTGGAGAGTGGAGAGAGAATAGCTATGGGGCGGTAATTGGTTAGTTCTGCAGAGGGTCCGCCTTTGTGGAGGGGAATTATATGTGAGACTTTCCACAATGTGGGAACGTAACTTTCTGACAGAGATCGGTTAATCAAGATGGATACTGGGTAGGCCAGAGCATCAGCTGCGATTTGTAGGTATTCACTTGGGAGGTTGTCTGCTGCTAATTTGGTGGGTTTAAGTTTAGTTAAGAGTTTTTTTATGTTGGAGGTAGGTACAGGAGAAAAAGAGAAGGCAGTGGGGAGATTACTAGTTGCAGGGGAGGGGGGTTGTGTTGTTTAGCTAGTGATAGTATGGTTTGGGTGAAGTGTGTGTTGAATGAGGTAGCAATATTTTCTGAGGAGTGAGGGATGTTAGGAGGAGGGGTACTGACTTTACCTGGGTGGAGGATGGAGTTTATGGAGGACCAGAATTGTTTGGGGCTGTGTTGTGAGGAGTCTAGGGCAGACTGGTAGTATTGGAATTTGTCCTGTTTTATTAGCTTTTTGACTCTATTGCGTAGTTCTAGGAATTTCTGTCTAGCTGCGGGGGTTTTGGATTTGCGCCAGTGCTCCCAGGCTTTATCCCTGTTTTTCATTTCTGACTTAGTGGTTTTCTGTAGCCATGGGGAGGGTTGTGCTTTGGTTCTGGAAAATCTTATGGGGGCATGGTAATTAAGGATGTTCAGGAAGGTAGTATTAAAAAATTCAACACGTCATCTAGACTGAGGTACTTTAGAGCATGCCAGTTACATTCTTTGAGGGATGAGATGAATGTGAGTGGGTTAAAGTTTATTTTTTTACGTATTTGACGATAGGTGACAGGTTTAGCTTGGTACAGGTATTTTTTTAGTAGGAATGTTGGGGAGTGATCACTGAGGCTGTCTGATAAGCAGCCTGTTATATATGACTGGGGGTTCTTACTGACTAGTATCCAGTCCAGGGTAGTGTGCTTGCTGGAGTTTTTATTTATCTTTGTTGGTGACTGGACTAGTTGGGTGAAGCCATGAAGGTGTACATGATGGGTTGGATTGTTGCCAGAACAGGATTGCCAGTCAATATTGAAATCACCTAAGATGATAGTTTCTTGGGGGAGATGGTGGGTAGACCAGCTGAGGAGGTTTTCTAGTGGAGGGATGTTTTGGCCAGGTGGGAAGTAGCAGCCAATTATGTTGATGGTTTTTATTTGGTTAATTTTGAGGTTGGTATATATTATTTCTTCATTGCCTATTTGTGGAGCTGATGATTTTAAGAGCTGGATGTTTAGATGCTGTTTAAATATTATAGCTACACCACCTCCTTTTTTGTTTAGCCGGTCTACTCTTAGGATGCCGTAACCTGTAGGGAGTATTTGCTCACTGGTAATGTGAGGTTTTAGCCAGGTTTCTGTCAGGATGACTATATCTGGGAGTATAAGTCTATGGTAGCATGGAGTTCATGGACATTGTTGGATATACTTCTAATATTTAGGCTTAGTAGAAGGAAGTCACTTGGCTTTCTATTGGCTGTAATATGGGAGAAGTTGTGGTTTCTAGTCTGATTATGAGGATTGGGGTTGGAGATGGCAGGGCCAGGGTTGGGGTGGATGTCTCCACTTAGGGCTAGTTTTGATATGCATGAGATTATTAGTTTTCTCAGTTTTTGAATGTGTTTGTTTATAAGGGAAACTTTATGATTGTGCTCTGTAGGTAATAGGTATGGTGGGAGGGTTACTATGTTAAGTTGTAGGGATGCGTTACGTTTGAGTAATATAGTTGGTAGAATATGTGGGAGGTGCATAGGGATGGTTCTTGAGCTGGTGGGAGGGGAGCTGAGTATGGGTGAGATATGGGTGGTGGTGTGAGTAGTAGTACAGTGGTAGTGGTTGAGTGGGGGAATGATGGAGCTTTGGTAGGATGTAAGATATGCAAGGAGAGTGCATGCAGTGAGCAAAGGAAAGGTATGCTTGTACATGTCAGTTGAGGAGGTGTGATAGTAGAGGGAATATGGAGGCGGTAGTGTTGGGTTAGCGCTGTGGTTGGCTATTGGAAAGTTGGGAGGGGTTTGAGTGCAATAAAGGTGGGACCACTGGGGGCGGGAGGGAATAGGGGGCAGGGTGGGGAGCGAAGCGGGTAGAGACCCTGTTAGGTTCTTGTATGAGGGGCTGGAAACAATCACAAAGCAAGACAAGTTTGTGTTAAGAAACAATCACAATTGACCAAGGACTGCTCTAAAACTGTAAGTCCTTTCTTAATTTCTCAGGTGGAAAAACAGGATAACCTTGTATCAGTAGGCTACTGTGGTCATAGTTTAAATTAACAAACACACAGTATTGATCAGTTATGGATACTATTTGCTAACAGAAGGGAATAAGAGAAAGTGGAAGATGTGTGTGGTGGTGGTGGTGGGGGGGCTGCTTACAGCCAAAGCACAGTGCTCTCCAGGGGAAAATGAAGATTGGCTCAAACAGGTAGACACATACTCAAAGTTAACTGTAGCTGTTTGCAGACAGTTCAGACCCAGACTGCGCTTTTCTTATAAGAATGTTAAAGGTGGTACCGCAGTTGAATACTTAAGAGTGGTGTTAGGTCTAGAAAAGAAGAGTACAGAGAGGAGTACGCACTTTTGAGATGGTAAATATATATTGTAAAGATTATAAAAAACACACCGAGCAAATAGCTACCACATGCAGGACAATGTCCTGAACCACTACTTAGTATATGCAGATACTGAGCCAATTGGAAGAACATTAGAAAACAAAACCCAGACAGTTATGCAGCCACAGATAAAAATATAGCGAGCAGCAATCTGTCGTGGTTCTCTAATGTGATTCTATCCACCAGTAACAGCACAAACTTATAGAAATAATTTAGACACTAGTATGAGCTGTCTACACACAACACAATTACATGAATAACATTAGTGAACAAGGTGCATCTATGCAAATAGACCATGCATACTATTATACTAGAAACAACTTGGTGCATACAAAATGCTAGCATGCCATAGTAACATCAATAATAAAGCATAAAACATATTAGATGTCTACCACAATTCAACATAAACATATACAGTTGTAAAATGTCTAATACAATTCAACATAAATGTATCATCATAGAACCATTAAACAATGACATTGGTAATCTCCAAACTTTGGACCCCACCCAGTTTGGGTTTGTAAAAGGCAGATCATGTCTCCTAAACCTGATAGACTTCTTTGAAGCAGTCACCAGAGCCGTAGATGAGGGTAAGGTGGTTCACACAGCCTATCTAGATTTCGCCAAGGCTTTCGACACCATCCCCCACTCTGGAATTATAGATAAACTCACTGAAATAGGTATAAATCTCTATGTCACAAGATGGGTTGCCAGCTGTCTCACTGACAGAACCCACACTGCAAATCCGACTTCAGACTAGCGACAAGTGGAGTACCACAGGGTTCAGTCCTGGGTCCTCTACTTTTTGGTATCTACTTCTCTGAAGTACAGGCTAACACAGAAGGTCTTTGGCTAATGAAGTTCGCAGATGACTGCAAACTAGGAGCCATAATCGAAACTCCTAACAATGTGGACATCCTACAAAAGGGCCTCACCGAGACAGATGCCTAGTGTTAAAGCCATGGCCTCAAGCTCAATGCCAAAAGTTTGTCATCCCTTTTGGTAAATACTCTGTACCCATGAACTACCTCATAGGAAGTCTACTTAACACCGAAAGTGTGATGAGACCTTGGGACACAGGTGGACAGTAGTCTCTCCTTTGATAATCACATCACCACAGTAGTCAGGAAATCCTTCTACATGGCACACCTCATTGCAAAAGGTTTCTCATCCAGGAAAAAAGAGGTAATTGTTCCCCTCTAATAATCACTCATTAGACCCATTATAGAATACAGTTCCCCTTTTGGTTTGTACCTCAAAGGCATCTACAGCAACTGGAAAGGCCGCAGAAATTCCTCACAAAGAGGATTACTGGCCTCAAACAGATGCTTTACGCAGACTTATTTCAAAACACTCCAGCTTTACTCCGTCGCACATCACCTACTCAGAGGCGATTTCCTGCCTAACATACAAAGCTATGTCAAACCCAGAGCTGTTGGACGTGCGCCACTTAAAGAAATTCCAATCCCTCCAAGCTACATGCTCTAGGGACCTAAACCTTGTCACCACAATAAACAGAAGATGGTAGAGGGATAGATTCCTGTCCCAGAGACTTCCCATACTCTGGAACAAACTACCTGTCTATATCAAACAAAGCTCCTCATTAGCACTCTTCAAGAAAACTCTTGATGATTGGATGGGAGATAGGAAATTCACCCTGGGGATCACTTCTGTGGCTCTGCTTGACAGGGGCACAGAAAATAATTTTCTTGGGTGGTGAAAGCCACGGTACCTTTTTGGCTAGGCTTATATAGGTCCTAAGGCCAGTAACCTATAAGAGTTCCTCTGTGCTTGAAAGATTAAAAAACAAGTAGAAACTTGTACATTAAACCTTACTAAATTATGAGAAGCCTTTGTACAAACTGTGTTTCTCCACTGGAATTTATCTTTAATCAGAATTACTCACAAGCCAGATGTTTGAAACATATCCCTTCATATGCTCATGGGAGTGCGACCAACACCCTATTCCATACACAAATGTTCAGAGATGAAGGTCACTTAAGTATGTCCAAATATCAGCTTCACTGTTCCTGCTGAAATCATGAGGCAAATTTCTTGTAGATTTTGCAGAGCCAGTGTCAAAGCAGATACAACTGCTGACTCATGGTACCTAAGGAAAATATTCTTATGCATCTACTTGGAGTCCAGAATCAAGTCCACCAGCATACAGCTCCTGCAGTTGGAGATGAAAGCAATACTGTATACCTAACTTCTGTACTAAAGAAACTCTGTTTTTTGATAACGTGTGACACACTTCATAATTCAAAAAGGTAATAACCTAAAATGGCAGAGTTAATGTCAAGAAACAAATCCTTCACAGTTACTGTACAAAACAATTTTCTAATTTATTCAAGTGAGATTGACTCTGTGATGAACTGAGGGGTTGTGGGGGAGATCTTGAAAGGATATGTCAGCATAAATATACAATCACATTCCAAGGGTTGCATGTAACTGCTGGCTTTTGCCAGTTGTTAGGTATAAAGGTAAACTACTTTCAACCAAACACTCCTGGACTTTGGGCTCCAATACTGTGTTTATTTAAGGAGGCAGACAGGAAAATGCCATTTTCTTTCCTCTTTAACAAACATATGCAGAACTGCGAAGGAAAGTGTTCCTTTTCTGGAAGGGACTTCACTGCTCTATGTGATGCACTATCCTGTCCTTGGGGGCAAATTACACATTTAGCGCATTGACTCAATGGGCCAGATTCAATAAAACATACACTAAGTGTACACTGTTCTGTTCTGAGTGAACAGACAACAGAGACTTAACTCGCACTTTCTTCCTCCTAAATTTAGTTTTCTTACTGATATTCTTCCAGCTTTAAATATTGACAGGGATTCATAAAGGTTACAACAAAGTTCAGACTACGTGTAATCTTTGAGTGACTAGAAAGCAAAAAAAAAAAAATGTAATAAGAATTTTATTGAATGCATATTGTGTATACTTAGTATAGGCTTTATTGAATCTGGGCCAATGTCTTGCTAAAAATGTTTTTTTTTAGAATTTATATACAGTAAATATAAACATGGGAAATGTATTCAACTGTATGCCTGAGAGAACTCTCAACCACTAAGCAATGAATGAGAGCACATTTAAAGATGGCTTGCAGTACTTGGACCTTCATCAGGCCAAATAAGGCCTCAAATGTGATTACTGGCAACAATGGCTTTGCAGGTTTTAGGAATCTTTCTTCTGTTTAGCCATTCTTGCAGACTTTCAAAGTGAGACCTGCTGCATTGTTATATGGCTCATATACATAATTACAAGATTATGAAATGTCATGACATTAAAATGTTGTGTTCCAAAAATCTAATTAAAAATATTACTGTTTTGTAGAAGGGAGTTTGCATATATTAGGGTACATCTCGGTAACACCTGACACAACAGTTGCCAATGGGATGTTGATGTGGGATCCCTTTTAAATCTCAAAAGACTGAAAGACCAACTTTCAGTATCTCAAGATGAATATTTCAAAAGTGCAGTTATTCCCAACTGCACTTTACCGAGTTTTAGATGACCAAGTCTGCTTTTGGTGTGGTGTGGTTTGGTTTGTTTGTGGTGCATTGTGGTCTGGCAGTTAGACATGGCGGACAATGTGTGGTTCTGTACAGAGATTCAGGTAGGTTGTAAGTGTTTAAGGGTTTTGGGCAGGGTTTTTTTAGTTGTGTGGGAAGTGCTGTGAGTTGCATGGGTTAAATAGGTGAATGCGCATGTGTGTGTGTTAGTGTTGAAGGCAGTGTGTTTTTTGAATGTGTAGTATGTGTCTTTTCCGTGTGTATGTGTGATGGTGTGCGGAGTAAGTGTAGGGTGCGTAACAGTAGTTTATTTTTTCTGTATTTCATGCTAGTGCGACCTTGGAGTTGGTATACATAAGTAGCGAGGGTGTGTGTGTGGGGGGCTTGCCCCCCTGCTTATGCATAGGTTTTATGGGTTTTGTTGGTGTGTGTGTGTTTAGTTGCTTAGTTACAGTATAGGGGGGATGTGGTGTTTGTGATGTTGTGGGGGAGGTTATATTATAAAACTGAATGTCACATGATGAAGATTCGATAGTTTGAATTTTCGGTATAGTGACATTCATTTTTTTAATATTTTGGTATAGTGGGTGTTCGGTATTTACGTCTTGAAATACTGAAAGTTGGTCTTTACGTCTTTCGAGATTTAAAAGTAGACCGGTTGATATACATTGTGTCTGGCCTTCTTGGCACTGAAGATGCTGCCCCTCAGAGACTGACCCTGTCTCTTAACTTATACTTTGCAGGTTAGAATCCAGAGTGGAATCAGCTTAGAATGGGGGAACACCATAATTTGTAAGAAGTCCACACATATTCTAGCAAGTGTCTCTACTGTGGTTAACTAACAGATACACAGGTTTTCCTTAAAGAGCTTGAGTGCATGCTGCTTAAAACCTTTCCTGGACTCAAAAACCGGAAATAGATTAAATCAGGGCCTTTAATTCGCGTTATCTTCTTATGTACTGCTATTCTATACCTTACTAATCTTTTTCTGTTTGAAACATAAATGCTGATTCTGGCAGTCACTGACAGCTGTATACCAACAAATGGAGAGGAGCTGATCAAAAGTAAATTTGTTTGCAGCAGGACAGATGACCAACAGGTAATTAACCTCAGCAATAACAATTACAACAGCTGGGCTAACAAGTGAAGTTTAACAATGAAGCAGCAGCTAGTGATGACAGAAAAAACAATATACTGCTGTCTGTAAAGTACATACCATAACAGTAGATCTTCAAAGAGAAGTCATGAAACAGTAAATCATAAATAACATCAAGGTTTACCCACTTTATGAGCTCCTCTTTCCTGGACAGAGTTTTCATCAGATATCTCCTATCCTTATGAAGCTCTGACTGACCTTAAACCAGCATTCCATGGATCCCCGTTTGTTGCATGTGACACTAATGCATAATCCGTACTGTCAGAATTCACTTTCTATTTAATGCCCTTCTGGCTCTCTTAAATACCTGGGACTGTAGTAAGCCATTCCCCTGTGTATAATAAAATATTGTCATTGCAACAGAATACAATCGTATAATTAACTAATACAACTATTACAATAAAACTCTATAGAATCTTCTTAAATGAACATAAAGATGGCAGCTTTACTGTTATTTTAAATGCTACTGAAAGATCTATTGTTATGGCAAGCGCTTTACACATTGTAGTGCTTTCATCTTTTTGGAGGGTCACTGTACCAGTAAATTACAGCATCTAGGAGTAGTATTAGCACAGTCATTAGAGGACAGTTACAGTACATCCCATAGCACAGCCAGATCAAACCTTGCCTGTGTTTCTCACTTAAAAGGGTTTTGTGAAGTTGCATACTACAATCTGTTTGGCAGCTTCTAAAATGCTTTGCTTGGAAAACATGATTACGAAATAGGATATAGATGTAGCTGCTGACCAAGCAGAATGAGCAGGTCTATATTAGATAAACGAAAGTTTATCTTACCGAATGCTAACATGAGTGAAAATCACGGAACCCGAAAACTGGAACTGTGAGATCGCAGTACAGTGAAGATGGGAATATTTGCCGTTTCTTCACTGTAGTGTGATCTCGGAGTTGGAATATATATTTAGCAGGAGGTGTACAGCCTCCCACAATTGCAGTTTCGAGTTCTGGGATTTTCGATAATGTCAGCGTTCGGTAAGATAAACTTTCGTTTATCTAATACAGACCGGAATGAGCATAGTAAATCTGCCGATTTAACAAACTCGAATAGTCCGTTTCCTTTTTTGAGACAGAATACTGGACTTTGTACAGTGTTTTCTGGACTACTGGACAATCAGTTTGATTTCCAGATAGTCTGGAAAAAAATGGATAGCTGGAAACCCTAATTACAACAGCTGAGCTAACAAGTAAAGTTTAACAATGAGGCAGCAGCTGGTGATGACAGAAAAAACAATGTACTGCAGTTTTAGGGATGTGAATAGTCTAAATGTCAGACTTCAAAACAAAGTAAATCTGAACAACTTTCCATGAGAGGATTTCAGTTTAATATGAAATTAAGCATCTTCAATAACCATGGTCACCATGTAACATTTTTGCACAATAAAGTGATGTTAAGTCTTCATAGTAGCAGCTGAAATAATTTTGAATGTACATACTTGCTCAGTTTTCTAAATCTAGAAATGGTGTAAAGGTTTTTAATGGACTCAAGTAATTTCCTCTGTCCAACATCAACCATCAGATTTATTCCCCTGGTACCATCCATTCTACCCTTAAGTACCACTACAGCTCCTTATCAAGTGCTCACAAATCTCTTGGAGAGCAAAATTTTGAAGTTACTGTGTTCCAACACTGGGGTGTGGGGACCCACTGGCTGAAAGACAGATGGATACTGGAAGTCATCATTTAGTAGTCATAAGACAGGAAATAACATACAATAACATTGACTCACACAGTGTGTGCACCCACAAGCCTTGCTCTGGATGTCAGCACTCCCACTTCTTAACATGGAACAGCTTGTGAGGGCCATGGTCTTCACCAGATATCACACAGGTAGTGAGTGGGAAAATCCACCCACACCCACCATGCTGAGATAGCAGACCAACAAGCACTTCACTTTAGTCTTAACATAACCCCTTGAGTTCATCCCCAAACCCAAGGCACCGGTGACACAGACAGATGCTTACCTCTGCCACAGTGAAGATCTTGCCTTTCAATTAACAAGAGATGGTTTGAAGTAAAAACCCAGAGCTCTTTGACTGGAAAGTGCATTTTGTATTGATGCCTTTCTTAGCAAATGATCCTTCAGCTGAAAGTTTGTTACACTTAATGTGTGTGTGGTGTTGTA
Organism: Protopterus annectens; assembly: GCF_019279795.1. NCBI lineage: Eukaryota > Metazoa > Chordata > Ceratodontiformes > Protopteridae > Protopterus > Protopterus annectens. The sequence goes on from NC_056725.1 coordinate 1,858,485, forward strand.
TGAAGCAAGCATTACTAGAGGTTTCCAAACAACCTATGTTGTATAATCTGTTTGTAAAATCAGTCTGTGGATATTATCTCTTGCAGTGCAGTAGGAATACCGGGAAACCTGCCTCCTAGGTCACCAGGGAAAAGGCATGGGCAGCACACCTCTCAACAGTACAGATTTTTGGTCTGTTCCTCAAAAGGTTTGTGGTTTTCTGGCAACTCAGTAAGGACTGAAGTCACTAAATAATGACAACAACCTTCAGAGAATACATGCTAACACAAATTCTGTTACTCTAGCAGATTTCTAAAATTATAAAGATATATTTAAAATCTTAAGCCTGTTTACCAGTTAAGGTACTAAATGTGTATACTTTTTAACCATACTTATCTAGTAATCTATAATCCTTATCAAAAAGCAAACAAGCAATGAGCACAGCCTCCCCACTTACGATTATATTGTCCATGGAGTGACAGCATCAGGATCTAATGTGAACCATGCAAATCCTGCTATCTAGTGGAGATGTATTCTTGTCAGCTTTTTAAGTGCAGTGGCCAGAGTACCTGGATACTGATTAGTTTTCGAAATGCCCACTCTGAATATTGCAGCCTCGTCATTTATCTATAGTACTCATCAAATAAAAAGGGTTTCCACACGTCACCTGAAAAGTCTAACACAATTTGAAGCATATGCCAAAATACATAACTTCTGATAGTGACTTTGAAGACTAAGAAGAACTCTCCTTATCTGAATCCTGACAGAGTAACGAATGTGCATCATATATAAAAAAAAAAAAAAATATATATATATATATATATATATATTTTTTTATGGTATGCATTAATATATGCTTTGTTTCCATTTTCAGAGGAGACCCCAAAATGTACTTAGAAGTAGATTCAAAAATACAGACAATACTTCTAAACTGGGGAGTGAATGAAGGTAAAACAACATGCAAAACAATGCTTATATTAAGTATATAAGAAGATAATAAGATGATTTTAGAAGAGGTTTAGAAACAAACCAGTATGTACACTTACTACAATACAAAGTTCTCTCTTTCTTTTCTTGAACTGTCATATCAGTTATTCTTAATAAATAAAACAAGAGCAGCATGAGTGCTAAAAAAAAAAAAAAAAAAAAAAAAACAAATAACCTAATGACAGCACACTCCCACTTCTGGTCCTTTATATTATAAAATTAAACAGCCAAATTCCATTAACTGGAAAAATTTATTGGACCAAAACAATTTGAAAACTCACCAGTGCTATTGCACTTCCATTTAAGTGCTTTTGTTCCTTAAACAATGGAACTACATCCAAACCAAGCCAATTAAAACTAACATTCCTTTCATATAAAATGGATCCTCTGGTGTCAAAGTTTAAAGGTACATATACCTCCAATCAAATTTCATCCAATATTAAAACACAAGTTTAAAACAATTATAATACTCGGCTTAGTTAATGCTAGTTAACCTAATGCTCAGCTCCTCCTCTTACTCCACACTAGCCTCATCCTCATCTTCTGTCACATTTCACTCCCTCACAGTCTGCAAGATCCTAAGGATCTCCTAACTCCTCCTCTGTTTCTATACAATATCCTTAAACTACTGCTCAGCCTGTTTTGCCTTGATTCTTAATTCTCTCACTCTTTTTGCATCACTTTTTGGCTGTTATTTTCCTAACTAAAACCAACATGCCATTTTTTAATGTACTACATCAGTCAACGTCATCCACTGCACTACCTCCATACTATTTTTGTACACTATCTACTCATAAGCTATATATATGGTGAGGAGCGACTATAATTGTCTATAATGTTTCAACTCTATAGAATTGCCCAGATGTGTAGTATATCTTGTAACATAGTTTATGTTCTTTCAGCTTATTTTTGTACAGTATTTCTCATGTCATTTGTATTGCATTGGATTTGTACTGTACTGACCACCCCGATAAACAAAGCAAATATATAAATAAATAAAATACACAATAAACATTCCATATAATAAACTATTTAAAAATACTTCTGAACAACTTTACAGCTTAGCTGCTCATAATTTAAGAACAGGCGATATGGACACAAGGCCGCTGAACCCAAGGAGTTTGATAGCATCAAGTTTTATTTGCCATATCTTCCCCATGCTTCACAGATGTGAAATACCTTTATGCACCTTAGGAATTCCAAATATAGCTGGAATTAATGGCCTGGGATTCCTAAAAAAATCATATAATGCATTTTAATAGTATACTGCAACAAACCATCTTCAATAAATAAATCAGTTTTAATAAAAGCGATGTTCACCTGATTCTTTGAAGTTAAGGAATACACATCCTCATCTTGTAATAAGTTAAATGTCGAACTTGTGTAATCTATGCTATCTAAAATGACAATTTTCCCACCCTTATCCAGTTTTATTATTCTCAGGGATCCATTAACCCCTAATTCTATTCAAAAGATCTATCTCTTCCTTGCTACGATTAAATTGGTTAAAAAAGTGGTGCTTCCTTTGTAAATTATGTATATCATAAATACAGGTGTTTTCAAATGCTTGAACACAGGGTGTATAACCGGGTTGAAGATACTTTTCTTTTTAATCCAAATATCAACCCATTTGCAACCAGAATTATGGTTTTTAAACAGCACAGATAAATTCAACTACCTAGTGAACAATTTTAATTCAACAATGCAGTCTATTGGGTCAAAAGTTTTAGCTGAAACAAATGTAAATCCTTTCTCAAAAAAGGGGAAAAAAAACTCAGGTGTAATAGAAAGGTGGCTGTAATTACAAATATTATCTATTTATTACTTATTAACATTTGTTAACTGGGGAAGTCCACTGGGTCAGAGACCCATTTTCAGTGGAGGCCCGGGGAGAAAAGCTCTACAAGCATTATGGAGAATGACAATGTTTAAATACAATTTAAAGTATAATAGATATAGCATCATATTAAACCCTTTGTATCTAATAACTGCATCATTAGTTATTTTTAACAAGTTTGCCCTTTCTTAACACTTCTGAAAAGGGGGGTCTATTAAAATTGTTCCCTTATCCCTTTTCCTCTTTGGGTTTACCTTGTTCTATCTTGGTGATTGTGACTTGTGTCTGTGGTTGGCCCGGTTGGGCCTATAAAGGAAATTCCCCCACCTCCATTTTGCCAACCTTTTTGATCTCCATAAAGAGGGATATTTTGTAGGGTAACATGAACTGTTATCATTCCTGTTAAAGACCCCTTTAGACCACCTCCTGTGATGTTGACAGTTTGTTCATTAATTAAACCACTGAATCCTCCATGCCTGTTAACAAGAACAATACCAGACCCAAACTCCATTCCATAGGGGGTCATTTGGACTACTTGAATGAAGTGTGGGATTAGCTGACTTATTGTGGTACTGTTTGAGGTCCCTTTCAATTACACAAACACACAGAATGTGCAACCATATTCAAATGGAGACCTCTCTAGTAGAAATGTGTACCACATCATGATGGGTAAATCAATGTAGCCAGTTTATTAACATCAGAAGTATTTATTCATTACAAAAAAATTCATGTTTTAATAAAAATAAGCATATTTATAATGTAGAATGCTTCACAAGATGCTGTACTAAGCATATCAAGATCTGTTTATATCAAAACATTTGAACAGATGCAAAACACACACACACACATATTATAATTAAATTAACTTTTCAGTCTTTAGAATCATTGTTACCTCTGCAACAATCCATTTATCTGGCTGGATCAGAGCAACAATCCATTTATCTGGCTGGATCAGAGTTTCCAAACCTTTTCCAATTAGGACATCCATAACAAAACTTGTTTTTGGCCATGGCACACCCACACATTGCTATACCATATTGCATCATGATGACGAGAAGTACAACAGAAAATATGTATAGTTATGCTACAGAGTGACAATACAAGCTGGCAGATTTGACAGGCGCACAACACCACAAGGTATTGCCAACATTTCTTTTATCATCAGATACAGCTTGATGTGCATAACTAACAAAATTTGTTCCAATTTAATTCTGCTCATAAAAACAGCATATCCTTACATATTTCCCTTCTAACACAGACCACAAAATTTGGAGGAAAAGTTGACTGATCTTGCTGATTCCTTGTTGTGCAAGTGCACAAACACTGTGTGCAAATGTAACTGTAAATGTCACATTCTCATTTTGTAAAATACATGACTTGCACTATGTGTTGTACTTGTGTAACCCTCCTGCATAACATTGGTATCCATGATGCTTGGGAATTTCTCTGTGTAATTTGCTATGCTTGTAACTCCCAATTTGGCCCAGGGCAAGGCTGAAAATCATCTTCGGATCATCCCGACATCCCATTTAACAATCAAGTAAATAAATGAAGAGCAGTTTTCTTATAGTCTGTCAACTAATTCCCAGCATTTTTTCTTTGGACTTATTTTGCTCACAGACTTACCTTAATTAATTTTCGTTTTTTCTTCTTTTCCTGAAATACCCAGTCTTTCTGAACCTCAATGTAACAACTAATCTCAATGTAACACTGCCCTTAAGTCTGTATGATTATTTTATTTCACCCACACCACTAGCACAGCGCAATAATTCCCTTACAGAAAGCATACTATATTGTTAATTATATACTTAAGTTGAGAATGGACCACTAGTGGGGTTAGTCAGGTATCCAGCTAACACTGAGCTCTCCTATAGGGCCTACACAAGAACACGTTAATATACTGTTTGTTTAATGCACAAACTGTCAGAGAGGAATAGAATACATATAACATGTAGTTATATGTTAGTGGAGCTTTTCTCCTCGGGCCTCTGCTGAAAATGGACATGTATCCAGCCAGACTAGCCCGGTTAACAAATGTAAAATAAAAATAAAATAAATAACAGATTTCATACATTATGCCACTGCATAGCCATTAAACATCAAAATTTCAGTTGACACTGACAATATTAATTTACTGTGGTGTGCGCATCAGCTGAACAGACAAACTTTTGGGTTTCTCCTAAAAACATTCTTTCCATTTGCAGATCTAATAGCAGACCTCCATCTACAACAGTCAAACGGTATATGCTCAATATGTTCAAACACTGCAGATGGTGCACACAGTCCTCCCACCCCCCCCCAACTTCAGCCATAACAATGTATATTTCTTGTTAAAGATACCACTGCTATGTGAACTGAATAATCAAGAAAATGCTGCCTTCTCATGCTTCAATGTGAAGGACACAAGCCCGACCTCAAGACTTTAGGGCAAACTTGCTTGTAACAGATCAGAGAATTAAAATCCAAACTTTCATAATGATTTGTGTAGCTACATACTGTCAGTAAAAAGGTACAAAGAAAACAAAACTTCATCACTTCTCCAAGGCACAATGGGAATAGTATTAAGGCACTCAAGTCTGAAAACTACTCCCCTGGCTTCTGTAATGGTCTATGAAATCTGCAGAATTTAAGAGGAGTATTTACACAGAACATCTAACTACTTTTTGGGACAGTTCTTGCTATACTACACCTCTCCTTGGAGACAACTTCAGGTGTGTGTCTATCTCTGCAATTTTTAACCATCACAGGCTGCTTCATCTTTTTTATTGTGACAAGATTGGTTGCGACATTGCTAGTAGTTGTTTTCCCATGGATACCAACATTGACATATTTCTGTGTTAAAAAAAAGATGTCCACAATTATTTCTATACAGTCTTCCACCTTCAATACCTAGAATGTAATACCCTGGTTTGGCTGCTTTACCAACTACTTCAGCTTCAAGCTGTGGACTTTTCTGTTGGATTCTTACTCTGTTCCCAACCTGTAAATTTGGTAATACTCTCCATTTTCTGTCCTTATAGCAGTTTTATCTCTTCTGATTTTTCCCTGTAATTCCTCTATTTTGTGTTGATTTCCCAGCATCAGCAATGCAGTTCAAGTAGGCAGTCTGCTTTTCAACCTGTGGCCTATTTACAGTAGAGTGGGTGAGAGAGTGACTTCCTGCAGTGAATATCCCTGTATTCCAAAACTGTGATGACAATACTCATAACTACAGCTGTTTGTCATAAGATTCCTTCACAGCTTGGATTGTTTGCTCCATTTGTTCACTGGACTGTGGATACTGTGATATGGACATTGTTATGTCTGATTTGAGTCATACACAATATTCCATATTCCTGACTTCTGTATTGTTAAGAATACATCATCATCAGGTACTTGTGTCCTACAAATACAGAATTCAATGTACCCACCACACTTACATTTGTCTCTGTTAATTTAACTGTGTTTCATCAGGGAACCTGGAATAATAATACACACACATACACAATACATGAGTTTTCTGAAATGAAGCAAATTTACTTGGTTGGTGTGATACTTCTTCCTTTGGAATGTTGTTAAGGTATACACTGCAGATATCACAACTCTGTACTGCTTGGTATGCCAGAAGTGACATTCTTGACCAACACAGTATGTCTTCCTCTTTATTTGCAGATGTAAATTATATATCCCCTCAAGTATTGTACTGCTCGGAAACTATTTTGTCAACAATGAAAATCAGGCCTTAAACACTTCTTTCCTTCTTGAAAGAAAAATACAACTGAATTTCATACCTTACTGATGGTTTCTGATCACACCATCATATTACTGCAACTCATTTGAATTGCTGTGTTTCTACATCTGCATCAGTACATTTCTGACATTCTTTTATTTTTTTCTTTTGTCACTGGTAACTGCAGAATTACCCAAATAATTTTTCCTGCACCTCTAGTAAATATGCTTTGCCCGATGCATTTAAATTTCAGATTATATTTCTACAGAGTATGTAACATTCTCTGTAATCTCAGTTCTGTTCTCCTTTAGAATCACATATCCTATATCATTGTGTATACAACTGTCATAGTACATCTCAATACTTAAAAGTGGGTGCATCAGTAACTAACTCCTGCAGCATTTCAAATAATTGCTCTTTTTTTTGCTCTTCATTAACTTGAAGCTGTACTGAGCTGTTCTTTTCATCAGCTGTAATTGTTTCTTATGATGCTCTGTCTCACCTTCACAGTAATGATTCAGTTATACTTGTAACACCTCCCACCAATCCTTCAATTATGTGTGAAACACCTCTTTGTAACTCTCCATTGCTGATGAAATATCAAATAAAAGTCAAAGGAATTTATGCCTTCTTAATGACACATTAAATGTACACAATTTAGTGTTTGCTTTACCTAGCTTTATCTGTTGAAACCCTGGTTTGCACCTGTTGTTAAGGAAAAATTGTATTTGTCACTCCTGAAATCACATCCTCAAATTTAAGCAACTGGTACTGCATTCTTTTAATCACTCACTTCAGAGCTTGCAGACCAATAAAAATGTGAATCTTAGCTTTCTTGATCAAAGTACCCATGCTAGTCTCTTATTCTGCTGACTCCACTCACTTTGGCTCCTGTTCTATTTTGTTTTCCTGAGGGCTACATGAACAATGAATCACGGGCATCAGATTTTATCTTTGTGTGGCAAACTTCTTAAGCCTATGAATAAATTAGCATAATCAATGCAAGACATTAATGTTACGACCTTGCAAAGTATTGAGGCTGTCTGTGTGCTAGCTGTATTTTTTTCTTGGTTATATGCATTTTCTGAATGATGTCTGAACATAGTGTATCATATATTTTATACTTCCTTTCCATTAAACAGTGTTCTATTTTCATCACTACAAACTATGAAGTTGTGTTATAATATATAATACATTAAATAATAGCAGAGTGTACAAGTACTATGATAAAATAAACAAATCTAGTATATATATATATATATATATATATATATATATATATATATATATATATATATATCACCATCTAATGGACCAAATGGTGTTTTCTATCTCAGCTTTCACCACAATATCAACTCTGAATTTCAGAAGTAATGCTGTTGAACACTAAAGGAAAAGCTACAACATGATGGCAGAATAAGGTGGGAGACTCTTATGGCAAATTACTCAACAAACTTTTATAAAAAGAAGTTATGCACTCACCATAACGTTCCATCTGTGTTATCAATTTCCAATTTTTCCTCACTGATGGGTTCAGATCTGAGCCCTCGGATTTGACTTGACCATTACAAAAGCTCGTGGGCACCCCCTTACCCATAATGCACCTTCCCCCATTACCTCAGATCTTGTTTGCTAAGAAAAATTAGCTATTAGAATATACACGTATTATTCACAGGAAGAACATACAATCACTGAACTGAAGCTATTACTAGAGCCATCAAAGAACCAATTTAAACAAATTTTAGAAAATCACGTTCTTCCAGGAGACCTGGACAGGGGCTGGAAGGTGGGTTGTGAGAAAAAAGTGAAAATCAACAACACAGATGGAACGCTACTTTGAGTCGATAACTTCTTTATCTGATGTTGTCAGTTTTTACTTTATCCTCACTGATGGGACAAAGTTCCTTGCTACCTTTCTCTCAGGGTGGCTCATGGAAGGATATTCCTCAGAACAATTGAGCCAAAGGAAGCGCTGTCCTTGGAGACCAAATCCCACTTTTAATGAGTAATAAAGGTGTAAGGATTAGCCCAAGCAGCTGCAGCACAAATATTGTCTACAGACGTTCTAGACTGGAAAGCAGAAGCAGCAGCCATAGCTCTGGTTGAGTGTGCCTTAACAGTCCTTGGAAAATGTTTACTCTGTTCCTTATAGATGAAAGATATACAGTCTGTGATCCATTTTTCTTTTTTTTTCAATAATGTCTTTTATTATTTTTCAATTACATAACTACACACTATAAGTATATACAATATATACATGATTGCTTCCAAAAGTTACATAAACATTATACATTAATACAAATTATTAAAAAGGAAATACAACATGAAAAAATCAACAGTCTGTATTATTGTTACAACCTGTTTCTAATATAAGATTGGATCTGTCTTATAAATATATATCCTGAGTAATAGTGGACAAGAACCCCTAGGCCAACACAATATTGAAGATTTGCTCCCATATTTTCCTATTATTTATGCTTTTCTTATGGTCATTGATTAACAATTTATGCGCTAATATGTGTCTTATTGCTAATGTTCTAAAATTTTCCCAAGATGTCTGAGTCGGGTTCAACCAATTTGAAGCTATATATAATTTCATTAACAAACAGATATTCATGATTATGATCCTTTTTGATTTATCTAAGTTGTCTGGAGGAATATGTAGGATCATAAATTCCCAAGAGAGTGTTGAATGTTGGTAACCCATTTTCTGTAGATGAAGTTATGTGATCCATTTTTCTAAAGTTATCTTAGATACTGGTAGGCTCTTTCTTGTTTCTGAACAGGAAACAAATAACTGACTACCTTTCCTGAAGTCTTTTGTTCTGTGAAGGTAAAAACACAATTTTCTGTGAACATCCAACAAATGAAGTAAATATTCACCCCTGTTCTGGAAATTTCAAAAGATCACTGGTAAATAAATAGTTTGATTAATATTATTCTCAGAAACTATCTTCAGTAAAAAAGAAGGGTCGGTACTGTAAGGAGGCTTTGTCTTTATGAAAAAAACAAGTAAGGAGGTTGGGAAGATAAAGCCACAACTTGTTGCTGGTTGAAAAAGGGGATTGCATGATGTGTGTCAAGACAAAATTTAAATCCCATGGAGGGGGAAGGATCTTTGTAAGGAGGCTTTAGTAAGACTGCTCCTTTAAAAAAACTTTACAGAACTCGTGTCAAATTCAGGAAGAGCCATCTTCCCCATGGTGGAAATCAGATATGGCTGCCACTTGAACTCTGATAGCAGTGGCAGGCGCTCCTTCACTGAACAATTGTGCTAAGTCATCTAGGATTGAGTGGATAGGGGCAGTGAAGGGATCCATGTCATGAGATTTTTAGCCCAAATCTTTTTCACCTACTTTTATACAACTTGCGAGTGGAAAGTTTGAGACAATAAAATGTGATGAACTGGGGAAGAGAGTAGTGACTGCCTGGCTGTTAATGGAATTGGAAGAGCCAAGCTGTTAGCTTGAGGCTGTTCAGGCTGGGATGAGTCACTCTTGTCAGATGTGACCAAAGGTCCAGAATCCAACTTTTTTTCAGAAAATGAGGCCAGAGGAAGGGAAACCAGATCTGTCAAGGCCAAAGGGTGCAAGCAGTATTACTGTGCTCTTCAACCTGTTGGTTTTCTGCAGAAATTTGGGGGTCAAGGGAATGGGGGGGAAAGGTGTAAATGAAGCCTGTGGGCCAACTGTGAAGAAGAACATCCCTCAAGGATTCCCCCGTGGGGGGATTAGGGCAAAGTAACTGCTGCATTTGCTGTTGATGGAAGACGTAAAAACATCACAGCAAGGCTGGCCCCATTTTCGGAAAATCATCTCTGCCAAATTCTGATTGAGGGACCACTCATGAGACATCAGAATAGACCTGCTCAATTTGTTTGCTATCATGCTGGACTTCCCCAGGATGTGCGTTGCTATCAAAAAGTGGTTGGATGAGATCATCCACTGACAAACCCGGAGCACTTTTCCATAAAGTGGGTATGAACTGGTTCCTCCTTGCTTGTTGATGTACCAAACCACTGACATACTGTCTGACTGGATCGCAATTGTTCCCAGAGGGAAAGGTCTGCAACATTAAAAGCACCCCTCTCACCTCTAGTACATTTATATGCAAACTAGCCTTAATGGGAGACTAGATGTCCTGGACTGTCTTTCCCAGAAAATGCCCCCCCCCCCAATCTGCGAAGCATCCATAGTCACCATGGCTTTGGATTGAGGGGAAATTTAAGGACAGCTTTGGGTTACTTGATCGGACTGAATCCACCACCAGATATCTTTTTTTGCATACGTTGGGGAGTCTAATATGATAAGACACTGGGAGGACTAGAATGGACCATTGTGTCTCTAAGAGCAACTGCAAAATTCTCATGTGAAAGCGTGCTAATGGGACTAGAACGATGGCTACCTCCATACACCCTAGTTTATAGCACTAGGTGAGCAGCTACAGACTTTCTTTGAAGCAAAGTCTTGACCTGACTGCAGATGGTATCGACTCTTGTGGTTGGTACTTTGGCTACCATTCGTGCTGTGTCTAGACTGGCTCCTATAAATTCTAGACTTTGAGATGCCTGAAGGTCTATAGAGCACATCCAATCATCTTTTTCCAAGAAAGGAAGAAAAGACTGTACAGTGACTATCTGAAACTTGCTCTTTTATACTGACTTGTTTACTTTGCAGAGTTCAGAATCAGTCAACAGTCCCCTGCTTTTTTTAGTACTAAAAAGAACCTCAAGTAAGTTCCAGATCCTCTCTGATCTGTGGGGAACTTCTTGGATGCCTCTTTTGTCTAGCAGCCTTCGAATTTGGATGGCTGCTTGTTCTCTTTGACTGGGTGGTAAATCTGGGATTTTTTTTGTTTTGAGGGATGCGGCAGGAAAAGGGAATGAAGTAACCTTTGGATATTATCACCTGCACCCAGGTATCATTAGTTATGTCTAGCCAGGCTTGTAGGTGCAGGGAAAGACGCCCCCCAAATGCCTCCACATTAAGACAATCGGGCCTCCTTTCAGGTTTGCCAAAGAAAGTCTCTCTGGAACCCTGATTTTGCGGGCCTCCTCTGCCACGAAAGCAGCATCTTCCATTATTTCTCCCTCATCGGCCTCTGGGGGAACTTTCTCCATGTGTGCCCTGGTATGAACCTTGTGATTTTCCAAATTGCATCTTTCCTCCACCTCTCTAACCTTTAGGATAAGGTCTCCGAGTGGTGGAAAAATGTATGCCCATGGCAGAAAGGGCCTTACCTTCCTTTTCTCACCTGGACAGCATTGCTTTAACCTTGGGAACAAAAAGGGATGTGGCATCAAACTGGGCATTTACAAATGAAGTCTTGAAAGGCTCCACAAAGTCACAAAGGCGTAATCCAGGCATGCCTGAACCCACCTTTCTACTTGTTGCTTCGGATGCATATAAAATTAGCTGCATGGAGGAGTTGGCTACTGAATGCAGGGTAGTGAGCTGACAGAAAACTTTATTCCATGCCCCTTCAACTACAGCTCCTTCGAGAGTATCCAAAAGTTCCTTGACCAGATCCCTCTGCAATTTTGTGAAATGGGATAAATAATTCAATAACCATAAGGCAAAGGTCGCTAATGAGAAGACATGCCTCCCACATCTGTCCATTGTTCTGGAAATCTTTATTAGGCGGATGGATAGTAGAACTGCCCTCAAAGTTCTTTCTTAGTCGCTGCTACCATGGCTATGACATCTACCGAAACACCTTTAGTCCAAAATTATTTATTTTCAGGGGCTGTGATAAATTTGTTTGGTCACTGTGGGATGGATTCAGTGGAGTCTGGGGTCTCCCATGCCCATCCCGAAATTAGATCAATACGTTTGTCGGTGGGTGGAGCCACCGAAGAGGTAGTAGGGCAAGATCCAAAGGCTTTCAGGTACACCAAATCCTCAGGAGAAGGATTTCTGGACTGCCAGGCACCTCTCTGTTTTAAAATTTCCAGGATGTCCCCAAAAGGAACATCATCTGGAGGTGACTGTGGGGATCACTCTCCATCACCGAGGTCAGTGTCAGATGTGGTGGACTCCTCTGGGGAACCAAAATGGTTCCCTCTTGCTTCCTAGGGACCTCCTCTGTGGGATATTCCGGCGAGGTATCAGATGAGGGAGGATACCCCTAGGGGTATCCTGAGGCCTAGAGAGTTACTGTGGATGGTGTGGTTTTTAAGGGGGAGACGCTGGCTGTAATATGGGGGTCTGAAAATCTGAAGAAAAGGGTACACTTTGGCTTAGCCAGCCATGGCCTTCTTCAGAGCCTTAAAGACTAACTGCCCCTGAGTAGAGAAGGACCCTGATAAATCAGTCTCAACCTGTGGTCTCTTCAACTGCAGAGGACAGCTTACCAGAGGTCAAAGTCAGTGCTCAGCTTACCCGCACCGAGACTCCGAGTACCAGGGATGGCTCCGATAGCTTTGAAGCCAAAACCTGATCCCGGATCCAAGTGGTCCACTACAGCTGAGAGCTCTCCAGACCTGACAAGACCAAAGGAGCTTAATGAGCAAGTCTGACCTGAGGTGGTAGGAGCCCTCTGATCGGACTCAAAACGTACCCAGGTGTTCTGATTTATCGGCTCTGAGACTTGAAGGCAAGTAGGAAGAGGAACAAAGGTGGGAGAAGTAATGTCAGTTGGATCCTTGGTTCTGGGGCTAGCATCTGATAAGAGATTTGCCAATGCCAGTGTCCTTAAGAGCCTTTGAACTACCTGGTCCACATCATCGTCGGAAAGGGCCCTGGTCGAATGTGATGAAGAGGCTGGAGATCTTGATATAGAAAAGATGGATGATGGTACCCTTGATGTAACCCGTTCTAAAGGAGTACCTAGGCCCTTCATTGGAGATTGGACTGTCTCTGATTCGATCCTGTCGGAGGTGACTGACGTCTCTGCTCCAAAGAAGATTTTCCAGTGCTCTGATCCAAAGTTTGTATCAGATCTGACAATTTAGATTTCTTTCACGTTGGCTCCAAGAGATCCTTAGGAGCGGACACATGTCTTTTCTCATCTTTTTCATGCCTGGATGAAGAAGAAATGTCCGGGCTGGACTGAGACAACCTCAAAGGAAGTTATGGCTCAGATGCAGCAATAGCTTCAGCAAAAGGAGAGGGTAGCATTCCTTTCAACATCAACTTCTTCTTGCGTTCAACAAAGACTCGGTGGTTGAACGCATGACAAATCGAACAGTCCTTCTGTAGGTGGAGGGGGCCCAAACAGTATACACATATCACTCCTTGGCATTTTCTTTCTACATTTTGTACATTTTTTTAAAGCCTAACAGCTTTTCAGGTTTATCTGACATAACACTCACAACACGTACGCACTCAGACAACCACAAAAAAAATAAGATTAGATAAATTATACATTAGCAAAGACAAGAGAAAAAGTTCTTCTCTCTTTTTTTTTTCTAAGACAAGGAAGAGAAAGAAACCACCAAAAATGGTGGGTAGAAAGGGGAGGTAGACTACCAACCATTGTAGGCAGAAAATATCCACAGGTAAGAAGAAATAGGGAGAAGTAGGTAAAGATATACTCAAGCGGAACAAAAAACAAAGGAAATCTAAATAAAAATTTTAGCGAGAAGTAAAGAAATTAACTATTAAACACTTGACTGTCCAGAGCTGTAAGGATAACCATGTTGTCTCAAAAGCAGCAAATGGGATCTGAGGTAATGGGGTAAGGTGCATTGTGGGTAAGGGGGAGGTGCCCAAGAGCTTTGTTGGTTGGCATGAGTTTTTGCCAAGGCCAAGTCGGATCTGTGGGCTCCAATCCAAACCCATCAGTGAGGATAAAGTGACAAATGACAACATCAGATCTTTCATTTCATCAGTCCTTCTCATTAGAAAGAGTAAAACCAGGATCGTAACTTTGGATTATTTAAATAAAATGTACTAAGTATAAATTGTAGCACACAAGTATTTTAACAGGTATGTAACCTATTACCTGTGTGTCAGTCCTCAAAAAACACTTACTGTAAATAGGGAATGCCCCCTGAAGGCTTTCTTCAGGCAGAAGACAAGTGAAGGTCATAATTTTATGACTGGTACTAGACTTACTTAGCATTACTTCATAATGACAAGACTGGCATGCAATGATGCTAAACTATTGTAGAGACGCTTATTATATTTCTTCTTTACAATGTCCACTGGATAGTAGTGGAAAGCCTACTGGTGTCACTTCCTCCCAGGAAACAATGCTGTAGTAAATGGTAAGAATACCATCTGTCCAGGATGAGGCTGTCTTTTGATCAATATTCAGTCTTACTACTAGCCAACTGTCTGTTGCAGAAGGAAGCTTGTTCAACCTTGGTCCTCACAAGTGCAATGCAATTCCCTTGTGATAGAAAGTGCAGTTTAGCTACTAACTTTTTAAAGAACACTACTTAACCAGTGTTGTTCTACTATCACCACCCCACCACACAAATGCAAATAGATCAGTTGTTTTGAGTTTTTTTCTTCCTAAAAACTAAAAGAATATAGCCTATGAGGAGTGTATGTCGCTTAAAAATACAAGCAATCATAAAATGTCCTACAACTTAGCGTACTAAGTGGCTCCATACTTTCCTAACAGAAATACATTGCAATGGAAGTGAGAAGCTGTACCTTGTGTTTTTTTTTATTGTTATAAAAAGTGTTAACTTGAAGGGATGAACTACTGGTTGCACAAGCTGTGGAAATACTAGCAGTGTTCTCGCGTTAATGTTACAATACATTAAATGGGCATACTAAAATTTGCTCTGGAAGGAAACAGACCTAAATATTCAATGGGAAAAATACAAAGATGACCATAATTCATAGCATCACACTTTCATTAAATATTGTTTTATTACTTACATAGTTGCATACATTAACTGAAACATAAAAAATAGAATATAACAGTGCAACAACAGTTACAGAAATTTACATATTTACACTACAACAGTAAGCAAGACTACTGATAACCCTACATGAAAACACAATGTGCAACAATACAGGAACAGCAGATACTTTTTTATACAATTGCAGAAAATGCAGCAGTAACACCTTCATATTTTGATATTACTTAAAAGAGAACTGTGTTTGTACTTGAAATAACCAAAACTCTGGAGATTGAATATAAAATTACAGTGTCAGTGGCACAAGAGTTAGCACACACATACCTTTGGTGCAGAAGCCTGTGGGTTCTATTCCCACACCAGGCAGATCAATTACTGACACTACAGTGCAGTACATGGGGGGTGCTGCACTCCTGTGTGTGCCATCCTTTGGATGAGATGTTAACTCAAGGTTACATCTGCTTGAATTGGTGGTAGCTTAAAGTAGATGTAAAAGATACCACTGTACATCCTCAAGATCCTTGGGGAAGTTCCCCGATGCCCTGGACAAATTTCCATTAGTAGTACAAACACCACTCTCCTGTGTAAAGAGGCTATTAGCCTAGTAGGCCAGTCAACAAAAAATAAATAAAAATAAAACTCAGAACAAAGACTATGGAAAAAAATGAAAGCTAATTCACAGGGATCAAATAGAGAACTAAAATAATATGAAAAAATACTTGTTTCTCAAGCCAGTGTCAGAACACTTGTACGACCTTAAAGAAAAATAACACCTCCCTAACCTTCATTAACAGTAATTTTAAAATAGATTGATATGTCTGTATCTATTTGTAAGACAACATAGATATATCTATAGACTTGTCAGTAAACATCAAAACATAAAAAGTCAAAGCAAAAAACATCTAAAAAGATCAAATGTAACACTGAAAATAATGTAAAAATAAAATAAAAACAATACTCTCCACATCCGCTGCAACTTATAAACACCGACTCTGATATCACAAAACAACGGGGAAAGGATAAATTCCCACTCCCTGCTGCACAGCGATCTCCTGCACATACTCATTGGAAAAGCCAGCAGCAGTAATGCAAGCAACGCTCGATATTCTTAACATTCAGCACTTGTGACTATAACCATTTATACGTGTACGTGTGTGTGTGTGTGTGTGTGTGTGTGTGTGTGTGTGTATGGGTCCCCACCTAAATATCGAATGTTCACAAAAGTGATTATTATAACAATGAAAATGAAAGACCTTCATTATACAGAATCACAGTACAGTGGGGATTGAGGTTTTGCTCCTTTCCCCACTCTTGAGTTTGTATATATAATTTGCAGGGGATGAGGGGTGCAGGAGGGCTTGCCATACTGCAAAAAAGCAGATTTTGTGTTTCTTGTTTAGGTTTCAATGTTATAACATTCGTTGTTGCGAATACTTACTATTTAGATAGGGATACACACATTATATATATATATATATATATATATATATATATAATCTATATATATTCACGTCAGAAGCTCAAAATACTGAAATCTCTAATTTCAGTATCTCGAGCCTCAAGAAGTCGAATCCACAGAACAGCAAAAGTTCAGAAGCGTGAAATTCAAAACCTCGAATACCGGAGGGTTTGAATTTCGCGCTTCTGAACTTCCGCTGTGGTTATGTAGTCAGGTAAGTGTGTGCGTGTGTTCAGGGTTTGGGGTAGGGGCTGTGGTGTGTTGTCAGTGTGTTTTGTTGCTGTGATGTGTGTTTGCGAGGAGAATGTAGCTTGCGTGGTGGTGGTTTGTGTGCGTTTGTATGTAGTGTTACCTCTAAGTGAGAATATTGAAGTGGTGGGGGTGCCCCCCAGCTTTCATGTAGTAGAGAGATTGTGTGCGTTTGTGTGGAGATTGGTGTTTGTGCAGTAGTACTGCGAAATTCAAAACCTTCACGAGGTTTTGAATTTCGCGGTTTTCAGTTTTCGCTGTTCTGCGGATTCGAATTCTTGGGGCTCGAGATACTGAAATTCAAGATTTCAGTATTTCAAGCTTCTGAAGTGAATCCATATATGTATATATAGTGTACTGCAATCATCTCTCTTACTGTCAAATATGTTTTTAGCTGACAGAGTGTTTTTGACTGAAAGCAGTATGACGTCTAGTGCTGGAAAGTTTGAAAGTGAGATCTGATTGTATGATCCTAAGTGGGTTTCTACTGTAATGTCAAAACCGGCAGATATACTGATAGTTCCGTCATTAAAGGTGTGTGTGTGTGTGTGTGCGCGCGCGTGCATGCAAGTTTTTTAAGGGTTAAGGTTAAAGTAAGAACTAGGGAAGGAGATAGACTTACTGTTGTGTGGGTGAAGGTGCTCGCGGTTGTGAAGAGATCACAGTGTATTTGCGTGTTTCCAGGTTAGGATTTGAATAAAGAGAGATTTTAGTGTTGTGCATGTGGGTTGTTGTATCTGAAGAGTGTATGTTTGTCTAGTGTAATTGTACTGCTACGAAAAGGCTTTTTTTTTGTTTTTGTTGTTTAACACAAGATAATATGTAGGGCTTGAGTTACAGTTAAGCATGTGTAAGGATGAGCTAGGGTAATATTTTTGTTTCTGTATTCCTTGAGGCCTCAAAAACTGATTAACGTGTGCCACTGCATAAAGGGAAGGGCCTGGCACAGGAAACAAACAAAAAATGCCCCATCTTTTTGACGTCATCCAGATTCTCTTGAAATAAAATCGTGTGCATATTCATAATGACAGGGATCTCATGCTAGCAGAAAACCCATGAAGGCATAAGAACATTTCAACCACTGACGTCACAATCTACTCCAACACCAGCCTCCTCAGGTGTACAAAATGTGAAAATGTTGGGCATCACGAAGCCTAGCAAGTACAACAGGAGGGTGCATGCCTGGACCCCCCTCACCTGTGTTTTTTTACTACTCAGGCTGACAAAACTATGACTTTTGGATTCACCTCAAGAATAGGAACTGAAAAGAAATAGTTTCTCTACCTCAAAGTAAGCAATACTCCCAGCAGAGACCATACATGAATTTCTAAGTTTATTAAGAGACCAGCTCCCCCTCTCCCAAACCTGCAACAATACCACCAGGCCACAACCAAGCAGTCTTCAAAATTGCCAACTGCAGATAATCACCCAGATATAGGAGACACAACACAGTTCTTTTTACTGTAAAACTTGACAACAACTTGATAAAAATGATAAAGGTGAAGACGAAACACAAAGCAGCAATAACTGGTAATGAAAATGAAGTTCATCTAGGGCAAATTAAAGGAACCTCCAGTGTTAACCATGCAATAATGTGCCAAAAGGCATCCATCATGTCTAGCAACACCATCTGGACACCCTGCTACTGTACAAGCATGATCACCAGGAAAGTCATTAACTTGCAATACAGGAAGACAAACAGCCTCGTACACCACTGTCTCCTACCTAACTCTAACAAGCAAGGCAGTTACTGGCAATCAGTTTTGTCACTCCACCCTTGGAATATGCACTGTCTATTATATGCTTATGCCTTCCCAAATTACTCAGTGTGTTGAAACAATCGGAAAGAGAACGTCATTTTAACCACTAAGCATCCAGGAAAGAATACATCTAATCAAGCTACTGAAAAGACCATATGTTATTTTTATCTACCCATCTCCCATGAAAGTACACCACTTCCACTACCCATGACAAGCCAACTAGTAGCCAGTGCTCAAACCTTCTGTCTTCAAATTACTCTATCAAAACTACTATCCGATCCTACAGAACACACCAAATATTAAAAACTCTCCGTATAGCCTACATACAGGAGAAGAAAATTCCCTAACATTTAAAAGAACCCTCTCTTATCCAACATATAGGTGCCAAAAAGTCTAACAAAATATCGAGTCATCACACTGGCACTCTGCCATGGGACCACCCAATAGTTCAGTCTACCACTCAACTCTGCCAAAGGTTTATTACAGGACACATACTGTCTTTAGTATACAGGTAAGCTGAATCATATGCTTTCAAGCTACAAAATAAAATGTCATCCTTCTTGGTACATTCCATGGAGAAGGGAATAGCATAAGCTTCCTCATCCCTCTTGCCTAGACAGTGATTTGACCTTAAGGGGAGGGAAAAGCCAGTTCACAGTGTACCTCACTATCTCCTAAATATGGGACACTATATGCAGAGGAGGTGGTATTATCATTGTCTGACACAGCTTCCTTGAGTCAGTCAATGTTATTTATGGGATCCTGGTCCCAAACTGGTACAGGGAAAAATACTGCTCACCCTGTCCACAGCCTTGGATTTCATATCAGGAACTAATCTGGGAATAAACAGTGGTCTCTGGACTACTGAATCCTTGCAGTCTTCTTCCTAGGATACTCAAGCATGAGACCCTATCCTGTCGTTAGCTTCAGCACAGTATGCAACAGTCTGGTGTTACCCGAAAGGGGCCATTCCAGAAGCAGTCTTTAGTTATGAAAGGTCAGCATAAGACTTGCTGCTGACATCAAATACTGCTCCAACATCAACAAAGACAAGATCCATCAGACAGCAATGTCTTACGACTGTTTCCCGGAGGGCTCTTTTACGGTGGGAGGTCCAATGACCAGAGGAACAGCTTCCCTAATTCTGAGTTTATCACTGAGCCATCACTGTAGCGCTGAGGTAACCAGGACACTCCTTATCTGCACACACTGTGGTATGTACTCCTCCACCCAAGGTAGATGCCAATACACATCTTCCTTTTCTCCTTTAATCTGTCAGCACTGACGCTCCCATCTTGTAGAAGGGAGTTTACAATTTGCCAGCAATACATCCCCACCTCCACAGCAAACATGGAAGGATAACATTCAAACTGATGGCCCCTGTATCTTTTACCTCCTCCCACTGGTTCAGCACAAACCCCAAACTATGTATAGGACCCTCATGCAGATACTTGCACTAAGCACCTTCCTTGCAGTGAAATAAGCCTCAAACCTCTCTCTCTTTATATCTCCTGAGGATGGCTGGGTTGAAGCGTTGGCACCCGTGGTAATGCTTTACGTCATGACTTCTCTCAAGTATTATAAGCTGTGCCAGTTTTGTCCCTGGCTTGAGATATTTTGACCACAATAACACGTAAAACATCTGAGGTGCTGAATGCAGGAACTTTCCTATGAGGAATGCTAGTTAGAGAGATCCAAACTGTGTGAGTGACAAAAATAAAGTACCATTGCAAAAGGAACGTACTACAGCTGTATATGTCTATTTACTGTTGCAGTCAGTTCTGAAATTCCTGCCTGCATGAGCCAGATAGCAATGTCTAGCCTGTCGTCCAGAGCTCTATCATCCTACCGGCCTTGGTTAATTCCCTCCTACTCAATTATCAGAACACTGGTGGAATAATAAGGGCATCAGCTGATACCATCTTCAGATCTTTCTTGCCCTGTCTGGATAAGGAACCTCTCCTTAGGCATCAGAACACTAGTGGAGCTAAGCAATACATCCCCAGGGGACAATGACCACCCACTGAACCAGTCTCTCTCTCTTTGGACTGTAGGAATATTCAAATGAATGAGAGTGCCTGGTGGAAGAAGACAAGGAATGTGGGGATGATGTGGTGAACAGTGCACCTATCTCAACCTCAGGGTGCTCAAACAAGAAAGCAGAGTTCCTCCCTAACCCAATTCAAGTGCAACTTGGACAACTGTATGGGAAACCGGAAATTCATCCCTGGTTTGGCTCCTATGTTTCTAATGGACACAGGTAACCTCTAAATGGTTAATTTTCCAAACTCCTGCTTACACTTATCAAGGATATCAGAACTTGTCAGAAATTTGGGATGCATGGCTAGGCTTAAAAAGGCCCCTCTGGTTGTTACCCTAGTAAACACCTATGAACCTATGGTGGGAGGAAAAGGAATTACAATAGTGAATATACTCATACATCTACAATTATGTAAAAAAACTTAACATTACCACACAACGTTTATAGTAATATTTACTCTTGCAATCAGTCATCACCTCTGGAAATTCTCCAAGCGCAGTTGGTGCAGAGGATTAAGGAGCTGTTAATGAGCTACTTTCTGTGGCTCAGGGTTTGATTCCCTCAGCCTCCAAATGCCTAACTGTGTGGCTCTGAGCAAGTCACTTATAGGAGTCTAAACAAACTCCATTTCTAGAAGCTCTTTACCCTAGAGAATGCTGATGTCTGTGTGGTCACTAAGACATGGTTTAAAGCTGCACAGTGCACACCAACTGTGCAAGGTTATAATGCCTTCCACACATTTAGGCCAGCTACTTCACAGGCGGGGACTAAAGGTGAAGGTGTCTCTACTTACATCACGAATAAATATACTTCAAGGCTGGTAAAACAGGAAATGCACTTGAGCTGATCTATGTTCAAATCACCCTAGGTAAAATCCAATACCACTTCCTTGCAAGCTATAGGTCCCCCTCTATGACCCAGGAAACCCATACCATGTATTTAAACTTATTAGAAACACTAACCATCCAACCTAATACCATATTCATGGGTGACTTTAATTACCCCACTATTAACTGGGAATCCTATATGACACCAAACGTACATGCACAGATTCCTGGATTTTGTAAACACAAACTCCCTGGACCAGATGGTCAATACACCAACCAGGGGTGCAACCATACTGGATCTGGTCCTGACTAGTATGGGAGAGTGCAGCACACCCCCCACTGTAATGCCTTACCTGGTAAGATCAGACCACAAAATGGTCTCCTTTGAAGTAAAAATAAAACCTGGACCCCCAGCTAAACCTGGAATATTCAGGAACTTTTCTAAGGCTAACCTCCTGCTATTAAGTGACAATCTGGCAAAATTTCAAGCCTCCATAAATCCTGAGAACACTTCTGCCTATGCAGAACTGTTCACAGAAACCCTGTACAAGCATGTTAATAGCTGCATAGAGGCAGCTGTACCCACCAGGAAGAAGTACAGAACTAACTCAAAAAGCAAGCCACCCTGGTGGAGTCACAAAATCAATTGGCTGTATAACAAGAGGTAGAAGGTGCAGCACCCAGTAGGATATAAGCACTCTAATTAAACTAAACAAACAACTCAGACGACAAATAAAGTCTAGCAACTTGGAAGGCCAAATCTGAGGTAAGTTTGACCTCCCAGACCAAGAACAACCACAAAGCATTCTTTAGCTATGTCCGCAACCTCAAAGGTAATACACATTTGTGTGTAGAGCTCATTGTAAATGGAGCCACCTATACTGAGCCAGAAGATAAAGCAAACTTTGTGGCTGATAAATTCAGCTCCAACTTTCCCCCATCAACCTTCCCTTAGGAAATCCCATCAAATATCAATCCCCCTACAATCACTAGGGAACAGGTCCATAATGCTTTCTCTAAGACCAAAAACACTGCATCAGTGGGCCCAGACAATATCCCAGGATGCCTTCTAAATAGTATGAAACATGACTTATCAGGGCCTCTGGAACTACTATTTAACTGTAGCCTCCAAACAGGCTTCATGCCTCATGAATTGAGAAAGGCAGCAGTCATCCCTTTCACAAAGGTAGGCCATCTACAGACCCTGGAAACTACAGACTCAAGTCTCGCTAGTCTTACATGTAAAGCCATAGAAAGAATTATCATGGAGATGATCAACAGAGATATAGTAAACCTCCAGACACTGGAGCCAAACCAGTTTGGTTTTGTCAAGGGCAGATCATGGCTACTCAACCAGGTGGACTTCTTTGAGAAGGACACCAAAGCAATGGATTAGGGCAACATCGTTGTTCTCCAGGAGGGGCTGACACAAACAATTGGTGCCAGAGCCATGGACTAAAACTAAATGCCAAGTAATGCATAATAGTATCCTTTGTGAAGTCATCCATCCCTGGTAATTATCATATTGACAATACACCCCTTAGAGTTGATTCACCAGTCAGGGACTTAGGGACACACAGATAGTAATCTAGACTTTGATCATCACTTGTCTACAGTGGTGACAAAATCATTCTATTTTGTGCAACTTATAAACAAAGGTATGGCATCCAAGTCCAAGGAAGTTATTGTTCCACTGTATTTGGCATTCATCAGACCTATCACTGAGTACAATGCCCCCTCTTTTGTATTTACCTAACCAGGCATATCCAACAACTGGAATGTCCACTGAGGTTCCTCACTACAAGAATACAGGTGGGGTAAGTAATATGTCCTATACAGACCGCCTCAAGGCCCTATCCCTGTATTCTGTCTCTTACAGGCTTTTGAGGGGAGAACTATGCCTAGCATACAGGGCATTGCCAGGCCCCACTCTGATGGACCTCCTGCATATCCACAAAACAAACAGTACCAGAATTACACATTCTAAAGACTTAAAACTTTACCTGTGATATCAATAGGACCTGCTGGAGAGATAGGTATGCATCTCAGAGACTACCCCATCCATGGAACAGGCTGCCCCATCCATGTGAAGCAGAGTTCCTCCCTAAACCTATTCAAGTGCAAATTGGACAACTGAATGGGAAACCGGAAATTCATCCCTGGTTTGGCACCTATGTCTCTAATGGACAAAGGTTGCCTGTAAATGTTTCATCTCCCAGGCCCATGCTTACACTTATCAAGGGTATCTGAACTTGTCAGATATTTGGGATGCATGGCTAGGCTTAAAAAGGCCCCTGTGGTCATTAGCCTAGTACACACCTATGAACTATGAACCTATAAGACAGTACTCTTTGGCTGAAACTTAGGGTTAAAACACAAAAAAAAACAAAATAAAGGACCAGCTTGGTTTACTAGGAGAGTAGACTGGTTGGTCATGTCTAAGCTTGACCTGTGCCTGGATATGAAACTGAAAGTGTAATGTCTGGAAGTTAATAGTGCCGATGAACTCCAGACTGGGCTTCCAAAATGGAATGGGTGCTGCCTCCTCTGGAGAAACGCTGTTGTGGCTACTAGGACTCTGTCAGAATCTGCCTTAATAAGACCTGGTCCAGAATTTCCAGTAATGGAAAAGAAAAAACAAATACAGCGAGAGCAAAGCATTTTGAGAGAGTTTAACAACAGATTTGTCCTCCTTGCCTTTTACAAGAGAGTCAATGGATCTAACTTTCTGATTTCTTTAGTTCTGTCCAAAGAAAATCTCATTTGACTGTGCACATCCAAATAATGTAAGGTTCATTTCTCTTTGTATTGGGACAAAGAAACAGAAGTGAAAAGTCTTATTCACAGTTGGCGGTGTGACGAACTTGGACAAGGAAAGTAGGGCTAGTATACAGACTTGCACTGTCTTTGTGAAAAACCAAAAAGGGTTCCTTGCACGTTAAGGCTTGGAACTCAGTTTCTTCTAGCAGAAGCAGAAGCCATCAAAGACACCATCTTCCAGGAAAGGTGCTTAAAGGGGTGTGGAACCATCTGGTTCAAAGTGGGCCAGGGTAAAAATTTTAGCACTACATATGTTAGCCCCCATGTTGTAGGGTCAGCTTAACTAGTAACTTGAGAATACAAGGGGAGTCTAGAGGAAGGCAAGCCAATATGGCTAAAGTTCTGCTTTGTAAAGGCCTGACAAACAGATGATAGCTAAAGACATGGGGGTACATTAGAGTCCTAGTCTCTAGCAAAGCACCAGATGCAGAATCTTTTCTACTGTGCAAGGTAAGACTTCCCTGTGTTTGGCTTACTAGCCTCCCTCATAGCATTTTGTATGCCCTCTAAAAACATGTACCTGGAAGGACTGACTGCTAGGCCATACAAGCTGCCAGCCTTCGAATGCTCAAGTAGAAGTGCAGTAAGGACTCTTTTCTGAGTCAAGAAGTTCATTCACAGAGGCAAGAGTGCGCTCTGACTTGGCTAGACTCAGTAAGTGAATCTGTGTTGACAGGGCCACAACATGCTACCACAGGAGCATCTTTGGACTTTTTTTTTTACCTTTTGTAATACCCCGTTGATCAAGGGTACTGGATGGAAAACAATTTCTTTGCAGTGGTTTTCTGGACTTGGAAAGGTTGAAAGAAAAATTTGATCACTGAAATGATGTCAGAGTAAATTACAAGGTCTGAATAACTTGATGTGTCTGAATCAGAAAATCATCCAGCTAAGGCTACATAAGCTCACCCCTGGTCCTGCAAAAAGTTACTACAGATGTTGTTTCCTAAATTTTCTCCTTGGGGTACTTTTCTGAGTGATTTCATTTACAGAGGTGGCTCACACAGGCCTTGACCAACACCACAGCAGAAACAGACTAGTACTGCATCTTTTTTTGATAAGCTCTGGCAAGAAAGCATTGAAGATGGCATAAGCCAATGCCCCCTCATACTACTGATATCCTGAAATCTGAGTGGGAGGGAGTCAAGCAAAGGCTAGTAGGGGGAAGGTAGAGCTCTAGAAATCAAGCCAGCAGTCCAGCTCCTACAGGCTGGAATCCCTGTAAGTGAGGACTGCAACACTGACTATTACAATAAACATCTAGGGGGAGCTGGATGTACCATAGCCCATGTGATACAATGATGTGCTCTGGCCACATCTCTGCCCATGACGATAACTGGATACAATATCTCAAGGAGTCATGTGCTAGGGAAATCAGAAGTCAAAAAAGGAAGTTATGTCTTACCATAATGTTCCGTCTGTGTTGTAGATCTTCATTCATTACTGTTAAGACCTTGGTTCCATCCTCAGAACCGACATGGCCGTTACCAAGACCGCGCCAGCCAAAAACTCTCAGCTAAGACCTACCCACAATGCCCCTCTCATAGTCTCTTCAGATTGAGTTTGCCCACCATTATAGTATAGAATTAATAAGTGAGACAGTAGGAGGCTCTGTCTGAGCAAATACCTTAACTAATGGAAATCCTGAAGTCCACCAGGAGTCCAGGCAGGGGGGAGGAGGGGGGAAGTAAAGAATGAATAAAGATCTACATCAAAGATGGAACATTATGGTAAGACATAACTTCTTTATCTGATGTTGTAAATCTTTATTCATTCCTTACTGTTAGGACGGAGTTCCCAGCTACTTGAGTCCTGGGTGGCCCTAAGGTAGGACATTCCTGAGCACCATAGAACCAAAAGGTGCTCATCCCCTGGAGGCCAAATCCAATTTGTAATGAGTGATAATGGTTTAAGGTCTTGCCCAAGTGGCTGATGCACAGATATCATCCCACAGAGGCTCTGGAATGAAAGGAGAAGTAGCCATCGATCTAGTAGAGCGAGCCTTTATTCTGGAAGGTAAGGACACTTTGCTCTGACGGTAGATGAAAGTAATGGCATTTCTGAGCCAAGAAGATAAGTCATTGTGGAGACAGGCCGACCCAATCTAGGTCCTGCAAAGGCCACAAACAATTGATCCGTTTTTCTGAAAGATTTAGTTTTGTCCAAGTAGAAACAAAGTTGCCTATGAACATTGAGGGCATTCAAAAGGTAATCCCCTCTATTTGAATGATGAGGGAAGAAAAACCGGTAGGTCATTAGACTGATTAATGGAAAAAACAGAAATGACCTTGGGCAAAAAGGAGGGGTCAGTATGTAGGGGCACTCTTTCCCTATGAAATATCAAGTAAGGTATCTTGACACTCAAGGCCTGCAACTCAGATACTCTTCTCGCTGAGGTAAGGGCTACTAGAAGTAGAGTTTTCCAAGACAAAAATTTCATATCACATAAGTTAGAAGGCTCGAAAAGGAGGAGCTGTTAACGACTGAAGTACCAATGTCAAGTCCCAAGGCTCTATAGAAGGCTTGACAGGAGGTTTAACATGTAATATTACAGTCGGTGTGACATAACAGAAGAATTGTCACTTCCATTGTGAAAATTTGCAATAGCTGCTAAATGCACGGTAATTGTCAAAGCTGAAGCTCCTGCATGTAACAGTATTGTAGGATCTTCTGAATAGGCATGGAAAAGGGGTCTATGTTATGTTCTTTGGCACAGCTAGAGAACCTAGCCCACTTACTAGAATAAATTTTCCTGGTGGAAGGTTTGTATGAAGCCAGAAGAATCTTGCAAACAGGATGGGAGCCCAGAACTGGGAAGGACAACCTAGGAACCGGGGTCACACCCTGCCCTGAGGAGCCTGCCTCCAGGTGAGGCGCTCCAAGAGGTCTGGTAGCTGCCAGTGGAGCCATGGCCGTAGACTGCGTCATCAAAAAAAAATAGGCGCTGAACTAGGAGCTATGGTGCTGACAGCCCAAATCACTGCTCCGAGAGAGCACCAGTTTCAATGGAGCAATTGCAGCAAGAGTAATCAATGCTGACAGGGAGGCCTCCGCTGTTGGAGGTGAGACAGAATGCACCGGGATGGCCATCGGTACCGAAGTCTCCCGGGGCTGGGAGCAGGCTAGAGGAGGATAAAAGAAGTTATGTCCTTACCGTGTTCATCTCGCCTTTGTTATTACACACGGGTTCGGAGCCGATCCTCGGCTCCGAGTTGGCCGCATCGCAAAGCTCTGCATCTCAGAGAAGCTTGAGACCAGCCTATATCCCACAATCCTCCCTGCCATTACTCAGATCTAGTTTGCAAACAAACCAGACCGATAATCCAATACCTCAGGTGCAAGAACTACACACTCACTCAGGCATTCAGAGACACTCTCTCACCATAGCAAATAACTAAGGGTAGTAGCATATACCCCATTATACACAGGACCATATACCCCGGAAGGGGTTAAGACAATTCGATCAGAATCTAGTCCTACCCGTTCTTCCAAAACACGTGGGGAGGGGAAGGGAGGGAATGTAAGAAAAAAGGCGAGATGAACACTCCACATGGAACATTATGGTAAGGACATAACTTCTTTATGTGAGAGTGTTCAATCTCGCCATTTGTTCTTACACACGGGTAGCGTCCCTAGCTCAGTCACCCCGAGTGACTCATGGAAGAACGTTCCTAAGCACAGTGGAACCAAAAGATGTCCTGTCTTTGGAGACTTTGTCCACTCTATAATGAGTGATGAAAGTATGGGGCTTAGACCACGTGGCTGCTGCACAAATCGTGTCCAAAGGCAAGCGAGCTGCATGAGCCAAAGAAGTGGAAATGGATCTGGTAGAATGGGCCTTAGGTTTGGTGGGTAAGGACTGATTTGACTTAAGAGTATACAAAGGCTATACAATCAGCAAGCCATTTAGATAATGTACGTTTTGTAATTGCCATGCCCTTTTTATTGTCGGCAAATGCGGCAAAGAGCTGATCTGTCTTCCTGTAAGTTTTAATTCTATCCAAATAAAATCTTAACTGTCTGTGAACATCTAACTTGTGCAGCATATACTCCAACTTGTTAGTATGGTTCTTGAAGAAGGTAGGGAGTTCTATGGATTGGTTAATATTTGTAACGGAACATACCTTTGGAAGGAAAGATGGGTTTGTACGTAAAGAGACTCTATCTGGATGGAAAATCAAGTAAGGTGGTCTGACTGATAATGCTTGCAGCTCTGACACTCTTCGAGCTGAAGTAACAGCTACGAGGAAGTGTCTTCCACGATAAGAACTTTAGGAGGCAGGACGAAGCAGGTTCAAAGGGTGGCAACATGAGTTGTGACCGTAACAAATTTAAGCTCCATGGAAAGAAAGGTTTCCTGATGGGCGGTCGAAGATGGAAGGTTCCTTTCATAAAAGCCTTACAAAGTCTGTGAGACATAATGGGAGAACCGTCCTCACCAATATGGAAGTTCGATATGGCCGCCAACTGTACTCTTAGTGTGGAAGTAGAAGCTCCTTCGTGGAAGAGGATAGATAAGAATTCCAATACTTTATGTAGAGGAGCTACCAGGGGGTCTAAGTGTTGGCTAGACGCCCAGTACACAAAGCGTTTCCATTTACTCCTGTAGAGTTTTGTAGTGGAAGCTTTATGAGAAGCAACCAGAATGTGTTGAACTGCCGGAGAAAGTAGACCAGACCTGGCTAGGCAGGGAAGCGGAGCAGCCAAGCTGCTAGTTTGAGGGACTGAAGAGACAGGTGAGGAACTCCCGATGAATGAGTCAGTAGATCTGGTACTGGGTTCAGAATCCATGGTTCCTCTGTTTGATGGGCTCGAAGAAAGGGGAACCATATCTGCCGAGGCCAGAATGGGGCTATGAGTATTATTGTTCTTTCCAGGTTTCTGGCTTTCTGTAGAAATCTGGGAATCAAGGGAGTAGGTGGAAATGCATATGGGAGACCCGAGGGCCAGTCGTGTATCAGTGCGTCCCTGAGGACATCCCCCGGAGGGGGTAGAAGGGCATAACGGGTAAGACCTGGTTCCCCCTTGCTTGTTTATGTACCAGACCACAGACATGTTGTCCGTCTGAACTGCTACTGTTCCTAGAGGTAAGAGGGCTTGGAAGTGTTGCAACGCCAGGAACACCGCCCTCAGCTCCAGAACATTTATGTGTAGAGTGTACTCCATGCTGGACCATTCCCCTTGGACTGTTCTTCCCTGAAATAGACCCCCCACCCTATCAGAGAAGTGTCCGTGGTTATTGTGGCCATCGGACTGGATAGAACAAACAGACGATCCATAGTGAGATCCTGACTGTACACCCACCATGAGAGGTCTCGTCTGCAAGAGTCTTATCAGAATCTCGTGCGCTAGGGGTAAGTGCTGGAACGACCACTGCGCGAAAAGCAGCCATTGGAGGATCCTCATGTGTAATCTTCCCATAGGAACTGCGATCAGGGACGCTGCCATTAGTCCCAAAACTTTCAATACCAGTTTGGCCGGGGCTTTCTTGCTCTCTAGTAGAAGAAGAACCTGTTGTTTGAGGGTTGACGCCCTTATTGGAGGGAGCTTTAGCAGTGTTAATCATGTATCTAGGTCTGCTCCGATGAATGAAATACGCTGTGAGGGCGATAAGCAAGACTTTTCGAAGTTTATCGAAATCCCTAGGTGGGAACAAAGGTCGACCGTGTAGTCTCTGACTTGTATGAGGCGACGCTCGGTGGTGGCGGTGAGGAGCCAGTCGTCCAGATAGGGAAACACCTGGAATCTTTGTCGTCTCAGGTGAGACGCAACTACTGCTATGCATTTGGTGAATACCCTGGGGGCTGAGGTGAGTCCAAAGGGCAGAGCTCGAAACTGAAAGTGATTGGCTCTCAGCCGGAAGCGCAGGTGATCTCTGGACGGTCTGGCCATTTTGATGTGGTAGTACGCGTCTGAGATCTATCCAGCACATCCAATCGTCCTTCTGTAAGAATGGAAGTATCGATTGAAGCGTGACCATCCGGAACTTTTCCTTCTTCACGAAGGCGTTGAGATTGCTGAGATCTAAAATCGGTCTCCAGTCCCCTGTCTTTTTTGGAACTAAAAAGAACCTTGAGTAAGTTCCGGATCCTCTTTGGTCTGCCGGAACTGGTTGGATGACTCTGTTTTTGAGCAGCTTTGAAATTTCTACAGCTGCTGGGCTTCGCAGATGGGGTGGCACATCTGGAAACCACCTTTGTTGAGGTGGAGTTGATGTGAAGGGGATTTTGTATCCTCTGGTTATAATGCTTTTTACCTAGGAATCCGAAGTAATATTTAGCCAGGCCTGTGGGTATAAAGCCAAGCGACCCCCGACTGCCTCCAGAGCAGGACAGCCGGGCCTCCATTCAGGAGTGCTGGAAAGGCTTCCCAGAGACGGTATCCCTGTCGCCTTGGTTATGCGGACCCCCTCTGCCACCGGGGTGGCATCTTCCATTTCTACCCCCCCTCTGCCTCTGGAGGGGGTATCACTCTGTGTGGCTTGGAAAGATCCCCGATTCTTACGGAACCACATTTTCCTGCCTCATTGCCCTTTGGGGTACGGTCTAGTTGGAGCGGAAAAACGGACCCCGACAGCAGACAGGGTCTTTCCCTCTTGCTCACACCGAGTGAGAGTCTCCTTCACCTTGGGCCCGAAGAGTGTGGCATCATCAAAGGGGGCGTTGGCAAAGGAAGACTTGAAGGCTTCCGCAAAGGAGCACAGCCGCATCCAGGATGGTCTTCGAAGAGCAATCACTGAAGCTGCAGCTCTACTCGATCCTTCAGCCGCATACGAGATGAGCCTCATGGATGAGTTTACTATGGAGGTAAGGGTGTTAAGTTGTGCTGTTACCTTATCTGAAACAGCAGCATCTGTGTTACCCTGGAGGGTATCTGTCAGCTCCTTGATGAGATCCCTCTGCAGACGTGTGAAATGTGTCAAATAGTTTAGCGAACGCATGGAAAAAGTCGCTGAACTAAAAATGCACTTCCCGTATCTGTCCATAGTCCTAGAATCCTTATTAGGAGGATGAACAGATGAGGAAGACTCAGACATCTCCTTTTTCGTGGCTGCGGCCACCACCATAGTGTCGACCGGAACTCCCTTGGTGAGATAATTCTTGTCCTGGGGGGCGGTGATAAATTTGTTTGGTTTTCTAGTGACTGGTTCCACTGTGTCAGGTACCTCCCATGCCTTCGAGCAATCAATTCCATTAATTCATCGAAGGGCGGAGTCACCCAGGAGGTAGAAGGTTGAGCCCCAAAAGCCTTCAGCAGCACCGACTCGTCCTTGGGGCTAGGGATTGCCAATCACCCCTCTGTTTCAAGATCTCCACGATGTCCGCAAATGACACATCCTCAGAGGGGGATTTTGGGGACCCCTCTGCCTCATCCAAGTTGGTGTCAGACGTTAGAGATTCCTGTGGGGAATCTATGTGCCTCCTCTTGCACAACCGTTTCCTCGGGACCTCATCAGAGGGGGCTTCTGGTGAGGCCTCCAAGGAACAGGTGGGAACCCTCTGGGGGTGGCTGAGGCAATGGGGCTCTACGCTTTGGATGGGTCGTGGGTGCAGAAACAGAAAGCGGCCCTTTTGGGGAAGGAGAAGATGCCTCTGATGAAGTGGTTGTCTGTGCAGACAATACTTTCCTCATAAGGTCAAAAGCCCCTGAATCCCAGGCACGGGAGCATCCCAGACACAGGGGCCGTGGGCTCCGACCCAGAGGATGGAGCCGAGCCAGTCTGCGCCGAGGCCCCGAGAGGGACAGTCGGCACCAACAAGTCGGTACGACTCTCGGTCCCGGAAACGAGGAGAGACCGTTGGCTCCGCGACTCACCTACCGGTTCGAAGGAGTCGAAGTCAATGGTGTTGATCGTGCAATGGACGGTTTCGGCACCGAGGGCTCCACTATCATCAGGTCATCCTCTCCCGGCTCCGAGATCTGGATGGGTTTCGAAGGAGGACCCGTTGGAGAAATGGGGAGGGCTTCTAGTTTCTACACCAACTGGGAGGAAACTGCAATCAACTTGGAAAGGGCCGTGTTTTCCATGAGTTTCTGCACGACACGATCCACATCTCTCTCAGATAACGGTCTGGAAGAACGGGTCGAAGGAGCCGAAGATGGCACCGACCGAAGAATGGACGGTGGTGGCAGCTCCGACACCAGTTCCAAGATCTGGGGCTCAGTGAAAGATAAACGTTCGACGCTCAGCCCCGAGGTCTGTGGAACTGGTGAACGAACCTTCAAAGATGAACTCGGAGCCGATGACATGGGCTCCGACATCTTCGACCCCTTCGAGGATTTTGAAGCCTGATCCGATTTGTCCAAAGCCTCTTGAAAGGCAGGCTTAAGCAACCCTCTGTCTATAAGCTTCCTGCGTCTATCTGTCATGACCCTCCCGCTAAAGGAAGGACATATAGAGCAATCCTCTTGAAGGTGGAGAGGGCCAAGACAGTAAACGCAGGACGAGTGGTTGTCAGTGATGGACATTTTCTGCCCACACTGACATCTTTTAAAGCCGGATTTTGCTTTATCCGACATGACTGAAGAAGTAAAAACACTTCACTAGGTTAATAACAAGAAAAAACTATTAATAACTAATTTATATATATATATATATATATATATATATATATATATATATATATATATATATATATAGAGTAAATATCTATATAAGTATAACAAAACACTCAACAAAACCACACCGAGAGAAAAGGGTAGGCCACAAAAAGGTGCCTGAAGAATAATATGAGGAATATTATAATAATAATCACACACACACACTTCTATATTATACTAACTATTAGAAACTTATTTATGCAAAAAAGGAAGTAGCTTATCTGAAAGAAGCAAAAAATTATCAAATTTTTCTCTGGTCCGAGCTCTCCTCGATCCGATCTGTTGCAGTGGCAAACTAGATCTGAGTAATGGCAGGGAGGATTGTGGGATATAGGCTGGTCTCGAGCTTCTCTGAGATGCAGAGCTTTGTGATGCGGCTGACTCGGAGCCAAGGATCGGCTCCGAACCCGTGTGTAAGAACAAATGGCGAGATTGAACACACTCACATTACAGGTTTATAAGCCGTGAAAGCTTCCGTTCCAAGAGGGAAGGAAGACCTAGCAGGGGTGGGTAATCCTCTAGCTGCCAAAAGCTGGTCCACAACCCTCACTACATCTTGTTCTGAAAGAGTCCTGGTGGATCTTAAGGAAGCTGCCAAAGGAGATTCAGGTCCGTCAAGAAAAGGACTAAACTGGTGTCCCAAAAAGGGGTCATAAGTGGGAGAGTATCTGGTTCTGGAAAGGTGCTCAACCTTCGGACCAGACGGTGTCAAAGTCAGTGGAGCCATATAAGACATTGGCACCATGGCTGGGGATGGTGCTGATGCAAGTACAGTAGTCGGAGCCTGTGTCAAAACCAAAGTCGGCACCGAGGGGGATGGTGCCGAAGGTGGTACAGTGGTTGGAGTCAAAATTAAGGGCAGCACCGAGGTAGAAGACTTGGACCATGGTGCCGAAGTAGTCTGCGCTGAAGGTGCAGGAGAAGCCCTGTGTCGACTCGGTTCCGAGGAGGACAGAGATGTTGGAACTGAGTGACTCCATTTGTCTTTGTGTTTCTTCACATCCTTATGCTTAGGAGGTGGTGAGACCTCCATCCCAGAAAAGGCCTCAGAGAAGGGTGTTTTCATCATATCCTTCAGAATCAGCTTGTTCTTACGCTCAGCCAATGTATGACTGCTGAAGCTCGAACAAATATCACAAGATAAGCTGATGAGGTCGACGCCCAAACAATAAACACACCGGGCATGACCGTCTGAGTTCAGCATCTTACATCTGCACTTATCGCACTGTTTAAATTCTAGTTTAACTTTATCAGACATTATGGAAAAACTACACTATGTCCTAAGCTACAATTTAACCAACCAAAAACAACAGCAGCAAGGTTATAGAAAAAGAGTTTTTTTTTTTTTTTTTTTAATAAAACAAATAGAAAAGAAGGGAAAGTACCAACACTGGTACTAAGAAATACCACAAGTGGTAGGCAAAGGCCTACCAAAGGTAGGGGAGAGGGACAGTACCAACGATGGTATGAAAAAAGCTACTGAAGGTAGAGGGTAGGTTTTATAGAGAAAGTGTATAAACGAAAAAGTAATCTTTAAGGAAAGCTGACTAGATGAAAGTAATTAGAAAGATAAATCACAAAAACACTACACTTAGCTTGAGAGAAGGCTTGGCACGTCTGACGAGGAACGCGGCAAACGAGATCTGAAGAGACTATGGGAGGGGCATTGTGGGTAGGTCATAGCTGAGAGTTTTTGGCTGGCATGAGCTTGGTACTGGCCGTGTCAGTTCCCAGGACGGAACCAAAGTCCTAACAGTAATGAACGAATAAAGATTTACATCATCAGATTCAAATTTTTCATCTGCTGTAGAAAGTCTGTGAAGGCATATCAGCAGTTTCCGAATCCCACTAAAATAGGAGATTATATCTACAAGGAGATTACTTAGAAATTTATATTAGTATAAACCTGGAATATATACAGGCGTACCTCACGCCTGCACTTGGACTGTCTCAATTAACTGGGATGGAGAGCAAATCAAAATCATTAGTCATCTACTGCAAAGGACCCTTTCTTAGGTCAGGTAACAGTGCGTGCTGACATGGCTATTATATCTCAATACAATGGCATCTCTGTTAAGCAATGTCTTCTAACCCAAAAAGAGGTAGTATGTGCCAGAATGGCAAAACATATGATTTGGGGAAACACAACCTGCAACTTTGAGTTATCAAAGGATGCTCCACTGCTGTAGGGGAAATCCAAACTGTAAGTTATACAAATACATGCTTATATCCACAGTAGAAGCATTCTTTAAGTAAACACTGAAAGCATCTTTCATGAGGCAAGGACTTGTCAAAAGAGATTCTCAGCCCTTATGAAAAATAAGGCAGGAAGATTTACTCATCACAGCATCACACTGTGAAGCTCAGAAATCTGCTGACTGGAAATAATGGCCGCTAAGTGCAGCAGCTTCCAGCACACAAACTTCAGGTCCATCAAGCCACTCAGACTAAACATTTTGATTGTAATGCTGAAGTTCTAAA
Organism: Protopterus annectens; assembly: GCF_019279795.1. Classification (NCBI taxonomy): domain Eukaryota; kingdom Metazoa; phylum Chordata; order Ceratodontiformes; family Protopteridae; genus Protopterus; species Protopterus annectens. The sequence goes on from NC_056725.1 coordinate 1,894,050, forward strand.
GAAGAAGGGAAACTTTACTAGAGGCAAACAACTGCTTAACTAGTTCATGGTGGATCAAAGTTTTACCCTCAGTCAAATTAAGATCTGCTCAACTGGAAGAAATTTTAATAGTGGAACAACCAACCAAGGCCTAAATCAAAAAGTGAAAAAAAAGGCTAAATTACACTTAAGATCATGTGACTGGAGGAGAAGAAGATAAATCTCAAGTCAAGAATACCTTCCATATGTAATTACAGGGAAGCCCTGTGGAAGACTATGAAGCACTCATGAAGACCTCCATGGTTTCCCTGGGAAGATCCAGTGATAAATTACGGCAGTAGCCATCCTTTAAAGTGGATGTCAACATCCTGGTACTGGAGCCCGTAGCAGCTGGACTGAAACAGTTTCAAGAGAGCTTAATATTCAAATGGCATGGAAATTAGTTCTTCTGGGCTACTCTAGAGTTATGAGATGTTTGGTCTTTCTATGTAGAAAGTGAAGAACTATACAACATGTTATACAACAATCCTCTCCTTTCACTCTAGGAAACAGATGTCCATGGCTCACCTCCCCCTCCATCACAAATGCAAACTGCTGGAGGGAGAATTTCAGAACCTTATTCTCTGACTTTCAGCACACCTCACCACAGCAAAATGGCCTACATGCCTCTTGTATGAAATCAACACTCAAAGGTTTTGACTAGCACTGGGACTCAAGATGTCTACTAGATACCTGCTTTCCCCTGAAAATGGACCGTCATCATAAAGTACATCAGTCAGGATCCACTCTTACACTCATCACTTCCTTGCAGATGTGAAATAACCCTCTATCACTGCTGCTTGTTCCAATACTAGACACCGTTTGATTAATGTCACAAGCAGAAACTCAGGGACTAAACAGGGATTAAATAAAAGTTAATGCCAGATGGATGATTTCCCTATTCAAAGGGGGATGAAGTAAGGGTATTTCTAATCAATCAGTGACAGATGTAACAGATGTATTCTAGATATGCAAGAACATTTTCCCAGCAGTAGCATGGATTGAGAATGAGATCCAAATCGTGTAAGTTGCAAAATAGAATTATGTGCAAGGGATAAGCAAGCTTATGTATCAAGTGTGTGAAGTTGTTACAAAGTCCTTACAAGCATCACCAAAGGCTTTTGTTTATGTCTGAGCATGGGAACTTATAAGAATGGAAAAAAAAAGATACTGAATGATAACTGATGGAAAGGATACATCTAACAAAAGGCTCCTATTACTATTACTAAAAAATATATATATATTATTATTAAAAATGCATGTCATAATCTAGACCTACTAAGCTTAACCAAAATTGGTTTAAGGCTCACCATGCTATTTAGGCCAGGTACAGAGTCACTGGCGAGCCCCAAAATCCACCCATATTCCTTAATTTCCAAGTTATTATTTGCATCCCCACCTCTAGGAGAGGGCTGAACAGAATCTATAACCCTAAACTTAAAAGAATGTTGCTGTCCACACTCCAACCTGTGCCTATATAGGGCATTCCTATCTATACATCTCCTAATGTCTGATTTGTGTTCTGTAATCCTTTCCTTACGTCTTATATATATATATATATATATATATATATATATATATATATATATATATGTTTTTTAGTAATATATGTTTTATTGAGATATATACATACTTGTATTTAGTATGCTCTATATGTTTTACATATGTTTTATATTGGTTTAAAATGTTATAGTGCTGCATTTAAATATTTAGGTCATATGATTTTTTGGCTGCTGGTCATATGATCTGTTTGGACCTATAAAGAGTAAGGACCTTTGTATTTTTAGTATTGATGAAGGATTGCATCCGAAAGCTCTGCTGTTTGTATTAAAGTGTTTTTTTCCTACTGAGTTTTTCGTCTAGTGAACTTGGCATCTGTTTTTGCATATTTGTATATGCCCACTTTTGCATAAATATTAGAAGTACAGCACTGTAGACTCAAGCTCACCGACACTCATCTTAAAATTTATTTAGGTTTAGGTTCTGACTTAAAAAGCATATACTGGCAAGTTTTACTAGTTAAAAGACAAGCTAATAAGGGAATCAAAAAGAAAGGTGCAGTTATGTCAACCTCTAGGCCTTGAAGCAATATTTTTTCGGTACTTGCGTATTATTGCAACCACATATTCTCAGCATTCTCGGCAGCACGTTATTTTAGTGACAACAGAATACCATGCTGCCAAGAATACTGTGAATGCGTGGTTATAACAGGTAGTACTGATCACTTTAAGCTTGTCTACATTATTTTTGGGCATCGTAATTAAGATAACACTGTTTTTTTTAAATATAACCAAGCAAAGATAAGATATTTCAGAAATAAATGGTAGAAAAATGAAAACCTTTTCATGTCCGAAGAATAATTTGGTATTACAAACCGTTATAAACTGTGTTCTTAATATGTGTTATCAATGAAATTTTTACAGAATGTTAAACTTCTGTGCCATTTCTTAAAAGCCCTTATTCTTTCCTGAAAATCCAAAATCCTTTCCTTAGCAGACAAACTTGCTTAATAAAGGTCAAACCAATTTCAACTTTAAAATGAACCATTCAAAATCAACTGAGTAAGCATAATTAAGTGTGGTTGCATAACAGCCAACCAATAAAACGTGGTTGCGGTAATACTCTCGAAAAAGTAAGCAAGTCTTCTGCTTATGTTTTAACATGGTTGTGATAATATCTTATTTAAAATATACGCAGAAGACTTGATTAACAGCACGTTTTCTTTAATTGCTTAAAAAAACTTTAACAAAGTAGATTTACATTTTAAAACAACCATGCTTTCTCATCATTCAAGGACATTCTCGACAGCATGAAATTACAGTGAGAATGGAATATTGACGAGAATGCAGTGAATGCTGACAATGTGTGGTTGCAATAATACGCAAGTACCATTTTTTGTTATTTTATTTACTCATTTGTTAACAGATATACTGAAATGATTCAAAAAGAACCTGCTTTTAGCCACAGCCCAGGGCTACATTAGAACAAGTACTGCATAACAAAGCATACAGAAAAATACTGCACTGAGGGTTAAACAGCCGGGTAAAGCAAAAATTCAAGCAAACATTCGCACCAATGGCAAAACAATCTCAGTCAAAGTACAATACCCATTATGATACATTTAGAACAATATTGATTATTACACACCAAGAAACATTCTGCATTAACTGGAACAATCTCCTGAGCAGAATGGCTGAAGACATGATGGAGATGAGATTAAAATTGTCTTAGAAAAGTAGCTAAAATATTTATAGACAGGGAACAGATGGGTAGAAAGCAAGGTGCAAGGAGGTTACGACAGAGCAGACTGTAACAAACAAACAGGCACACCTTTCTTTTAGAAAACCTTTCAGCTTATTGCAGAATTCTTGAGGGACATTGCTGTTTTTGAAACTGGAAGACAATACATCTCAGAGCTTTGGGACAAGGACTGAAAATGCCCATTTAGAAACAGAAAGAACAGTAGGGGACTTGTATTGTTGGAAATGAATTTCATCTGTTTGACACCTAAACTAGAAGGGGAACTTTATAAGATAAGTTATGAATTCTACAGGGGTGATGCATAGAAGATACAATGCACACTTCTGTGGATGAGGCGAATAAACATTTCATTAGAACAATCTTTAACTGGCAGCTACCTAGCATAGAAGAAAGAAATGATGTTTAGTAAAAAGGACTATAAATATAAGACTTTGTAGCAGTTGTTGCTCTTACATGACATGAATGGAGATAGTGAAAATGGAATTAAGTCTAGAGTTGCTACCAAACACCATGGCTATGGTTATGTTTCAGTCAAATTCAACCAGTTTCATTTCAAACCAGTACATGCAAGTTTTGGAGAAAGTCTGTACTGATGGAGTTACTTCATATTCCGCCTTCATCAAAACAGACCTTTGTGGTACACAGAAAAGAAGCTTTACAGCAGAAACTACAGTCAAGTCTAATACTGAAAGACCGGATGTAAGACAGTTTTCAAACCAGTGAAGAGTGAAAGGACCAAAGAAATAGGAGAGAGGAAGGAAATACACTGACTATGGTTAACCAAATGAAAAGCCTTGGGTCATAAGACACCTGTCAGTTACCCTGCATCTACACATGTGAATGCAGAATCAAAGAGAGACAGTACTTCCATTATAACCTTTGATCCGTTTTTAAACGTCATCAGAAAAGTCCAAGAACCAAAGCAAGTTAGGGACTACAAGTGACATCAGTGTCGAAGAAGTAAAATCAGATAACTACAATTTACAAGGAACCAGGAACTGTGCTGGTGAGAGAGTCATTAAGTATACAAGTTTCCTAAACCACATGGATTTTGAATAAACAGGCTGAGAGATTCATTTTTCATGAAACAAAACTTCATGCCCAGGCATAACATAGAAAACAAAGGCTGCTCCTACGATGATCCTGGTAGGGTAAGGGCATGCATTTTCTATTTTTCTGGGAAATACAGGTTAATCCTAACTTTGGACTGAGTACTGGAAAAGTGGAAGTTTTACCATAATGCTGGCTCCTCTTCACCTAAGACTGTCTGATATGATACTTGGGTAATGAGCTGCTCCTCAGATCTGATCTGACCATTAGCTAGTGCTCTAGTGCCTTGAGCCCTTACAGACGTTACCATAATCCCCTGTGGACCTTCCCCCTTCAGAATTTTAGTTTGCAGCCTAGTGACCAAATGTACCAGAAGTGCGGCAATCATACTCTGAGAACAAGGACAAATGTGACAACCTGGATAGGGAATGAAGATCAGGTTGTCATATCAGACAGACTTGAAAGACAAGGATCTAGCACTATGATAAATACATAACTTCTGTATCTTATTTCATCAGTCCATCTAATCTAACAGTTGAGACAGAATCTCAAGTTACTTCATATATTACTTCATGGTAACGTGGATGTTATGGTCTTGGCAATTTCCAGTTCGAAGTTTTGAAATGTCGAGCTTGTGAAGGAGTCTATACACACACACACACACACACACACACACACACACACACACACACACACACACACACACACACACACACACACAGACAGACAGACACAGACACACATCTTTTAATAGCTATACTATAAAGTCATAATGAAGCCCTGGTAAAAATGGGAAATTACTCTTAAAAATCACAGGTATAATTCCCCAATTACATCTTGTGAAAATGAAATTTCATTTGTTTGAGAACTGTAAATCAGTGTCCCAGCTAATGCAGCTATACTTCTTAGGAGTATAGGGACTTCTAAATGAAGTGCATTTGGAGAACATCCATACTGCATACAAAGACTAGCAAGAATAGAAGGTGTACAACATTATGCATACAACTTTCTCCTGTTGCTAGAGAAAAAAATAAATAAGTAAAAGAGGTTTGCATTGAGTCTGTAACTGTTACTAGATTTAAATGCTGGCTACATAAAAATAGTCAAATATTACTTTTTTTAGAAGACAATGATGTCTCATGTGGTTATGTATATAGCACGGGGAACAGAGTGCATGGATAAAGACATAGAATGCACACCCTGAGCATGGAAACTCAAGACTTCAAGAAACAATACTGAGTGAGATTGAGAATGACACATCCAAGTGATCAACTCAATGCAGAAGGCTCCTTGAATAATTCAGAGCTTACTGCACTGTGGATATACATTTGTGCTACCTCTGTTAAAGTTGAAGCCACCACTTTCAGACTGCTTCATACCCAAAAGTACAACTAAATGCATGCTTATATATAGATATATTTCTGAATATGTGTATGCACACGAGTGTATACCAAATGAGCGTGAGTGCACACGCAGATACACACACATATATATATATATATATATATATATATATATATATATATATATATATAGCTATGTATTACATAATAATACACTACTGTTTATTGTTTTGCCTCCCCCCCAACTACCAAATGATGTTCCTTTGCTGGCAAACTTTCGGAGACTCTCATACACAGTTCCCCCTACTGCCACTTAACCTGGAGGCCACATAGCAAATGCAAAGTTGTGGTAAGAATGCAGAGGGTGGTTATTTATGGCTTGCCAGAGGGTTACGGTGATATGTCTTGTTATAACTACATTTTCTGCTGCTCAGCTGGACTGTATTAACAATATTCTTACAATAGACTAGACATCTGTACACTTCTGTAGCCAGTGCAATTGCACAGACTTACATTAATTTATGACCTGCAGGCTGCACAGCCATCAGATAAAGAAAGCAGGTCCCCTTTCCTCTACTCCTAAGATAGGAAAGAGCATGCCACTGGTCACTTGACCCCACATCCCTGACAAGGGTTTACTTAGTGAACTTGAGTCATCAGCAATGTCGCTGGATATTCTGCCCCTACAACAGCAGGCTGCTATTATTAGACTTTTCTTGACTCATGTTACACTACTAGGACAGCATAACTATGCTTTTATTTTGTTCAGTCAGGCCTGAATCCACATACTGAAATAAAACATTTTATTGGCAGGATTATTAGTAACCACAAGTCATGTTCAAAAGGCTATACACATGGGTTTTTAATACAGATACTACTGATGGAGTTACAAGTATGCCGTCTACCTGCCCATTAACTTAGTTGCTACAGCAGCTGTGACATATTACTAGTGGAAGTTAAAAATAGGCAAAGAAAATTGTAACAGCTCACTTTTTACTACATATAACCTTAGGAGAACTGCAGACAACTGGTAATGCATACATGTGGCTACAAAAGTACCAAGAAAGCTAAACAGTCTGAACAGAAGAATTATTGTGATTTCCATGCTTCAGTCTTCTTTCTAAATGTGATCTTGTGCATTTAAGCAACACACAGAAAAGACCATGTATTAATGCCATAACTGGGCACTGTGCTAATGGGTCACATGCTGTGCTAGGACTGTAAGGGCAAGTCTATCATGGTAAATTAGTTTCATTATGTCTGGTCAGATTTAAAAGTATTGTGGTTTGAGTCAGTATCTAGCACACTAATTTCAATACTTTGTGCAACCAGAGTTCCTACAGGGTTTTGAGTCTGTGCAAAACTGCTCATGGAGGAATTAAAAGCAAGGGATGGACAGCTTTGGTCATACTCCCTTTTAATGTTGCTTACATAAATGTCTTCATAGTGGTCCCGGTCTTGGCTCATAGCTACTGATTCTTCAGGTGGTATGCAACTGGATCCATATGATGTGCCACTAAAGTTTATTGCCATGCCTGTTGAGTCATACATTCCATATTGAAGATCAAAGTCAGTACAAGAAGTATTCAGCTGAGGATTCCCAGGAAAAAGGTCTAAACAACCAGGCATTCCATTTAAACTCTGTAAATATGTTTCTGACACGTCCTCGCGTAAAGGCATGGTATTAACGGGAGGCAAATTCCAAGTCCAACTGCAATCAAACTCTTGGCTAGACTGCTTCCTGTCTTCATCAGAACATGAAGATATTTTTGCTGAAAATGAAAAAATATATTAGAAACTGAGAAGAAAAATAGGACTACAGCTACCAACTCTACTGATGCTGTGTTTTACTCTTTAAACATTAATTAATTTTACAAGAAACTTCTTCTGAAATTCCAAGGCTCAAAAAAAAAAAAAAAAAATCTTCAACAATAAAAGGTGTCAAAAGGCAGTAGCTGGTAGGTGACACTGCTCTTTGAATTTCTAGTACTTGTGTATTATCGCAACCAGGTTGCAAAGAACTCACTATTGTACATACAGTTTGGACAAATCGCAATGAAGAGGTCACAGAAAAGATAAGTGCTGAAATTTCTAATAAATCCAGTCAAACGCAAGTATGACATTTGTTATGTGAAGAACAGGTTGGTAAAGCGAAAATATTATTAAAACCCTGTTCAAAACAACTCATGCTTGTACATATAATTTTGAGAAACCAACAGATGCCAGAAAACATACATACAGAAATTTGGAGAAATAATCACAGTCGAATAGAAGTTTATGAAATGTCTTATGTGTAAAACAGCTTCTAAAACACAAAATATTACAAAGAAAAAATGTTTGCATAATTCGTCTTTACCCATCGCTGACATCACTTGAGGAATACCATGGGATGCGCCCCTACTGTTTAATCGATGAGAAGACGTGCATGACCTGTGAGGAGGCATTCATTACAGTGTATGAATACAGAAAGTATGTTCACATGACTGGCAGTAAAGTTCAATGAACTTTTCCCCGATGTCATGTAGGGGCAAAACTACATTTCAGACATGGCTATAATTTTAAAATCGTCATCGGAGAATAATCACAGACAGAACAAAATGTAGGATAGATGTGGAAGCACGACATGCCATGGTGTACAAGTTAATTCCTGAACTGTGACAGGACACTAACACTTTCATTTAATTAGTACAGAAATGAAATGTTACATCATAAAGGAAAAGTAAAGAAGACTGTAATGAATCAGATTTCACAAAATACTCCCCCTCCACATATGCTCTCTTAACAATCCAACTAGTTTTAAAGGAATTTCTGCTCAACTCCTGGATCTGCTCCTGTAAAGACCCCACCTGAATGTCACCATCTCTGCCTTTACACTATTTCCCCCTTTTACCATTGTGTTCCCCTCATCTAATTCCCTTATTTTTTTGTGCAACATAACCATCTGTTCATACTATTCCTTTACCATTAACTGTCCTCCAGTAAATTTCACTTGATCTCCTATCTCTGCTACTCCTCATGGACCCTATTCTTCTTTTAGCTTAATTACGATAGGATTCTTAAACTGAAGTCTTGTTCCTTAACTTCTCTTTAATACGTTATCACAATTATTGTATTTTGTTCCTTTGATGATACTATTGTATGTCTCAAATATTGTACAATGTTTTTTTTTTTTTTAGATTTTTACTATGTATAATGGCAAAGCATTAATTTCCTCCAAATGTTTAATCATCACTGTATATCTAACTTTATGTAATCTGGAGCTTTTCTCCTTGGGTCTCTGTTGAAAAAGGGCATGCTGCCCAGCCAGACTAACCCGGTTAACAAATGTCAAATAAAATAAAGAAATTTGTCATCACGTGAAGGGCATGTCAATATATCAAGCGTGAGTTCTCTGCAACCTGGTTGCGATCATATGCAAGTACTAAGTTTTTTTTTTTATTTTTGGGACTACTGTTTGTATACCACTTTCTTGTGTTTTTTATTGTTTTACTGCATTGTCGCTTATGTTAAATTTATTTTTATTGGAATTTTAAAAACTGTAGGTTGACTACGCAATAAACATTTGTATTGCACACCGACTCCAAATTGATTAACTATACTGGAATTGCAGGAAAACCTAAGAAATGACATTTGTATTTATGGAAATGAAAGCAGGTCAAAATTTAATCCTGACCGCTACCAAGAAGAACCGCTCTGTAAGGGTTTTTCCTATCCTATCCACCTTGTGCTTGGGATGTTCTTAAACATCATGTGCAATGTTTCTTTCTTTCTTTTTTTTTTTTTTTTTTTTTTACAAGAGTGCTTGTGTGCATCTTCATTGGTGCAAACACTTGTTTAAAATGAAGATTTTTCTTTTACAAGTATAATTACAAATTTAACTTTAAAATTTTCATGGTGGGAGTCTTTAAAGAAATTAAGAGTCAAGCAGGACGTACTTGCACCACTGTTCAGGTAAGTACTAATTAGGGTTAACTGCAATTTTATAGAATTGTAAAGTAAAAAGGTAACTTACTAACCTGTTAAATATATAGTCTGGCATAACATTTAAAACAGCAGATTATGTTGTGTGAAATGGACAAAGATAAGTTAGGAGACTAGGAGCAAATCAAGGGAGGGTCAAGAATGATTTAGGGGTCTGGGAGCATATTGCGGTAGTATGCAAGCTAAGGGAATGGGGCAGGCATGGAGTAATCAGGACTATGGACTAGGGTGTAAGAAAGGCAAAAAAGAAAAAGTCAATGTAGCTAGACAGGAATGTGAGACAAGGAATCACAGCAAAATATAGGATCTAGGAAAGGAGGGTGAGGGTGTGAAGCTAAAGAGGCAAAGTATAAGGAAGTTAACAAAAAAGCAAAAAAAGATGAAAAGAAAGCACATACTAGAAAGGGAGCTCATAGAAGGGGTCATTGAAGGGAAGCAATGCCCTTTTAGGGACATGCAAATTCACAGATACCAGTCTTCAAGGCCACTGATGGGAGGACAAACTTTCTTTGGATTCTTCGATTGAGGAGCTTTCTTTGTGAACACCACTGTAAAAATGATGGAGCACTTTCAGTGGGAGATTTCCCCAAATGTCTGAAGTCCAAATGAGATATTATGCCTTCTTACAGATGGACTGTCTTGGGCTTTCTGCAGTCCTTTGCCTTGGAAGCTCTTCTGGACACTTTTTCTGCAGCTTCCCAGGCTTCTGTGTCCCACCCCCCTGCTCCTAAGAAACCTGACAAAATTTACAAGGTGCTAAGACTAAAAAGTTCTTATAAAAGAATCCCTTCTCTGACCTTGCAGTCATTTACCTTTCTGCTGCTAAACCTTTTAAACTAGTGCCTTCTTCCAAACTTCTCCCTTCTGAAATGTACAGCAGGACTACAGACAGGTACAGGAAAAAAATATATACTTCAGCTACCCTGGCTTTCAGAGCCATAAACTACCAGACCCATATAACCAGGTATGAGCTAGCCATTTTGTCTAATCTTGGAGGTGTTTTGACTGACATTCCTGACTCTGAAGCTAAGACTTCTGCTGCTGCTTTATTGAGTTTTGCTTCTCTCAGGTGGTTCACCATTCTGTCAAATGCAGCTATAATGCTACTGATACATCTTCTAGGGTAGCTGCGTCAGGTTCTCTATACACAGGTACTAACTGCTTTGGTTACTATTTCTTCCTGAGGATAAAAAAGCCAAATTGCTAGATTCTCCCCCGGACACACAATCTGGTTCTGCTGCTGCAGAGCTTTTTAAAACTTGACAGGATAAAGAAAAGGTTATGCAGGATCCCAAGCAGATTGTTTCTTTCTCCTATCCCTAAGTTTCAAAGGAATTTTTTTGTAAGTTTTCCTTTGTGGATAGGCAACAGAATCATCCCTTAAGGGGAAAGAGATCCTCAAAAAGGGTGTTTCCGGGTACACCTGCTCAGGATTGCTTCTATTTGACATTCATCCTTCTCTGTCCCTCATCCAGATTGCTCTTTTCTTCCAGTTAACTCTGTCCTATCAAAAATGGCAGGCGATCACCATGGATTCCAGGGTTCTTTCCATAATACAAGAAGGTTACTTCATGTTATGGAAATCCCTTCCACTCTTTTCAGGGATTCTCCAGGCTCCAAAATGCCAACTTCCTCATTTTCTTCCCATTCCTCAGGGCCTTTTAGCTCAGGGAACTATTTCACTCTGTTCCTCTCTCCGTGAGGCCACAGAAATACCTCACTAAAAGAATCACAGGCCTAAAGCAGATGCCATATGCTGACAGTCTAAAAAAAACTCCAGCTATACTCTATGGCATATCGTCTGCTCAGAGGTGATCTCTGCTTAACATACAAGGCCATGTCAAACCCTGAGCTGTTGGACATGCTCCACTTAAAGAAATCCCAATCCCTCAGAGCCACACGCTCCAGGGATTTAAACCTTGTCATCACAATGAACAAAACATGTTGGAGGGATAGGTTCCTGACCCAGAGACTCCCCATACTCTGGAATAGACTGCCCATACATGTCAAGCAGAGCATTGGCCCTCTTCAAAAGGAACCTTGATGATTAGATGGGAGATAGGATATTCACCCCGGGGATCATGTCAGTCGCCCTGCTAGACAGGGGCCCAGAGAAGTAAATATTGTGGGAAGAAATATCCAGGGAATTGTTATGGCTAGGCTTGCATAGGCCCTAGGGCCGATAGCCTAGTACCAACCTATGAGAGAGAGAGAGGTTTTTATTCCAGGATGCTTCTGATTGCTAGGAAAGAGGGCTCTTGAGGGCCCTTTCTAGATTTCAACACTTTTCTGAGAACCCCCTTCAGTCCTTGTTCCCTCTGCCACTTCTTCGGGCCTACCTGGTTTCTCTGGACCTGAAGGATGTTTACCTTCACATTCCTATTCACCCTCTCTTCAGTAAATTTTTACAGTTCTATTTCTTCCTCACATTATCAGTTCTCCGTTTTACCTTTTAGTCTTTCTATAGCTCTGAGAGACTTTACCATATGTCTGGCTCTTAGACTCCATGATACACATAATTTTCCTGTCTGGATGACCTTCTCATTCAAGGTCCTTCCCAATGCTTCTGCTTGAAAGTGTGGGGTTTACCCTCAGTCTCAAAAAATGTGTTCCAACCCCATCACAGGATCAAGTTTTTCTAGAATACAGGATTCGGACCCTGCCTATGACAACGTTTCTTCCTCCTCCCAAGGTCATGTCCTTTTTCCCCCAACATCTTTATTAAATTCCCACATATGACAAAGGTAATCTTACATTTATAAAAATGAAAAACATACAACAATGATATCACCTTAGTTGCAAACAGTTTACATCACAGACAGCATTGAAACAACTGTAGTTGTAAACATTACAAATCACTTATAAACCTTAGAAACACCAAAGTAGTTGCTGACATGCAGTTTACGAAACACACCAGGACCCAAAACGAACAAACTGCACATAAAGGAGGTCTGATTGGTTCACACTTCACGTTTTAATGTTGTCAATGAAAATACTTCAAAAGACCAAAAGCATAAGGTTTAGTTCAGGTATCTTTATTCTTGCGCAAGGAGACAAAAAATGCAGTTACAGAGTTTGTCTGACTAAAATCAGGAAGTGCCACAATTATTATACCTTTTTTTCAGGGCATTGCCCACTATGGCTGACGTAGCAGACCACCAGTTCACAATTCTGTTACTTTACAGATGTTTCTCACATTTCTAGCTGACTCTCTAAAGTTTAAAAAAGATTTTTCAGTAAACAGGATGGCCTTGACGACCACCGGTCAGTTATAACTTTATTGCTATGTGATGTTACAAGTCTAGGTACTATGGCTAATTCGAGCACAATGCAAGTACAGATTTCTGAAGCAGTTCATTGTTTATAGTATCTAACTTTCTTGCAGCTTGTGCACTTTTTCATTAGCACGAACAGAACTTATTGTCCATAATGAATGGATCTACAGAAATTATTATTCTCCATTTAATTTCCTGACCTAGCAGAAAATCACCTGCTTTCCAGTATATTTCCAAAGCATAAACATGTATTTTGCTGTGCTAGCAAACTAGGTCAGAGTGCATCTTGCAGTGTCAGAAAGCACAATTTCAGAAAAACATGTTTTCAGTTTCAAATAGAACTAATGTTGCATATAGAATAAAAACGTGCTAATCTTCCCTTATTTAAAATAAGCATTACACACATATGTTATTACATATTTTTCTAACAAATGTCCACACAGATTAAGCACTTTCGTCCCTCCCAAGCAGGTAAGCATTAGATATCTCATTCAAATCCTGCCTCTTAAACCTCATTCCTGCTCTGCGCATATACTATTCCCACAATTCCCATTTTTTCTATGTAGTTTGCTTCTTCCCTTTTCTAAAGATCCCGATTCCAGTTGTTTTATCTCTGTTAATATATTCACTACTTCTAGTAAAGTTGGTTTAGACTTTGATTTCCATTGTCTAGTAATTGCTTTTTTGGCAGCCACCATAAGACTCAGCAAGGCTTTACTACGTCTAGGCAATTCCGATTCTGTAGCATAAAAAAATCATCTCCCCAGTCGATCCAATCCGCCCACCCAGCATCTCCAACAAAGCAGCCCGCAGGGAATCCCAAAAGTCCACCAACTAATCACACCTCCAAAAAATGTGTTCCCAGCTACCTCTTTCTTCCCCATCACACCTCCAGCATTTGCTATCTTACCCGAGGAAAAATTCTTTGGAGTCTACTTGGGGTATAAAAATACCTATGTAAACATTTCAAGGCAAAGATCATAAATCTTCTAGACTTTGTTGCATATTATTGAGATATATATATATATATATATATATCCCATTGTCTCTCTGTGAATTGCTTATCCAATCTCGCTTCTCAATCCTTTCTAAGCTCCTCTGATTAACTCTTGTAATTATCCTGCAGTATTTTATATGCTTTACTAATTTTTTCCTTTTTTAACGGCAGCTTCTGTTCTAGATTCTATTAAAAACTCTACCAGTGCTGGTCTTTCATTTAGGAGCCCTCTATTTCTTTCCCTTTGCCTATACCCTGATATCAATCCTTAATAGTGAAGGCAATCTCTAACCTGCAGTCCAAATACATTTTTGGCCTCTTCCCATTTTATTACCTTTCCCTGTCTAGTTATTTGCTCCCAATACATTAGTTCCTTTGCCAATTTTCTCCAATAAATTCCAGCCCCCGCTTGCCTATTTGTATCCCTGACCTAAGTCAACCCTATCGGCAAAATCTCTTTTCGCCGTTCTCGTGCTGGTTTGATTCTTAGAATACTCCCTGCTATTTTATGAATATAATACTCTGTATGATTTTGGTTGCTCTCCTTAATCCAAAATCCCAATCTCTCCGTATTTCTTGAACTTCCTCCCTGCGTCAGCATCATCCTTTTCCACCTTTAATTAGTTTTCTGCCTGTACTATATACAAGAGCCTTAACTGTACAGCTCTAAAATACCCCTCAAATTAGGTAATCCTAGTCCACCTTGTTCTGTTGGTAGATTCAGCTTATCCCACTTGACCCTTGCTGTCTTCCCTTCCCAGATAAAATCCTTCTACTCTTTTTTAATTGCTATCCACAATTTTTCCTCCGGTTGATAAAAGTATGCCTGATCTATGTACAAGACTAAAGGGACTAAAATCTTAATGGCTTGTATCTTATATCCATTATCCATATAACAAAACTTCCAGTTTCTCAATTTTTGTATTATCTTCTGTTTAGTCTCTTCCCACATGTCCTTAGCTGCCACCACAGAGTAATTTCTAATCCATACTACTACTAAATACTTCATTTTATCATGTCCCATAAATATGGATATTGTTGGACCAATTTGTGTGAGTACATAAATTACCGTTACTGCCTTTGTTTTAGATTCATTAATTTTGTATCCTGAGCAGATGTGAAACTGTCTTAAAATGTTCCACAACACTGTAATGTTCCTTTCTAGTTTTGTCATGTATAAAATAATATCATCTGCAAATAGCGCCAGCTTTTCCTGACTACCATACCAATTATATCCTTTAATTTGAGTCCATTATTTTCTTTTCCAGTTGTTCTAAATATAATGCAAACAACAAAGGGGAAAGCAGACAACCCTGCCTGATTCCTCTACTCAAGCAGAAATTATCGGAGAGGACCCCACCCACTTTAACTCGCACCTCCAATCCCTCATAAATTCTTCTAATCAGCTTTATAATTGCACCAGGGAAAGCAAATGCTTCCATTGTTCTGCTCATGAAGTCCCACTCTACTCTGTCAAATGCTTTCTCTGCATCAAGAGCCACCAATAAAAGTGGTACTTTCTTACATTCTGCATCCCTCTGGATCATCAGTGTTCTGTTAATATTGTCAAATGTTTGGCTCCCCTCCATAAAACCACACTGATCCATGCCATTATGGACAAACGCTTTATAATCATGGGTTAGTATTCAAATGGGCCTATATAAGCTGGATCCAATGGATCTTTACCCTCTTTAGGTATTACAGTTAGCACCGCCTTCTTCCAGGATGCTGGAACTTCTCTCCTCTTAAAATACTGTTAAAGAAAACCTTCCAGATCTTTATCAGTTTTTTTCCCTCTTAACTTCCAAACTTCCATAGGAATACCATCTATTCCTGGGGACTTTCCTGTAGATTGGTTATATATAACCATTTTCTCTCATCCCTTCCTATCCTGTTAGTAACTGAGCCTCATCTATCTATAACTTTGGCATATCTGATTCTTCCATAAACATTTCCATTTTGTACCTTTTCTTGATTTTCATATTTTTGTTTTATACACATTTTCATAAAATTTCCGAAATATTTCTATTACTTCTACATGGTCTCTTGTTATTTTTCTTGTTATAGGCTCCCTGAGCTTGGTGACTGCCCTTTCTACTTTTTGTTGCCCGAGTTGTTGTGCTAAAAGTTTTTGTGCTCTAGAATTATCAAAAAAACAGTTGCTTAACAGCAATTTTTCTAAACTCATGCATATTATCGATGTAATCCCTTCTTTTCTGTTAGCAATCTGCAGTTCCTCCTTTCCTTGTTATTAGAGATTCCCCTATTTTGCAATACTATAACATGTATCAATCCCTCTAAATAATTCTTCTTACTGTTTAGCCATATCTCCCTTTTATTTTCAACTTAGTTTTAAACTCCACTTTAATTTTATCTCACTCCTTAGCTATGTTTTCAGAAGACAAATCTGTCTTCTCTAGTAGCCCCTGAATTAATTCCACAACCCATTCCTTAAATTCCTCTCTTTTCAACAGGTAGGTGGGAAAGCGCCAGTGTCTCATTTTCATTTAAGTTATTATTGGTGCATGATCTGACTGCGGTGGTGGTGCTGCGGTAGCGTTGTCGCCTCACAGTAAGACGTTGTCCTGTTCGATTCTCAGCTAGAGTGTCTTCTGTGTGGAGACATGCGTGAATAGGCGTACCGTCGTTGAAGGTTGTGCGTCAGGGCTGGCAACTCGGCACGTAAAAATCTTCTGCCAATCATTAGTGGACCGGAGTTCTGCTGTGGTGACCCTTAACTGGGAAAAGCCGAAAGACTCAACAACAACATTGGTGCAAGATCTGAAATAGTTCCTGGGTGCATTTCAAGACCTTCAATAAATGCACATGTTCCAGTGAGATATAAAATCTATCTAGCCTAGCACAGTTTTTGTATCTCGGGGAGTAATACGGAAATTCACTCCCAACACCTAGTGCTGAATTCACAACTTCCATGCCAAACATTTTCATAAATTTCTTCAAAAATCTACCATCCCTTGTTATAATATCCCTTCTAGGCCCCCCAGACAAATCTTCACTGTTGTGAACCAAATTCCAGTCTCCACGTACAAGTAAAATCCCTTGCTGAAAGCTGATTTCTCACAAAATTTTCTTAAGCTCCATTATAGCAGTTTTAGGGGGGATGTAAATGCATGCCCGTGTAATCCTCCCCTGCTAACCCCTTAGTACTATGCATCTTCCATTATCTTTTTTCCCCTCTTCAATCACTATTGGAGCTCCTCTTGCATTTAAAATAAGTACTCCTATCTTCCTTTACCCCAAATATTCCACTGAACCATCCTGAAAACCTTTCTTTATCAAATTCACATGTTCAGTTCTTTCCATGTGTGTCTCCTGTAGCACAGCTATTTGCATTCTACATTTTTAATTTAGTTCACTACTTTCTTTTTTATATTTATCTGTAAGACCATTTAGATTAAAAGACATTACAGAAAGCATCATTTTCTTACATAGTTATTATTACCACCTTTTATATATAACTGCTCTTTTGCTAAATGTCTAGCTCCAACTTTTATGTTACATGTATATACTATATGGCAGGTTGGTCTTTTATACAGTTGTTTCATGTCATATGTCACACATCTTACATAACTTTTTGTTTTTTTTGAAAGCCCTCAAACAGAACAAACTCCAATTTACGAACTTTACAATAACGCACAAAACTATGTACATCTTCAAATACTGAAGATTTTGATTCCGAATAAGAACACAAGTTCTAAGTTGATAGCTACACAGACAGGCTAAAATTAACCAAAAAGAAAGGTTAGTCATGCTAAGGCGCATGGTTCAGCCTGTGCTATTAGTAAATGCTATTTAGTTTTTTATATCTATATAACTCTCAGTTGAGAACACTTGAATGCTTTCAGTAAACACTTTCTTCAAGCCATTTTTTTTTATCAAACTGCCTTCTAGTGACATGCAAACCAGATGCTGAACTGCTAAGGATACCTTGTTTATCAGAAAGAAAGAAAGACTACAGTATTCAATAGTATTCAATATTCTTTTTCAATTACATGCTTTGTAATAAACATTACTGGATAACGCCTATGTTTTTTACCCAGTCATTTCCCTATGGAAATGCATGGGAAAAAGCACACTGATTTTTATTTTGTCATACTCTATTATTAATCAGACCCTTGTGCTCCCCGCCCCCATCTCCTCCCCTCCTCATTCTTTTTTCATTGCAGTGCTTATATTTTTCAAAACTGGACAAAGAAAAAGAGAGAAGGGTGAACAAGAAAAAAACAAAAGCACCTGTTTATATTACTAACCTCACTGCATTTAAAAAAATGTAAGAGAACTTCAAGTCTAACTGGTTTTGCATTACCTTTAAAGCTGTCACCATTGATCGTTTTCAGGGAACAGTATGTCCTAGCCAGTTTCTCTTTTTTTTCCTTTTCCCACAGCCAATCTCCTTCCAACAGACCAGATTGTCTTCAGTTTCTCTTTATCAGATTGTCTCCATGGAGACATGCTACAGCAATGCTACTTAGTATACATACATGCAAGGGCTAGAAAAACAACCTTATAATATTCAATATTCTTTTTTCATTTACTTGCTCTCTGCTTTAAAACAAAGGTCCTTAATGAGTCATTTTCCCATGCAAGAATGAAAAAGAAGCGCATGAATCTGAAGTTTGTCATGCCCCCTTAGCCAGGCTCCCTTTTTTGTTAATCATTACATTGCCTATGTTTCTCAAAACTGCACAAGAAGAAAAAAGAGGGGAGAAAAATAAAAACACCTGTTTACAATTCCCATTACAGCCAAAAATGGCATGCAAAGAGACCATACAACACAGATACAATACTATTGAGAAAAGAAGGTGTTTTCTTTACTTACAGTTAGCACTCTCCCCTCTTCCCCTCCCCAAAGCATTTTTCCGAACATTAATGACATGAAGTAGGGCATATACTTGAGTCCCCCATTCAGCAAACAAATTTTAAAGAAGTCCAATGTTTCCAGATTTTCTTGTACTATCATATTTCACAAATATAATTAATGCTTTGTAATCCCACATTAAGTTACTGATTTATATTACTGTTCTTCTCCATCACCCAAATCCTGTCTCTGCTTCATTTCCAACGTACTCTCAATTCTTCTGTTCATCTCTCATGCTCCCTTCCTTCTCTCCAACATTTTTGATTGAAATACTGGAAAAGGTTTCACAGGTGCAGTCTCTCTTTGGTCTTTATTACCAGAGGAGCGAGAAGCCGAATCTCCTCCTGTTTCACAGCTCAGTTTTTGTTGGACAGACTTCTGTATTTCCTCCTTAGCATGCACTTCATCAAAAAAATACCTCGAAGACAGCTGGATATAGCTGTTTTAATCTCACACAATGCATCTCGGCATTCTCTGAACAGAGGGATGAATTTACTTCTCTTCTGCCTGGTGTACAATGAGTAATCATTCTCCACAAATACTCTGCTGTCACCTACTTTTACTAGTTTGTCCTTCGTCCAGTTTTGACAAAATCAGTTCTTTCTGATGGTAGGATTGCAACCTTACTATTAAAGGTCTAGGTTGCTTTCTTATCGCTAGATATGGAGCATACACACAATGTGCCTGTTCAACTAATAAATCCTGCTCTGAAATACCAGTCCAGCTGCTTATTTGTGCTTTGATAAATTTAATGCCGTCTGTTCCATCAAGCTTCTCTGGTACAGCTGAAAATGTCAAGTTTTCCCTACATGCTCTGTCCTCTAATTCTATTTTTTTAAACATCTATTCCTGAGCAGTCTCATATTCAGCCAGTCTTTTCTTCATTTCGACCTCTGACTTTTGCAGGTTTATCATCTCATCTGAATATCTGTTTAAAGCTTCTCCAATTTGTTCCAGCCTTTTGTTGTTTGTGTTAATATACTCTATCAGTGTTTTGTTTATTTTAACCAGGTCTGTATGCAGTTGTCTTGTATCTTCCTGTAGGTTATTGGAAGTTGCATCTGAAGGTTGCATTACTTTTTGCTGAGCAGCTGCAGAACTCTCCTTAGTCAGTGTTTTTTCCTCACTTTTTGTAGCTGATTTTTTTCTAGGTCTTCTGTATTTCTTTATTCTTGGCATCCAGGCAGTGTACTTACTAGCCAGTTACTGAAATTCACCCATAAACACAAGTCTACTAGCCTTCTCCGCTAAGTTTCTGTTTTAACACGGGGAGAGCTAAAAACAAGCTGTTACTCAGTGTGAAGCCATCTTGGAACTCCCAAGGTCATGTTATTGATAGTTTTCTTTACAAGTGAATTTGGCTTCTATATTCCTATGGTTCCTACTGACAGGACTACACGTGAGGAAGCTTCAGTGGTATCTAAAGACAATTTGTCTTCAACATTGACATCTTCAGAATGTTATTCTTCTCTTGCCTTGTTTTAAACCGGAATTTCTGGGGTGGACTATTTCTTTTCTCTGAATCCAGGCCAATCCTTTCAAGCCCCTTCCTTCACTCAGGGGCTGTATATAGATGCTTCAGATCTGGGCTGGGGGGCTTCTTCCATCATTAGGGTTCAGGGAGTGTGGTCTCCCTAACAAATGGAGGATCTACTTTTGGCTCTTCAAGCCCAATATTCCCTCTGGACTTTGGGTCCTCTTTGGCTTCAAACAGTACCATGGTCATGTGGTATCTAAATGAGCAAAAGGGCAGACAGACGTACCTTCTCTGCAGATTACGTCATCTGCTCCTTCAGGAAGTTTACACTCTCTCAGAGAACAATCTTGTGTTAGACAACCTGTGCAGGTCCAGAGTAGTGCCTCTGAATAGATTCTTCACAAAAAGGTCTTCCTAGACATTATATGTTGGTGGGATACTCCTAAAGCAGACCTGTTTGCCTCCCCTCCGAACAGGCAACTTTACAGATTCTTTCCAGGGTACAGAGTCCTTTGGCTTGGAAAGTGGATGCTATGTCTTTCTTTGAAAGGGATGTTTCTCTATGCTTATCCCCCTCTTTCTCTGTTGACCAAGGTCTTATACAAAATCATGTAGGACAGATCCAAAATCTTGTTGGTGGCTCCCTTTGGCCCAGACAGCCTTGGTTACCCTTCTGTTACATCCAAACATAGGTAGTAATCATAAGTTACCTCACAAGATGGATCTCCTCACACAGGACAAGGGGTCTGTTATTCACATCATCTGTTCACCATACATTTGACTTTTTGGGTGATAGGGTTTTGAATCCTTTTTGACACCAATTTTCCAAGAACATGCTCTGTGTTTTGTAGGAGGACAGAAAACGCACTACTAAAAAATATTATGTTTCTAAGTGGAAAGGATTTTATCACTGATGTCATAAGCATGAGCAAGACATTATTTTAGTATTACGATGATGCTGTATCTGTGGGGGTTGCCCAAATCAGGGCTGGCAAATTCATCTGGTAAATATTTCTCAGCCATTTCTGCTTGTCTGCTTTTGGATATGCCACGTTCCTCTAGATTTGAAGTATAACAATTTTTAAAAGGCATCCCTCACACATAAGGTTCTGGAGAAAGCCCATTTCAGCTTCTTGTGACTAATTTTGCTCTGGAAAAGTTGACTCTGCCTCCTTTTGAACCAGCAGCTTCTTCTGCTTTGTAATTCTGTACATGAAATACTTTTTTTTTGGTGTCTCTTCTGCCAAGAGAGTCTCTGAACTCTAGGCCTTCACTGTAGTTCCTCTTTTTTGCATTTTCACAAAGCTATAGTTATTCTTCGCTCCAATCCTTCTTTTATGCCCAAGGTGGTCAGTGACTTGTCCTTAATTCACCTTCTTTTTTTCCCCTTTACCTCAGAATTCTAGTAAGAGGATTCTACATACATTAGCCATACAAAGACAGCTCAGATACAATCTGAATAAGACTAAAGATATTTGGAAATCTGAGCAACCTTTTGTTTCCTTTCATGCCAAGAAATTGCATTTGATTGCTTCTAATTAAACCTTCTCCTTATGGATTTCTTTTTTGCTATTCTTTCCATGGTAATCATCTTTTTACTTCACACTGTGCTCATTCTACCGGGGCTGTAGCCACTTCTTGTGCTTTTTTCAAGGGTTCAGATGCTAGATCCATTTTGGAAGCTGTTACTTGGTCTTTTCTACATACTTTTACTTAACACTACAAGTTAGGTGAAATGTCTAGGGCCACAGGCGGGCTTGCTGTGGAGGGCTTTTTGGTGGTTTCCTCCTCCCATCCCCTGTAGTAGCTTTTGTACTCTCCCTTTACAAAGGACTATTGCAGCAGTGATAAGGAAGGACATAGTACAGTTGTGTAATAACTTACAGCAACAACAGATGTCCTACTTTTCACTCTTGCAGTATTCTGCCCGTCTCTCCTTCTCCCCTCTTGATGTCTGTTTTTTTACCCTCCAGCTGAGGGGTTCTTCTTTCTTCCCCCTCTGGATGAGCATGTTCTTCTTTTCTGTTCCTCTTGGGATGCTAAGGTTCTCCAGGAGCAATTCAGTTCTGAAGACTTGATGACATAAATCTAGTATGTACTTTATGTCCTGGATGTAAGACATACTTCCAACATACAGCACCTGGAAGGGTCTAAGGTTTGGTAAGCTGGCCAAATGTACGTCTATCATCAGTAGGATATCCCTTCAGTAAGGAATACTGCAACAGTGAAAAGTAATACGTCTACTGTTATGGTAAGTTCTTACATAACTGTACTTTCTTTGCTAGCAAGTGCCCTTTTAAGAAGGGAAGTGTGTGAGACCATCTAAAAGATCTCTGCAATTTCTTCCTTTTTGTTGTAGAGTATTTATATGAGTGCTGCACCGTAAAGGCCTCTTTTTAAATTTTTCAGAATATTTGGTACAGGTTAAGCATTGCTTTCTCAGTACAACTATTTAGGTGAAAGTTGTAAGTAGAGACAACTATTTTGGCTCTATTAATAGGGTTAATCTGGATAGAGGTGCAATGGAAGTTATGACACTGTGACTGGGCAGCCTTTGCTGAATTCCCAAGCATCAATGTCTTTGTTTGAAGTTAACATCACCAATTTTTGATCTGATGATGGAGAATGACACTTGTAGAGCTGTACAAGATGGGGCAATGTTAGTTAAGGACAAGATCCAAGACACTGTCTTCTAGTAGGAAAATTATATTGTTAAAGGTAGCTCGCATTTATATAGTCAAGGAAACACTGAGCATGCTTTCCACTTGTAGCTTTAGTGAGCCAGTTTATTTCAAGGTAAATTAAGTCATGTTTTAGGTCTTTTAGGGATTACATCAGTTATGGCATTAAGGTAGCTATAATGATCCAGAGAGAACATGAAGGGTGATCTACAGTAGGTCTGAATGCATGATGAGCTCTAAGCCCAAGACTACAAGGGGATGCTTTCAGTGGAGTGAAACCGACTATTTGTGTGCCCCTTCTACCCAGGCATCTTTCTGTTAAGGCTACAGGCAATGAATAGAACAACCTTAAAAGTGTTCTAAGTTGGAATTTGCTACGTTTGACTGTTGTGTGTGTGGGGGGGGGGGCACTGCCTACAAAAGGTACTATGAGGTGCAGCAAAAGCTTTAGCCAAAATACAAAAGCCCTGGAAATACAGGCTCAGACCATCTTTTGTATAGTACAAGGAACTGTTAGTTATCTCAACCCAAACAGGCATATTAATCTCTTTAAAATAATAGCAGCTACTAAGAAAATTACCTTGTCCTTGAATTTTGGCATTACTCTAGGCATCTTCCTTGCTTCTGTCTCATACTTATTAAAGTCAATCGTATCCTTCTGTACTTCCCACTGAGTGGCACACCTAAGTTCATACTCCCCCCATTTTGGCCATCATAAAGTCATAGCTGTATCTCTCAGTATGAAGGGACCCAAACGCCCTCACAAAATACTAGATTCTAGTTACAGAAAGATCAAAAATTAAGGCAGACATGTAGCTGTCTTCGTGAAAGTTACTGACTATGGTTGACTACTGCGTTTTGGGTGAAGAAAATATAACTGTGCAAATAAATTTACCACAACAGTACATGCTAGAATAGAGCACGATTGCAGCAACATATGATTATATAGGACACATTCTGTCAAAAATAGGATGTCTGGTTCAAATATGCAGGTTTTTGGGCTCCTTCCATGTGCACTACATTTCTATTGAAGCATTCCTCCAGGAACAAGGAGGTTATGACATCCATGTACTCCTCTCTTATCAGACCCATTATTGAGTACAATGCCGCCTTCAGCATGTACCTTGCCAAGCACATGCAGCAGTTGAAGAGACCACAGAGATTCCTGACCAGCAAAATCCAGCGTCTCAAACACCTATCCTATACAGATAGGTTAAAAGCCCTGTCCCTCTACTCAGTCTGTACAGACTGCTCATAGGTGACCCGTGTCTGGCATACAAGGCAGTCTCAGACTCAGCCTTGATGCAGTTGCTACATATCCATAAGTCAAGCTCTACTCGCACAACCTGCACTCAAGGTCTCAACCTGGTCTGTGACATTAATAGAACTTATTGGCGGGATAGATTTGTGTCCTAGTGACTCCCCCAATCTGTGGAATAGACTTCCTCTCTATGTCAAGCAGAGTATCTCACTAGCCCTCTTTGAAAGGAGCCAGGATGACTGGATGGGAAACAGAAAATATACCCTTGGGATCCCACCTGTGTCCCTGCTGGACAGGGAAAACAGGTATTGACTTTGTGGGTGAAATTCTTGGCTAGGCTTACAATGGTCTACGGGCCAATAGCCTAGTATTGTCCCATGACCTATGAATTGCAGCCAAAGTCCGATCCCGAATCAAGTAGAAGCAGAAAACCCAGTGCAGTCAACACAGCTGTGAAAAACTGAGGGGCTGCCAGCCCAGCCAGATAGAATTTTGTAGATAATTCTATATCATTGTAAATATTAATACACTCCACAGGCTTATTTTACAAATGTAAAAGAGAACTATATGCTATGATTAAACTACATGGTGTACTGAGCTTCAAAAATGTAACCACAGTGCACCCTGCTGGAAGAAAGCTGTTAAGAATTTTACAACTGTGTTTGATCTCAAGCTCAGAGACAGAATGTCTTGTCTAGGAAATTCTTTCTATTGCTTTAAGACAGAGATACTTACTAGATTTTACAAGTAAAGTGTCCGTTAGTGCTGTGGCTTCCTGGCAGGTGCAAGATTACAAAGATACGTTACATTTTGAGTTCTGTGAGCCTGGGAAACTTCAGCAGAAGTGTCAAAAATTATGTAATTTGAAATGACTCAGCAGTTAGGTGAATTATCAATTTAAGGGCTCTCTCAGAAAGAAAGCACAGCATTTTGTATCTCGTCTTGGACCTAGTAAGAACATACACTCACCAGCACTTGCTTGCTCTGTACGTAAGTAGTATTTAGAAAAGTGATTTCTCTTAAGAGACAGATAGGAATATAGCCAGATTAGTCTAGCTGTTTTCTACATTTATGTCAGACTATCCTACAATATTGTTTTAAAGTATTTCCTGTGATTTCTGAACTCTGTACTGTTATTGCGTTGAAGTAATAAGAATTGTCTTGTGTTTTTATTATTAAATATTTTAAACCTTTCAACTGTGGCTGTTTTGTGTAGAGATAATTTAAGCTCTGGAGTACTCACATGTATTTGGTGATACTGTATAAGCCACTCCAAAAGCCTTAAAAGTTCTGGTCTCACTTACTATTTGAATAGCAGTAATATTGCACAGTTGAACTGGACACCCTTTGGTAAGGGCCTTTATAGTAGATGATAGTAGTGGTTGGTGGCAGTCGGTACTACCTTATAGTCTAGGCAGAAAGGGAGCATAGCCGGAGAACCTGTGCCAATCTTCCCAGGAGTGTGTGTGCGTCTTTGTATATAAATCAAATCCCAAAGTGTGTGTG
Organism: Protopterus annectens; assembly: GCF_019279795.1. Classification (NCBI taxonomy): domain Eukaryota; kingdom Metazoa; phylum Chordata; order Ceratodontiformes; family Protopteridae; genus Protopterus; species Protopterus annectens. The sequence goes on from NC_056725.1 coordinate 1,919,779, forward strand.
TATTAATGCCTAGGCTGACTGTGAGGCACTGCTGTCAGATGATACCAGACTTCTTGTGGAAGGGGAGATGGGAAGGGTTGCAAAGAGAGAGTTGAGACAGGCTCAGCTCTCATAGCCTACATTACAAGGCCTTAGGCAGGTAGCTAGTGAGGCACCAGAGTCTCACGGGAAGGGGGAATCTGTATACTGGGACAAAGAGTTACTGTATAGAGAGTGGACCCCTGAGGGAGGGCTAGAAGGTGAGAGGATACAGCAGTTGGTACTGCCTAGAGCCTACCGTCTAGCATTTCTATCCATAGCCCATGATATTCCCTTTGCAGGTCATATGGGCATAAAACGTACAGAGATGTATTATGCAGAACTTCTATTTGTCTGGAATTTCCAGAGATGTAATGGGGTACTGCAGGACCTGTGAGCAGAACCAAAGTTAGGCAAGGCAGGAGACAAGGTGAAAGCTCCTCTGATGTCTTTGCCTGTAATTGCGGAGCCATTTCAGAGGGTAGCTATGGATATTGTGGGGCCTCTGAGTACCCCAAGTTCCACAGTGAAAATGTATATCCTAGTAGTAGTAAATTATGCTACAAGATACCCTGAAGCAGCGGTTTTGTCCTCCATTGTGGCAGAAAAGGTGCCAAATGCTTTGTTAGACATTTTCAGCAGGGTAGGTTTCCCAAAACAAATACTGACTGACAGAGGTGCCAATTTCATGTCAGACCTGCTGGCTTGTCTGTGGAAGTACTGTGGGGTGAAGCACCTTAAGACCAATCCCTACCATCCCCAGACTAATGGTCTTGTTGAGAGGTTAAACTCAAGTCCATGCTACGGGCATTAGCAGAGCAGTTTAAGAGGAGTGGGGCAAATATTTGCTCCATCTGTTTGCTTACAGAGATGTTCCCCAAGAATCCGCAGGCTTTTCTCCCTTTGAGTTACTATATTGGCATAGGGTGATGGGGCTTCTAGACTTAACTCATGATGACTGGGTAGGTGAATGTGAATCGCACAATGAGTCTGTTGTGGCACATGTCCTAAACCTCAGGAAAAGGCTCAGGGAACTCATGGGCTTGGCCCAGGAGAACCTGGCAGAAGCCCAACAGCAGAAAAATATCTGGTATGACAGGAATGCTCGAGCTAGGGAGTATGCTATAGGGAAGCAGGTAATGGTTCTCATTCTTGTCAGACACAACAAGCTGCAGGCAGCTTGGGGGAGGGACCCTACAAGGTGATAAGGAAGGTCAGTGATGCTAACTACATGGTAGAACTGCTAGGCAGGGGCACAAATTGTACCATGTTAACACGATGAAACCTTACTATGATAGGGAGGCCCTTGTGCTGAGTATTTGCAGTGGATTGCAGGAGGAGTCTGAGGGAGATCTGATGACTGATCTCCTCAGTAAGGCTCGGACTGACACCTCAGTGGAATGGGTAAGCAATATCTCAGTAGCTCTCTCCTACACAGGTTTGAGAAATGCGAGCAGTGTTACAGGAGAGTTTGGGGATATGTTCACTGGGAAACCAGAGTGCACTCACCTGGTGCAGCACCAGGTGGCTACAGGACCCCAAAGGCCTATTAGGCAGGCCCCTTATACGGTGCCTGAGACAGTCAAACAGACTGAGGGAGGAAATACAGGAAATATTGGAACTAGGGGTAATTCAAGAGTCCAACAGTCCCTGGGCCTCCCCAGTGGTGCTGGTGCCAAAGAAGGATGTCAGCACCAGGTTCTGTGTGGACTACAGGAAATTAAATAGTCACACAGAGTCAGATGCTTACCCCATGCCTAGGACAGATGAGGCCCTAAAGCAGCTGTGTGGGGCTAAGTATCTTACTACTATTGATCTTACCAAGGGTTACTGGCAGGTGCCCTTCACTCCCTATCCTAGAGAGAGGTCAGCCTTTGTGACTCCTTTTGGCTTATATGAGTTCACAAAAATACTCTTTGGGATGAAAATGCCCCAGCGACTCTCCAGAGGCTGGTAGATCATGTCGTAGGAGGGTTTGTCCTTGCTTACCTAGATGATATTGCCATCTACAGTCATTCCTAGCAAGAGCACTTTCAGCATGTCAGGGAGGTGCTGGGCAGACTACAGAGGGCAGGGTTGACCATTAAGCCCAGCAAATGTCAGCTGGGTATGGCAGAGGTTTCCTACCTGGGATATAGAGTGGGGAGTGGTAAGATCAGACCAGAACCTGCCAAAGTAGAAGCCATTTAGGCATGGCCTGAATCTGTTACCAAAAAGTAGGTGAGGGCATTCTTAGGGACAGCAGGGTACTACAGAAAGTTAGTCCCCAATTATAGTACCACAGCTGCTCCCTTCACAGACCTGACAAGGAAAAATAGGCCAGATAAGGTAGTGTGAACCTCAGCATGTGAGCAGGCATTCCAGAAGTTTAAAGAAGCTTTGAGAGCAGCCCCTGTGTTAGCCAGTCCAGATTACAGCAAATAATTTGCTGTGCAAGTGGATGCTTCGAACCATGGGGTGGGGGGGCTGTACTTTGCCAGATTTCTTCAGAGGGAGAAGAGCACCCCAGTGGTTTATCTCAGTCATAGCCTCCAACCCAGGGAGGAATGCTATGCAGCTATAGAAAAGGAATGTCTATGCAGCTGTAGAAAAGGAATGTGGGCACTGCAGAAACTTCAGCCTTATCTGCATGGAAGAAAATTCACTGTAGTTACAGATCACAATGCCCTAACATGGTTACATTGAGCCAGCCAGCAAAATGACAAGTTACTAAGGTGAAGCCTGGGGTTGCAAGCATATATGTCAGTGCAGCACCAAACTGGGATTATCAGTGCCAATGCAGATGGGCTCTCAAGACGGGGAATGGGGTAAGGTATACGCAGATTGACTCAACCCTCTCAAGCAATGTTTCTCAAGGGACACTTGGAAAAACTAGCTTGAGTTCCCGGGAGAGGGGTGAAAAACTGAGGGGCTTTCAGCCCAGCCAGATAGAATTTTGTAGATAATGCTATGCCATTGTAAATATTAATATAATCCACAGGCTTGTTTTACAAATGTAAGCAGAACTATATGTTAACTATATGTTGTACTGAGCTTCAAAATGTAACCACAGTGCACACTGCTGGAAGAAAGCTGTTAAGTAAATAATTTTACAACTGTGTTTGATCTCAAGCTTGGAGACAGGATGTCTGGGCTAGGAAATTCTATTGTTTTAAGACAAGAGACAATTACTAGATTTTACATGTAAAGTGTCCTTTATTGCTGTGGCTTCCTGGCAGGTGCAAGATTACAAAGATATGTTAAATTCTGAGTTCTGTGACCCTGGGAGACTTCAGCAGAAGTGTCAAGAATGATGTAATCTGAAATGACTCAGCAGTAAGGTGCATTATCAATTTAAGGGTATTCTCAGCAAGAAAGCACAGCATTTTGTATCTTGTCTTGGATCTAGTAAGAACATCCACTCAGTGGCACTTGCTTGTTCTATATGTAAGTAGTATTTGAACAGTGATTTATTTTACAGATATATAGGAACATAGCCAGATTAGTCTAGTCGTTTTCTACATTTATGTCAGACTATCCTACAATATTGTTTTAAAGTATTTCCTGTGATTTCCGAACTCTTTACTGTCACATTGTGATGAAGTAATAAGTATTGTCTTGTGTTTTTATCATTTATTATTAAATATTTTTTAACCTTTCAACTGTGGCTGTTTTGTGTAGAGATAATTTAAGCTCTAGAGTACTTGCATGCATTTGGTGATACTGTATAAGCCACTCCAATAGCCTTAAAAGTTCTGGTCTCACTTACTATTTGGATAGCAGTAATATTGCACAGTCAAATTGGACACCCTTTGGTAAGGGCCTTTGTATAGTAGCGGTTGGTGGCAGTTGTTACTACCTTATAGTCTGGGCAGAAAGGGGGCATAGCTGGAGAACCTGTGCCAGTCTTCCGCAGGAGTGTCTGTGTGTTTATATATAAATCAAATCTCAAAGTGTGTGTGTGTGTGTGTGTGTGTGTGTGTGTGTGTGTGTGTGTGTGAGCTACTTGAGTAGGGACACGAAGCACTGATTGAACAGAGAGGGTGCTGAAGGTTTTGGCTTGACCACTAGGCTGAGATCTGAACCCTATAGCTGTGCCAGTGGTGAGTCTTATTGGGGATCTATAGAGAAAGGGATAAACCATCCCCAGACTGACTGTGATCTCTGTGTGCTCTTAAGGGAAATTGAACTTTACTGTGTATGTACTTGTTATGCTTCCCAATGTGCATGCCCCTCACTGGTGCTAGTGGTGATGATTGAGGCTCCTTGATTACTCGGCCAGTGCATGGGCATCACAACAGCCAACGCCACTTTAACAAAATAACAAACGAAACAACAGATCTACTACTCTAACACAAAGACAAGGCCTAAAAGAGAGACTGTAACAAGCATTAACAATCCAACCAATCAGGATCTTACTACAGAAGAACTTAATAGGGCAATTAATGAAACAATTTGTGTGCTGTCAATGCAGGCATTCAAACCAGGTAGTCTATCAGCTTGTGACTTCACTATCCATCTCATCTCTGCCATTTCTGTGCTATGTACAATGTCACCTCCCCTTTTGTCTTTAAGTACCTGCTGTATAGCCAAAAACTTAAAACAATGTCCTGGGCAATCCATGATGTGCTTAGCAAGAGCATTAGTTGAATGTTTCAACCTAATATCATGAAGATGCTTCAGTATTCTATCTTTAAACAGCATATTAAGTCTTGCCTACATAAAAATGAGAGCACTTAGTGCAAGTAGCAAGATGCACTAAATTGAGTTTTGCAATCAGCTCTCAGTTTAAATCAGTAAACAGAGCCAGTCTGGGGGTGATAGAAAGAGTCAGTTCTAGAGAAGTGGATACCGGCTTTGCAGGACCAACAAGATAAACTCTCAAAGTTATCAAACCTGGCAGCAGAATCAGAACTATCATTAGGAGGTCCGTAACATAGCTGCCTTTTCAAGGACTTAGCATTCTGGAAGCTACAACTAGGTTTGCTGCCAACAAACCCTTTAATACGATCATCCAGTTGTAAAATGGACCATTTCTTAGTAATAACATCACAGATCTTATGCACATTGCTGGAGTAGGTCAGGGTCATTCGTGTTACAATATCAGTACTCCTCATATGTGTACAGTTCCCCTGAAATCCCTGTCCAACTTCTCTTGAAAAATACAGGCGTGAAAACTCAACAGCTTTCTTTTCCCAAGTAGACAACGGTTTTAAGTACTGCAAGACAACAGGACAATGGAACAAGTAATTTCCAACCTGACCAAAACTGAGCAATGTACCGCTGTGATCTTGTCACCTACTGTATTTGCATCAAAGGAAATAAAGGAGACTGGAAAAGTGATATATTCAAGCACCTACCGTTATGGCAACTTTACTTACTCTGCTATGTTCAGCATTAAATCACTGCTGCAATAGCATATAGCTTATAAGATGAATGCCAAAGCCTAGTTAGCAAGGGAGGAGGACTGGAGGTAGAGTCCATAATTCCCTGAAGTGCCCTAACAAAAGAAATGATCTGACCCTAGAAGAGGAGTCAGTCTTGTAAATCCTTTATACACGTGTGCACAGATAACCAAGTAGCTTCCTCTAAAATGGATCTAAAGTCCGCCCCTTTCCAAAATGCTGCAAAAGTAGTCATTGCCTTGGCAGAATGGGCCTTAGCCTTTTTAGACAAGGACTGATCATGGTAAGTGTAGCAAAACTGGACAGAGTTGACAACCATCTAGAAGCTGTCTGTTTTCACACACGGGGACCATTTTTCTTTCCAACAAATAAAGAGCTGGTCCAAAGCAATAAAAGCCTTTGTTCTGTCAATGTAATACTGAAGCTGTCTGTGAGCACCCAGAAATTGTAGAATTCTCTCTCTCTCTCTCTCTCTCTCTCTCATTTTTAGGTTTAGGAAAGAAATCCAGGAGATAGATGTACTGATTTAAAGTAAACTCCAAAACTACCTTAAGCAGTCAACAGATAGAAAGGATGAAGTGCAAAATAGATGTGTATTCCCTATATAAAACCTAAGAAATCTTCTTCGAGGCTTAATCACTGGGGCATGTCAATAAACATCCTTACTAACATCATCATCATCCAGGCCCTAAGTGGAAGCACTGGCAAAAAGGTTTAAATAGTAACCACCCTGAATCTCCTCACATTGATATGTTTGGTAAGGCTGAAGTAGTCAAGAATTCGTTCCCAGCACCACTGCTTACAGACAGAAATATGTGACTTCTGTCCCAGTCAACCCTGGTTCAATTTGAGCCTGGGAGCTGGAAATGCTGGCATTAGTGAGGTGGAAATTGTACATCTTACACTCTAGAGGAATGAATGGGTTAACAAACTCTCACCTGGAAAGAATGAACGAGTATCATAAGGCATGTGAAGGGAAGGCTTGATGAAAATGTGGGGCTAGGGACAAAAAAAAAATAGAGAATTAATTTTCCTCTGACCTTTACTTTTCTTGGACATGAGAAAGGCTTTGGAGTAATATCCAATAATAATGCTAGAAGATTAAACTTTCTATAAATAGTTTTCCCAACCTTTTCAGAGACCCTACTAAATATGAAAAGAAGAGACTTGTTCATGCTGACAACATGCTGCTGGCAAAAAAACTCTTACTTTGTAAGCCTGTATCCAGAAGACATCCTCACCACAAGTCTGTTGAGAAAAGTTTTCCAAATGTCTAACAATGTAAACATTCCCACATTACATGCAGGGAGTGCCACTAAAAACATTACTTCCTAGGACGGCCTCTATTAGCAGACTCTGAGCTACACCTCCCATAAGGTCTAAATCTAAAGGATTGGTCCCTGAAAAAAAGTGTGCAGATTAAAAGGTACTCTAAAAAAACTGGGACCTCTGACTCTGGACAAAAGAACCACAACTCTCTTGTCACATTTTATTTATCCTTTTTGGACTGGGATAGTCCCTTTAGGCTAGTGGCCTCCTTTCAGAAAAGACATGAGGTGGTATTTATACTACTAGAAAATAATTGACAAGAGCATCAGGAAACTTCTCCTACTCTTTTTGATAGGTGCCATGGGATCTTTTACATCTACCTGAGCTACCACCAGCTCAAGCAGATGGGGCCTCTGTTTAACTTCCCATCTAAAGGACTACACACACGAGTACAGCAGCAGCCCACCTTGTTCTGCACTATAGTGTCAGCAATGAATCGACCTAGTGTGGGAATAGAACCCACAACTTTTTGATCAAACAACTGACAGTTGGCAAGACACCCATCCAAGTTATAGCCTGCTATAGACCCCCCCCCATGTCTCACGACACCCACACCTCCTACCTGGGATCTACTTAACTCCATCAAGGTACCCCCTAACACCCTGATCCTTGGTGACTTCGGTACCCCCTAACACCCTGATCCTTGGTGACTTCAACTTCCCCACCATAGACTGGGTGAACTATTCCTGCACTAATGCACTCACCCAACGATTCCTTGACTTTATAATTTCTAATGCACTAGATCAGCTGGTCTTATCCCCCACAAGGGGAGATAACATACTGAATTTGTTTCTCACCAGCATGGCCAACCGTTGCACCACTCCCATAGTATGTTCTTCCCTGATGAGATCAGATCATTGGTCTGTCTCATTCGAAGTTTCTACCCCTCCCCAGCCATAACCAAGCTGAAAAACATGTCAAAAGCTGACTACAACCTCCTGAGGGAGGGTATCAGCAGCTTCACACCACTGCCCCCCTCAGATGATGCAGACAACTATGCTGAACAGTATGCCAGTGCAGTATACTTGTACCTGTACAACTGCATGGACTCAGCCATACCCAACAGAACTAAAATCTGCTCCTCAAGGAAACACAAACCTGTCTGGTGGACATCCTCTATCAACAGGCTTTACAACAAAAGGAAGAAACTGTTGTCCAAGGGTAAAAAGGAACAAATTCCAAATCAGAAAAACTTCCTCCTCTGCCTCAACAAGCAAATTAGATCACTAGTGAAAAACTCCAAGCCAATTATGGGTTGAAACTAGCCTCCAAAACAAAAAGAAACCACAAGACCTTCTTCAGTTACGTTAAGACCCTCCATAGCAAAGCCCAAGTTTGTTCTGAACTAGTACTTAATGGTACCACTTACACTGATACTGCTGACTTAGCCAACCTGCTAGCTGACAGGTTCAGTGTGAACTTCACCACCTTATTGCCCCCCCCCCCCCAAAGGCCCAGTCGACATCCCAGATACTTGTCCTACACCTCACATCTCTGTAGATCAAGTGTTAAATTCCCATCCATGGCAAAGAAGACAGCTTCCATGGCACCTGATAGTATCCCAGGCTGTATTCTGCACCATCTCCAGCAAGAACTAGCTTCGCCATTGAGCACCCTGTTCAACCACAGCCTAAATACAGGCTTCATTCCAGCAGAGTGGAGAAAGTACAGTTGTGTACACTTACCATAAATGTAGATGTTCGAGTGTATTCACTGTTGCAGTTATCACATTTGGGCTATCCCTGCCAGGGTTGCCCTCGGCCGGCCCGAATACCAGACACTTAGCATTTCTGTGTCAGTTGCTGTCGGTTGAGGACTGACATCAGGTCGTCAGTTGTATAAAGTAAGGCACTCAATGCCATTACATCAGTTTTTCTTGACCTAACCAGTCAGGAGCCCCCAAAGTTGGAAGCCAGGTTCTGGTGGAAGAACCCCACCAGTGGAAAATAAATACCAATATGTCCCTTGTAAGGAAAGGAGAACAACAAGAAAGAAAGGCAATAAAAGGAGAAAGAGAAGAAAGGGGGACAGAGGGAGGGAAACCAGGACTGCAACAGTGAATACACTCGAACATCTACATTTATGGTAAGTGTATACAACTGTACTATGTTCTTCATGTTTCACTGTTGCAGTCATCACATTTGGGTAGATTCCCAAAGCTGAGGAAATTGGTGGAGGCAGTCAAGGAAACTAGGGTCTGGCTAGGATGCCCTGCAAGACTGTAAAGGCAAACCCTGCCCTGGATTTGGAGAAGAGAGGCAGGTGGTAATAATGCTTGGTAAAAGTGTGAACAGATGTCCAGGTGGCAGCCCCCAGGATGTCCCTGGTGGGGACTCCTCTGAGGAAAGCTGCAGAGGTGGAGGCTGCTCTGGTGGAGTGTGTCCTGACCCCCCCTTGGCGGTAAGCTTTCCATGCTGCTTGTAGCAGAAATGGATGCAGTGTGCTATCCACTTGGAAATGGTTTGCTTGGAGATGGCTTTGCCTTCTGCCCTTGTAGCAAAGCTAATCAGCAATTGATCAGACTTTCTGAAGGGTTTAGCTATGTCCAGATAGAATCTGAGCTGTCTGTGCACATCTAGAGAGAGTGAAGAATCCTTTCCCCCTTGTTCTGGGGATTAGGAAAGAAGGTGGGCAAATGACTGGATTGGTTGAGAGCCGCACTGGACACCACCTTGGGCATGAAGGATGGGTTAGTTCTGAGGGATACCCTGTCTGCATGGAAGATGATGAAGGGTTCCACAGCCATGAGTGCTTGCAGCTCAGAGACTCTTCTGGCTGAAGTGATGGCAAGGGGTACCAGTGCTGTCTGGGCCAGTCTGGAACTATAAGAAAGGTCCTTGTTTTTTCCTCCCTTATTTTGAGCTGTACCCTGGGGATGAGAGGAAGGGGAGGAAAGGCATAGACAGAGAGACTGACCCAGGGGAAGGACAGGGCATCCGCTTTCCAAGCCATGCAGTGATGCTCCCTGGTGCAGAATTTGATGAGCTGATGGTGTGGGAGGCAAATAGGTCGACCCCTTCGGGGTTTACCATTTCTGAGTTATTAGGGTGATGATACTTCTGTTGAGTTGCCACTCGTGTGGGTCCAGAAGGTTTCTGTTTAATTGGTCTGCCAGGGGGTTGAGAGAGCCTGGTAGGAATTGTGCTAACAGGTGTAGCTGCATGGAAGAGGCTGTGAGCCAAAGGGTCATGGCCAGCCTGCATAGAGGGTAGGAGTGAGTCCCTCCCTGCTTGTTGATGTACCACATCACAGTAGTGTCTGTTTTGATCAGGAGAACCCCTGGAGAGAGAAGGGGTTTGAAAGCTATCAAGGCATGCTGCACAGCTATCATCTCTTTTTGACTGATGTGCAGAGGGATTTGCTACAGGCTCCATTGGCCCTGTATTCACCTGCCATCCAGGTGTGCACTCCAATCGTAGTCTGATGCATCTCTGGTGAGGGTCTGGGTGGCGGGGGGTGGAGAGAAGGGCAGTCCCTTGTTGAGGGAGCATGCTGTTGCCCACCAAAGAAATTACTTTCTGAGGCAAGGAATTAAAGGTAGAAGAGTTTCCAGGTCGTGAGAGTGTTGACACCAAAGGCTCTTTAGGTACCACTGAAGTTTCCTTATATGCAGTCTGGCATATGGAATGAGTAGTATGCAAGATGCCATGAACCCAAGATCTTACAGGATCTTCCTTGCAGATAGGTGGGGCCTGGTGGCCAGTTGAGAGAAGTAAGTTGTCAGGAAAATTTGTTTCTCTGATGTAAGGTATGCCATCTGCGATGCTGTTTCCAGACTTGCTCCCAGGAAGATCATCCTTTGTGTGGGCACCTGTTTGGATTTATTTTCGTTGATTGTGTACCCTAGGGAGATTAGCAGGGTCTTTACAAAGACCAGGTGCTTGAGCATTTTTCCTGGCTGTCTGCCTGAATAAGGCAGTTTTCTAAGTATGCGTAAATTTGAATATTTCTTTGTCTGCAAAAGGCAATGGCTGGAGCCAGACATTTTGTGAAACCTCTGGGAGCAGTAGATAAGCCAAAGGGAAGCACAGAGAACTGAAAGTGTTGAGATCCTGCCCTGAAGTGGAGATATTTCCTGCATGATTCCCCGATAGGAATGTTGAGGTAGGTCTCTTTTAGATCTAGGGTGGCTAGCCAAGTGCCCTTGGAGACCATGGGTAGCAGCTGCAGGAGGGTGAGCATTTTGAATTTTGGAATCACCAAGAAGGTGTTTAGAATGGATAGATCGAGGATGGGGTGCCAAGTGCCCCCTTTTCTGGGCACCAGAGAAAGTCTGGAGGAGAAGCCTTGACCTATCTGTTCTGCAGGAACATGCTCCACTGCCCTCGTAGAAAGCAAGGAATGGATTTGTTTTTGAGCTTCTGCTCACTGATTTGGCAGTAGATCTGGGAACCCTTTTGGGGTTGGAAGGGTGTGGAAGGAGAATTTGCATCCATGAGACACAATGTTCATGGTCCTTGGTAATGGTGGCCCAGGTGCTTGAGTGAAAGGAGAGTTTTCCTCCTAGGGGTAAGTGAAGGTGGGCAGAGGGGAGGTTGGGAGGAGGTCAGTCATTGTGAGTTCTTACCATAATGGGGTGCCTTAGAACTCCCTGGTTTTGAAGTGGAGGTAGTCCCCTGCTTAGATCTCTGCATTCCCTGGGGCTGCTGTCTGGGGGGGGGGGGGTCGGTTTCCACCGGCCCTAGGCTGGGCCTGTTGACTCGGAGCAGGAAAGGACCAGTGCTTGGAGGGACAATGCCTGCTGAACCTAGGGGGCTGGACTTGTAAGAAGTCTAACTGTTTTCATAGATTTTGCTTTTTCTTCCATCTTTTTAAGACCTCTTCTCTGCCTTATTGCCAAATAAGTTATCTTTGTGCTAGGGGGGCATCCAACAATTTAGATTTGACATGGTCTGGCAAGGGTTGTTCCTTAAGCTATGCATGTCTTCTAATGACAGATCCAGTGACTGCTGCTGCCATGCAAGAAGCTTCTAGGGTGTCAAAACCACAGTGCAAGGTGTGTTTAGTTACTTGACTTGCAGAATGCATCAAGTCTTGTAAATCTTTAGATTCTGCCTATGCAAGAAAGGAAGACATTTTTTGTTTAAAGAGTTCCGAGGTATGTTGCTGATATTTTAGCATATGGAACTGACAATTTAGTGCCCTGATAGCAAGAGTAGCTGAGGTGTATACTTGTTTACCCAATCTGTCCAATGCTCGGGAATCCTTGTCTGAGGGGATGGGATTCTTAGCAGAAGTTGCTTTAATCCCTTTTGGCCCTTTAGAGATGACCTCAGGGTCAGCTGCTGGATTTTTAAAAAGATATTTTTGTGAGACAGGGACTCTACACCTGGTTTTCTGGGAGCAGGAGGTAGGGCATCAGGAGTCAAGCTGGATTCAAGGAAAACATCAACCACAACATCCAGGACCGGGGGGGGGGGGGTGGCCAAGGGTCTGTGTTGCGGAAGATCGAGGAATTCCCAGAGTCTCTTTTTAGGCTGAGGGTTAGTCCTGACTCTCCCATTGGAAATACTCCCTTAAAGTATGCAGCGTTTCCCCAAAGGAAAAAATCCTCTGGGGAGAGGCTGAAGGAATAGAGTCCTCTGCATCAGAATCCTCATAAGTGGAGAGGGGTTGCATGCCTTTATAGTCAGATGTATCAGATTCATCTGACTCTTGTTCAGACAAAACTACAGGTGACAGATCTCTTTTCCTTTCTGAATGAGTAGCTTGGCTTCCCCTGATCAGCATGATAAGGTCTTCCGCCATTTTAAGCATTTGAGACTGAGGCAAGGTAGCAGGCGCCTGAGAGTGGGTCGTCAGTTTCTTGGGTGTGGTTCGAAACCTAGGCCAAAGAAACTTGTTTTTGAAAGAACAGTAGTCGCAAAAGAAGCCGTCGGTTTGTGTCGAGATTCAGTAGTGTGAAGGACTTCCTCAGAAGCCAGTGCCTGCTCAGCGGCTCTGGACCCATCCAAGGTAGAGAAGACTACAGGATCCTTAGTCGAAGAAGTGTTTTGCGGCATACTGGACTCCGAAAGCGTCTCGGTAGTAGCCTGCGAATCAACTGAAGCAGGCATCAGGGCTGCAAAAGTGCCTCACTAAGTACCGGAGGACTGACGACTAGCTTAACAGAAGCATCATCGGTAGGTCTGGACCTGTGCGGTCTGTCTCTGTCTTTATCTTTACATTTTTTTGGAAGATCTGCTGTCAGATGGCTTATTGAAGCCATATTGGTATTTAAGGACTGTAAATGAAAATTTCTGGCTACAATAAAGGCCCGATGATGGATAGTTCTAGTGCTGAGCAAAGCACAGAACCGACAACGGGGGACATTGTGGTCTGGGCCTAAACAAGTGACGCAGTGGAAGTTTCAGTGTGGTATTTGCTTTCACAGGTGAGACAATTAACTTTTTCGGACATCGGTTAGTGCAAGAAAAAAGGACCCCCACCAGGGTACTTAGCTTTAGAAGACTTCAACTTCAATTCGGAAATGAAAACTCAGGTAGTGGCCGACCGGCAAGAAAGACTGATGTAACGATGTCAGCTGCCTTACTTTGTACTACTGACGACCTGACATCAGTCCTCAAGTGACAGCAACCGATGCAGAAATACTTAAGTCTCTGGTATTCGGGCCGGCTGAGGGCTATCCTGGCAGGGATAACCCAAATGTGATGACTGCAACAGTGAAACACGAAAAACATCTGCCATTGTCATCCCTTTGCACAAAGGTGGTGCCACTACTGACCCGGGAAACTATCGCCCCATCTGCTTGACAAGTCTGAACTGTAAAGTCATGGAGCGTATTGTTATGGATCTCATAAACAAGGACATAGGCAATCTCCAAGCACTCGACCACACACAATTCGGATTCGTCAGGGGCACATCTTGCATACTGAACCTAGTTGACTTCTTTGAGACTGTCACCAAGGCCCTGGATGAGGGAAAGTAAGTACGTGCAGCTTACCCTGACCTGGCCAACGGCTTTGACACAATCCCCCACTCGGGCATCATCAAAAAGCTAACACAACTTGGTATTAACCCTTAAGTCAGATGGGGGCCAACTGGCTCATAGATAGGACCCACAAGGTCAAAATAGGCACTGCCACCTCCAACAGCAGACCTGTCACTAGTTGTGTTCCCCAGGGATCTGTCCTGGGACCCCTACTGTTTGGCATATACTTCTTACAGGTCCAGGCAAAGACAAAGGGCCTGTGGCTGACCAAGCTTGCAGATGACTGAGTTGACTCCCCAATTGATGTTAACATACTGCAAGAGGGTTTCACAGCTACAAATACAGCTGCTGCCAAAGTCATAGCCTTAAGTTAAATGCAAAACAATGCATTATCGTACCATTCTACAAAAACACTGCCCCTACTGACTACCACATCAACGGCAACTCCCTAGCCACACAACCTGTGGTGACAGACCTGTGTACTCCGGTTGACAACAATCTCAAATTCGACCTTTATGTAGTGGCGGTGGTCAGAAATGCCTTTTACTTGGTTCATCTCATAAGTAAAGGGATTGCATCCAGAAAAAAGCTATAATTGAGTATAATGCCCCATTTAGTATGTACCTCTGCAAACACCAGCACCAACTGGAAAGGTCACAGAAATACCTCAAAAAGAGAATCCATGGTCTCCAACACCTATGCTATGTGGACAGGTTTAAATCACTATCACTCTACTCGGTATCATACAGATTGCTCAGAGGTGATCTGTGTCTTGCCTACAAGGCAATATTAGACCCTGCCCTACTTCAGATGCCCCATATCTGTAAGTCTAACTCCTCCTGCATTACCCGCTCGATAGGCCTAAATCTAATATGCAACATCAACAAAACCTGCTGGAGAGACAAGTTTGTCTCCCAGAGGCTGCCTCGTCTCTGGAATAAACTTCCCATACATGTTAAATAAAGTACCTCACTGACCCACTTCAAATGCAGCCTTGATGAGTGGTTGGGAAATCATAAATTTGTCCCAGGGTTTCCAACTTTGTCCCTCATTGACAGGGGTGACAGGTGGTGACTGAGGTTTCGTTTCTGGGTAAAAACTCTTGGCTAGGCTTGTAAGGGCACCAGGTTCATTAGCCTAGTAACCTCCTATGATCGTGTGATCCTATGAAAGGCGAGTGATTTTACTGTTGTGCCACTGACACTGATGTTTTATGTGGCCAAAGTAGTCTCCATTTTATTTTTATTTTCCGTTTTAAGAATAAGGGTATTTGCTTCCCGACTGAAAAAAATCCAGTCAAAATCAACAGATCCTTTAGTTTACTAACAACCTTCTAAAGATACGACTAACATTTTAGCGAAGCATGCCTGCTTATAACTCCAGTAACTGCAACTTAACAACAAATATCATGATAAACAGATTTATGCAAACGTTCTGGAAACAGACCCTGTGGTTCAGAAACATTTGCTGCATTTTGGTCAACAATTGTGCATGATGAAGGCCACAGACAGTGTGTGTGTGTGTGTGTGTGTGTGTGTGATTCAGAGAGAGAGAGACTGAGCAGGGGCTGAGCAGCACAGCTTCTCATGATATATGCTAACATGTATAAGCAGATGCTAATGAGAAACCGCATTAAAATGAGGGGAACATGCATTCAAATGAAATAAAAATGTCAGAGTGATTAAAAATGCATAAGGAGGAAAATATGGTGTTCTAACACTAATGGTAATGACCACTGCAAAATCTTCATATTCATGCAGGGAAAGGAATCATGTTGATAGCTGAGCAGCCCTTTCTCCAAAAGCAAACACTCCAAAAATGTTTCATCGAAAACACTTTCAGTGAAACTCAGAGTAAATCTCTTACTCAGAACTTAAAATTCCTGCTCCAAAGTCGCACAAAAGGGAATTCTCCACTATAAATAAACATGCTGTCAGTGAAACATTTTCTGTGAAACAGCTACTGCCTTAACTGCTGTTGATTGACTGATACACTCCTGAGGGGAATCATGAAACTATACTAGGGGTTGCAGTAAAATTATTTAGTGTATATCCAATAGGCCACACATGCCACTATGAGCCATGGTGATGTGCTGTACTCGCAGGCTCCTCGTAATCTGACTGTACTTAACATTTCGCAAACACGAAACTGGCACTTTGGACCAGAGCTGTGTGGACTAAGACATTATGCAGGATCTGGTAAGCATGTGTTGGTCTCATCTGCAGGACCAGGGGAGTCGTGGATTACCTACTTCTGTGAATACAAAGTTATGTGTTGAATTACAAATACAATCTATAGGGATCTTTTAGTAACCAACAGGGGACACAAGAGGTACCTCAAATATCTGCCTCAAGAATACTCAAACAGTTTCTTGATGCCAAGCTGAAGCTTGTGGGGGAGCATAACTGATATCAAAGTATTACAAAGGACGCAACCAATGCCATGCAGGATTTCTATTATGTGAACCAGTTCCCTAAGGTGCTGGGGGGGTCACGTACTGCACACACACTGAAGACTTCACAAGCTGATCTGGGAAGAACACATGGAAACCATAAAGATATCAATCCATTAATTGCCATGTGGTCTGTAATTCACAACGTAACATCTATAATGTTACATTAAATGGTAATGTTATCATTAAATAGCATAAAAAGAACTAATCAAGATATGAATAAAATACAGAAGAAATATAATAAGAAAACATATACATACTCCTTGAGGGATGAATCAAGAAAAATTTATATGGTTATGACTTATGATTTACTTTCATTAGAAATTAGTCATATGATGAAAGATTATTGGAATTCACTATTTAAATATAAAGATCTAATATCAATTTTTCCTAAGACTATAACTTTCTCATATAAGAGAGGAAGAAATTTAAAAGATATGTTAGTTCATGCAGGTTTCTCCACTCCAGATTTACATTTAAATGTAAATGTTGATGCAAAGTTAAGGGGCACATATCCATGTGGTAAATGTATCTCTTGCAAGTATGTATGTAAGACATTTGAATGTATTAATGGTAAGAAATTTTATCCTATGGGACAATTTTCATGTAATACTGAAAGAACTGTGTATGCATTGAAATGCCCTTGTAATATGTTTTATGTTGGGGAAAGTAAACGGGCTTTTAAAACACGGCTGCAGGAACATTTAAGGGATATAAAACACAAAAAAATGGAAAGTCCTATTGCTATACATTTTAAAGAGTTTCACAATAGTGACCCTAAAGGCTTGTTAGCTACAGTTTTAGAAAGTTTAATTATGAATGAAAATGAAGAAAAAATTAAATGTAAGTTGTTACATAAAGAGACAGTTTTTATATTGAAGTATGATACTATGGCACCTAGAGGCATGAATTTGGAATGTAATTGGAAAGTTTTTTTATGATTAATTGTATAATTGTTAATTGAATAATTTGATTATTTTATTGATCAGTGTATAAAAATGTTTGAAAGTTAAATGAAGTTATTCTCCTGGAAGGCGAAGGCCGAGGCGCTAGGGACTTGTGTGCAATAAATCTTTGGTGTTGGATTCGTGGTCGTTGTTTTTGGAAATATTTTGCTTCTTTTGCTGGTAGTTCTTTGGTTAACGTCTATAATGTGTCTGCAGGCCATACAGGCAGTAACCATGCCCCTCACATAATGGTACACATTTGACCTTTACTAACAGTTTGACAGGGAAGACTTCCCCTGGGGTATCTTAATAGTGATGTCAAATATGCCCTGAAGCCCTGGCTGATGACATCAATCCAAAATCCAGAACCTGCATCAGAGCAGGGATATAACTATACCCTACCACAAACGCAGGTCATTTTGCAGTGTGTGTGTGTTTGAACAACTGAATGCCCACACTCACTGCCTGGATGTGTTTGGTGATGCCCCACAGTATGATCCTGGCACACATGCTACAATCTTTTCAGTGTACAATATTATACATTATAATACTTTGACAGAATTTGCAGCAGGGAAGCCAGCTGCAGGAAAAACATCTCCCAGCACACCAGGCCGTGGAGGCCGAGCCAGATTATGAGACAGTGAAGGACCCAGCAGCAGTGGATGAACATGGGAAATGGAGGCAGGTGCAGTACGCCATGGTACTAGCAAAGCAGCAGGGGCTGGCATACAGCTTTGGGCCAGAGCCCAGTACATACTTAAAAGCGATGGAAGAAAACTTAACACCAGAGTGTACTTACTAATGCATAGGTTGCCTGATGTGCAAACATGATAAAGTTGCCATTTGCATTGGTGAGGGAGGGGAACACAAGCGTGCAATACCTTTGAGAGTGAAACATGTAAGTGCTGTATCAACTGAAAGCTTATTTTTGCAAAGTGGGTGTGTGAAATGTGGGGACGCAGTAGTACAGCGGTTAGCAATTGTCGCCTCACAGCAAGATGTTCTCCAGTTTGATTCTCGGCTGGAGCATCATCTGTGTGGAGTCTGCAGGTCTCCCTGTGGTTGAATGAATTTAAAGACATGCAGGTAGGTACAAGCGTGTGTAGGTGTGCCTTCTTTGAAGTCTGAGCGCTGGGCTGGCAACTTGACACCGTAAAAATTCACTACCAATCATTAGCGTATCGGAGTTCCGCTGTGGCAACCCCTAACCAGGAAAAGCCGAAAGACAGTTTTTCAGTGTGTGAAATGTGGGGCTGGAGAGCATTATTTAGGAATGTTGTGCGATGGGCCCCTAGCATTGGTTGTGTGTGAGACAACAGGAGATGCAGAATTGGGTGCATGTGTGCGAGCACGTGTCGGTGTGTGTATATATGCTGGGACAGACCACAAGCAGTAGTTGCACCACTGTGCTGCGACCTACCAGACAGGTCCCAAGGCAAGCATGGTGGATGGTTGGCCTCCTGTGTGCACCTCCATCTATGACAGCTACCTCTCCCAGCAGTTGCACAGGAACAGCTACTCCTGAAGCCAGATGTAGGTGTGCTTCCTGACTGTGAGCAATGTCTGTTACCAGGCATGCTGCTGCTCCATGACTGCCATGACCCTAGGACAACCTCTCCTGCCCATAAGTACCATCACACCTGATGCTGCTGAGGAAGTGCTGGCACTGTGCAAACCTTAGCCATCCACAACAGCTGCCAGCAATGGACACAGAGATGGATCGGATGCATTGACCACACCTGCCAAGTGACATATGAGCCTGGAAGGACCTGTCTTGCACCATCATGCAATCGAGTCCATGAAAAATGTCATACATACAGAATCCAGAGATCATTTTACATACCCTGGATTATCAACTTTGCAAAGGATGCGGTACTAACCTGTGTATCCACGATGGCCCTTCATATACAATGGTTGACAAATCTAGTTGAGGAATATGATGGTAACCATGTCTTCGATGTGCAACAGTATGCATACCCATGTGGTACATCCCACCCTAAGGTGCTTGTGGCAGACATTGGTGCCTGGGCTCTAGGGAGTGACACACTGCACTGTGAAAGGTCACAATAACCTGTCCTTCTTGTGTGGTGTTGCCTTATTTTATCCACAAAGAGGCTGTGTCCATGCCTTGGGTAAGGGATATCATCTGCATAATGTGACCAATATAGCCACAGTACTCCCTTACTGTGCCATGTGTTCACCAATACGATCACCACAGTCCGACTGCAAATATATTTCTGTGAAAGCACTTCCACTGAAACTTAGAGTAAATCTCTTTCGTGGAGGTCAAGCCAACATCAGGAGGTGGAGGGTTCACAGGGGTGGTACCGGGTTTCAAAATCACCTGTAAACACAGCAAAGCCCAAGGCCCAATACAAGTTTAACCCCTCAACTCTACCTTAACCGCCCCCAATGCAGATTTAATGTGACTGTGCTTAACAGCATACTGAATAATACGTTACCTCTTGTAGGTGCTCATGGAGACTGTACTCTGATGCTACTATCATTCCCAAAGCATACAATATTAGTGACATGCAGTGATAAATGGAGCAGTCAAACATTACCAT